>NC_053395.1:49577189-49887501 GCF_905171765.1 Bufo bufo | reverse complement strand
AGGCGGGAACACGTCACTGACTGCAGGAAAGGACTCCAGTCAGTGTCGTGTTCCCATCTCTCCTGGGCCATCTTCTTTAAAATTAAAGGTAATCTGATTAAATAAAGTGATTAAGCCCCATCAAACCATGATAGTTTTGTTCCGCATCCAATCCCATTATTGGGGCATTGGATGCGGACCCCTTAGTTTCAATGGAGCGGAAAAAGATGCAGACAGCACACAGTGTGCTGTCAGCATCTCTTGTGGCCCCATTGTAATTAAGGGGCCGCATCCAATCCCCCAATAATGGGAATTGGATGCGGAACAAAACTATCATATGTCTGTTCTGTGGCTTGGGTTGCCACCCGGCCAGTAGTTCACCAGCAAGGCTGGTATTTTAGTTCCCTTGCCGGTGCCAGAATTTTCCTGTAATGACTGTTAAGGTACTTTCACACTTGCGGCAGGACGGATCCGACAGGCTGTTCACCCTGTCAGATCCGTCCTGCCGCTATTTCGCCGGACTGCCACTCCCCATTGACTATAGCGGGAGTGGAGCTACGGCGCAGCATGGCAGTGCACGGCGTGAGGCCGCCAGACGAAAAAGTCGGACATGTAGTACTTTTAGTCTGGCGGCTTCTCACCGTGCTGCGCCGTAGCTCTGCCCCCATCCCCATTATAGTCGATGGGCACAGAGCAGCGGCACGGCGAAGTAGTGGCAAGATGGATCTGACAGGGTGAGCAGCCTGTCGTATCCGTCCTGCTGCAAGTGTGAAAGTAGCCTTACTAATGAGCGCTTCCATCATGGAACGCCCATTAGTACAGCCTTTACCTCCACCGCTACTTGTGCTAGTAAAAAAAAAAATTACGGTACCTCCACCTCCATTTGCTGACACTGTGGAGAACACTCCCTGCTGACTAGAAGCTCAGGACAGGACCTACAAGACGTCATCACGTTGGAGCACCGGTCCTGAGCTTGCAGTCAGCAGCGAATGTTCACCGCAGCCAGGTGAATGCTAATTTTTTAATTTTTTTTGCAAAAGCAGAGAAGGGGGGCACTAATGGGGGCATTACTCTTACTGGGGGCACTAATGGGGACATTATTCTTACTGGGGGCATTATTCTTACTGGGGCACTAATGTGGCCATTACTAATTCTGGGACTTACCCGGGGCGCTCCACTATAACGTCAGAGCGCCCCACGCGCATGGATCACATGATCGCATGGCATCTTTACTGTTGGCGTTTAGCTCGGACCTTCACCTGACTGCAGACCCAGGTATGTGGACCTTTAATAAAACTAGTTGAGTACCCCTGCTCTAAAGGAACAACTTATAGCAAATGAGGCAGTGGAAAAATGGCCAAAGAGTCATTGAAAAGGATTTAGGCAGAAACCCATCTGTCCTGTGTGGGGGCCTGGTTTGATCCATGCTATCGGGCCCTTACTTCTCTATGTATTCTACTGACTGAAACCCATGCCCAAAATCCACCATTTGAACATACCCTTATTACTTGATATGTGTGAATCTTCCTGCCTGATTTGTTATAGGATTCAATGGATAAAAGTTTACCCACACATTTGGCTATTTCATGCTAATGGTTGAAGAAGTCAGTGTTAGAAACGAAGATCCCCTGACAATAACTCTCCCCTCTCCACATCCCCATGATCTATGGCATCGTAACCCTGTTCCTATGTTGTCTTGAAAATAAGGCATTGAAAATTCCAACTTTAGGAATTCAGCTCTAGGTAATCTATCAAGAGAACCAGAACTAGGTTATCTATCTTATTATGACTAAGTGGACAAAATAGAGATAAAATATAATAATAGGATAATATATAATAATGGGATAATATACAATAATGATAATACCTATGTAATAGATACAATCTGTCTGCTACCAATATGTAGAGGCATAACTTGGCACCAAAGCAAAAAATACTCCCCGATACTTACCATGTGTCATTTATAATACCAGTGTCTTCTCAGGAGACCCATAGGCCTTTGGACTCCATGAGGCACTAGGTCTGAGCCCCCTCTTACGCTCCTGATCATCATATGCTCTTAATTGCTTTGTATAAATTGTGAACTGTGAAACAAAGTGAGGATCACTGGGAGACAAGAGACAAGTATGGATAATGGATGGATGGTTCCACGGAAAAGCAGCCTCCTAAGTTATTCCAATCACGTGATCCATTATTCTCCAAGATCTCAATCTTGAGGTTGTATAGAGTCACAGATTCATATATCAGAACCATCCAGGTCCAATCCCGAAAAGGGCCACTAACTACAGTGAAGCCTACATCTATGGCTGAGGTTATAGTGAAACTGAGCTACAATCGTCATTTCCCATATCAGAGCTGTTATTTCTTTTGCTCTGGTCCCCCAAATTATAGGCGTTTAAGGGCCAAATTATAGGCCCTTAAACGTTTTTCTGTTTGTATCAACATCCTTTAAAATAATCATTTATGAAGCTAGTAATTTTGTAATGTATTTCTTGTACCTTTATATGTCCTATCTCCCGTTCTGGGCTGTGGTCCCGACCATGTCCATGCAGCTCTTACTTTCCTGTGATGTCCATTGGCGTGTCAGAGCAGCAATGGGAGCAGTGATAGGGGAGTGTCCATGTAAGTAGCTGGGTGGGAGGAGCTATAAACTAGCTGGGTGTTGTTAGTGATGGTGCTGGAGGTGTGGCAGAGGAAGGAGAAGTGCATCATGGGTTTGGTTGGATACAGCAACAGGAAGTGCTACATATGGTTACATGGTAAAAATTGGTCAGAAGTAAAAAATAAATTAAAAAAAGCATGGGGGAACATATACATGAGGTAAGCAACTACGTGAGCATACAGTATCTGTTGAAAACCATAGTAATGGTAGAAAACTCCTTTAAGAAAAACAACTGCTGCATGTTACTGGACTGTACAGTACAGAAGAATTTGACAAAAATAATAACCCTCTTCTGTGACATAACTCAGTGCTCTGCGGCTATTGGCTGAAACCACACCTCACAGAGTTCCTGCTCTGCAGCTATTGGTTGAAACCACACCTCACAAACCTCCTGCTCTGCAGCTATTGGCTGAAACCACACCTTACAGACTTCCTGCTCTGCAGCTATTGGCTGAAACCACACCTCACAGACTTCCTGCTCTGCAGCTATTGGCTGAAACCACACCTCAGACTTCCTGCTCTGCAGCTATTGGCTAAAATCATAATTCACAGACTTCCTGCTTTGCAGCTATTGGCTGAAACCACACCTCACAGACTTCCTGCTCTGCAGCTATTGGCTGAAACCACACCTCACAGAATTCCTGCTTTGCAGCTATTGGCTGAAACCACACCACAGACTTCCTGCTCTGCAGCTATTGGCTGAAACCACACCTCACAGGCTTCCTGCTCTGCAGCTATTGGCTGAAACCAAACCTCACAGACTTCCTGCTCTGCAGCTATTGGCTGAAACCACATCTCACAGAGGTCCTGTTTTACTCACCCCCTACATAATACTGAAAGCTCTGCCTTCAATTTCAGCTGCTTCTTGCTGCATTTGAACTCAGAAGAGAATGGTAATTATCTTAAAGGGGACATCACATTAGAACTTCCTTTACAAGTGTGGCATGCAGTGAGCTGCAGGTGAGGTGTAGTGGCTTGCTGGAGGCCAGGAGAGGACAGGAGTGGTGGCAGATGAGGATGATTGCAGTCCCTCACAGTAGCTAACCCCTCTGCCTCTAGCGCTACCAGGGTTGCGTATTCAGTGAAAGGAGAGTGCACCCTTCCTTCCCTCAGGTCATACCTGGTATTGGGGCTCCAGCCTGATGATAATATATTCATATAAATATAACCAGTTCTGTGCTGCCCTGTAATTCAGGTGCATGCCTTTTCATGACAATTGGTTCTTAATTAAGAGGACCTATCACCTACGTAGGGAAATGTGTTTTAATAGAAAAATTGTTAGCCCCTATAATAAAAAATAACTATGTTGGGCCCGTATCACTGGATTAGCAGTTCCCATCATGCTCCTGGCACCTTCTTTTACACTCAGCAGCATACAGTGTTAGATACCAAGGGAGATCTCACAACTTCAACAAAAAAAAAGGGCTGTATATAGAATTTGTACAATAGTTATCAATATGTATATAATATATCTTGCTAACTGTGGTACAAATTCTGTATACATTGCTGCGAGCCACAAGATCTTGCATAACTAGTTTTGTGTATAATATTGTAGCATAATTTGTGTACATGGCATGGTGACAGAGGACGCTGTGTGTGTCCATTAAGTACCTGTGCATGTATCTGCAGCGAGCGCCTGAGAATCCGGTGCAGATGATGGGAATGGTAGTTGCCCTGATGAGATGTTGTGTCACAGTGTACTCCCTCAGGCTGTTGCTCCCTGGGGATCAGTGCAATGGAAAGCTACCTTGAAGAATCAGGCCAGAAATAAAAGTATAAAAGTCTCTCTTTACTTAGTGCAAAATATAACTTGTGTTACATCCAGCAGTAGTAAGTACAAAGTGCAGTTTCAGTCACAAGGTAATAAGGCATGGTGGCTATTAAATGGTACTTGCAGGCACTTGTGGATATAGGTGTCAATGGTATGATATAGGCCGGGTTTTTGACTGGTCTGGAAGAGGTCTAAGTGATGGTGTCTGAGCCATAGTCCCTCACCTGCAGCAGGGTCAGTAAAGCTGTGATTTTGCTGATCACTCTGCTATCTTTGCACGCTGTAGCTTTTTGGAAAGCAGGCATCTTGATTCTAATAATCGTCCTGGAGTGAAGGTCTCACAGGAGAACTGATTAAGCTCCCTTAGAGTAGGAGCTCCAGCATGTGCTTCCTACCTCCTTCATTATCTCTCCAGAACTCCCCTCCTGAAAGGAAGTCGGATCTGCCTACCGCTTCCAAGAGGGGAGGAACAGGGTGGTTAGCCCTGTTATTGCCAACTATTGCCAATCATACCTTGTCTGGTGGAGTACACAGCAGAAACATATGACAATACATAATACACATGATAACAGCAATTGCAGATAACACCCAGTTCTGGGGTACTGCATTTCTGTATGTGTGGTCATACCGCATAAACGCAATTATGAATCCCCCTACCTTGATAAAATCAAGTGCCTAAACCCAAGATGTCATAGGATACCTAGAAGATTAGTCCAAATGCAACATTTGAAAAAAAGTGGAGTAGATAGAAGTCTGTATTCTGGACGTGACGCTTTTTTTTATGAGATAAAGTCATTTTTGGACGGTAACCATTCATATTCTCTTTATTCTTTCCCCCCTTAAAAGAAGGTTTGACATTTCTGATACATGTAATTTGAAATTCCTAAAATGTCAGCTGCAAAAATGAAAATTTTTAAAATCACTGTGCTGTTTTGTGGTATTAATCTATGCAGCAATCCCCCGGTTTTCTAATCTATAAAAAGTTTTTTTTTTCTTCTATGTTCTTTTCCACTGAAAAATATAATCTGAGGCCAGAAATGGAGCTATAAAGATCTGTGCCAAGAATGATGTTTATGTGAACCTCACAACAATATGTAGCAGAGCCACTCGCAATGATGAAATATGTTGAATAGCTCTCAAGATGTGACTCACGCTACGAAAAGAGTAGCACAGAATAAACCCAAGAGAAATTCTGTAATCACAGTCCATAATAAATAGGTTGCAAATCTATTCCTAGTCACCATCACAGCTGCTTAACCATATGCTAAGTGACATAGAGTACTAGGTCTTATATATTCCAATACAATTCATATATTTCCACATACTAGGAGATTATAGGTATAGCTAGACATACGTGTATATGATAGTAACATAGTAACATAGGGGGTCATTTATGAAGCTGGAATACTCCTACATTAGGTGCATTTCAGGCGCAGATTGCAGTGCAATTGCTAGTTGTTCCGCAATCTGCAACTTCTCCCCACTCACGCTAGGTCTAAAAAAGTGGTCGGGGAAGGAGAAGGGCCGTTTTCTAAGCTTGTTTCAGGTGCTGAAAAAGCTCCAAAGGTAAGACAGCTAGGAAGCTGTCTTACTGTTAGAAGCGGTGATGGATCCACCAAAGTTATGAAGAGGCCGCCAGATATAGGGGTTATTAAAAACGGCGTCTAAAACGCTGGTCTTAATAAATGACCCCCATAGTTTGCAAAGCTGAAAAAAAACATTCGCCCATCCATATCCTGCAAGTTGATCCAGAGGAAGGCAAAAAAAAAACGAATTGTCCTTATTTTAGCGGTTAAAAATTTCTTCCCGACTCCAATCAGGCAATCAGAATAACTCCCTGGATCAACGACCCCTCTCTAGTAGCTATAACCTGTAATATTATTACGCTCCAGAAATACATCCAAGCCCCTCTTGAACTCTTTTAGTGAACTCACCATCACCACCTCCTCAGGCAGAGAGTTCCATAGTCTCACTGCTCTTACCTTAAAGAATCCTTTTCTATGTTTGTGTAGAAACCTTCTTTCCTCCAAACGCAGAGGATGTCCCCTCGTCACAGTCCTGGGAATAAATAGATGATGGGGGTGATCTCTGTACTGCCCCCTGATATATTTATACATAGTTATTAGATCTCCCCTTAGTCGTCTTTTTTCTAAAGGGAATAACCCTAATTTTGATATTCTTTCTGGGTAGTGTAGTCCACCCATTCCAGTTATTACTTTAGTTGCCCTCCTCTGGACCCTCTCCAGCTCTGCTATGTCTGCCTTGTTCACAGGAGCCCAGAACTGTACACAGTACTCCATGTGTGGTCTGACCAGTGATTTGTAAAGTGGTGGGACTATGTTCTCATCACGGGCATCTATGCCCCTTTTGATGCAACCCATTATCTTATTGGCCTTGGCAGCAGGTGCCTGACACTGGTTTCTACAGCTTAGTTTGCTGTTCCCTAAGTCCTTTTCCATGTCAGTGTTACCCAGTGTTTTACCATTTAGTATGTACGGGTGACTTGCATTATTTCTTCCCATGTGCATAGCCTTACATTTGTCAGTGTTGAACCTCATCTGCCACTTCTCTGACCAAGCCTCTAATCCAGATCCCTCTGTAGTAGTATACGGTCTTCTTCCATTTTAATTACTTTACACAGTTTAGTGTCATCTGCCAAGCCTTTTACAAGATCATTAATAAATATATTAAAGAGAATAGGGCCCAATACTGACCCCTGAGGTACTCCGCTAGTGACAGTGACCCAATATGAGTGTGTACCGTTAATAACCACCCTCTGTTTTCTATCACTTAGCCAGTTACTTACCCACATACAGACGTTTTCTCCCAGTCCAAGCATACTCATTTTATATACTAACCTTTTATGTGGTACAGTGTCAAATGCTTTGGAGAAGTCAAGATATACGACATACATTGACTCAACCCAGTCAAGTCTAGAACTTACTTCCTCAAATATTCTGATTAAATTAGTTTTACATGATCGATCCCTAATGAAGCCATGCTGATACGTGGTTATTCGCTAATTTTTATTGAGGCACTCCAAGATAGCATCTCTTAGAAAACCTTCAGTTTACCCACGACGGATGTTAAACTTACCGGCCTATAGTTTCTGGGCTCTGCTTTTAATGGGAAATGTACTTTTACATTCTGCATTTCAAAAATATTTAATAGATTCGCTTTCTCCTCATCTCTATTTAAATCTCCTTCATTATTTTGTAAGGGGCCAACAGTTTCAGGTTTAAACTCCTCTTCCATTTATATAATTGAAGAACATTTTAGGGTTAGTTTTGCTCTTTTTGGCAATTAATCTCTCGGTCTCTAGTTTGGCTGCTTTTATTTGTCTTTCACACATTCAATTTTTTTCCTTAGTTTTTCAATGCTTCCTCATTACCCTCCTGTTTTAGTGATTTAAATGCTTACTTTTTGTCATTTATACCAAAAATACCAAGTTTACCAAAAATTTTTAAAAAATTAGCAAATTTCAAAGTTTCAGTTTCTCTACTCCTGTAATACATAGTAATACCCCCAAAAATTGTGATGACTTTACATTCCCCATATGTCTACTTCATGTTTGTATCATTTTGGGAATGATATTACATTTTTTGGGGATGTTACATAGCTTAGAAGTTTGGAAGCAAATTTTGAAATTTTTCAGAAATTTTCCAAATCCCACTTTTTATGGACCAGTTCAGGTCTGAAGTCACTTTGTGAGGGCTACGTAATAGAAACCATCCAAAAATGACCCCATTTTAGAAACGACACCCCTCAAGGTATTCAAAACTGATTTTACCAACTTTGTTAACCCTTTAGGTGTTCCACAAGACTTCATGGCAAACGGACATAAAATTTAAGAATTTAGATTTTTTGGAAAATTTTCCAATATAATACATTTTTTCCAGGAACAAAGCAAGGGTTAACTGCCAAACAAAACTCAATATGGGTTGCCCTGATTCTGTAGTTTGCAGAAACACCCCATATGTGGTCGTAAACTACTGTTTGGCCAAACGGGAGGACATAGAAGGAGGGGAATGCCATATGGTTTTTGCAAGGCAGATTTTGCAGGACTGGTTTTGTTTATACCATGTCCCATTTCAAACCCCCCATTGCACCCCTAGAATAGAAATTCCAAAAAAGTGACTCCATCTAAGAAAGTACACCCCTCAAGGTATTCAAAACTGGGTTTACAAACTTTGTTAACCCTTTAGGTGTTCCACAAGAGTTAATGGCAGATGGAGAAACAATTTAGGAATTTCTATTTTTTGGAAATTTTCAATTTTAACCCATTTTTTCCAGTAATAAAGTAAGGGTTAACTGCCAAACAAAAATCAATATAGGTTGCCCTGATGCTGTAGTTTGCAAAAACACCCCATATATGGTCCTAAACTACTGTTTGGCCAAACGGGAGGACATAGAAGGAGGGGAATGCCATATGGGTTTTGGAAGGCAGATTTTGCAGGACTGGTTTTGTTTATACCATGTCCCATTTCAAGTCCCCCGTTGCACCCCTAGAATAGAAATTCCAAAAAAGTGACTCCATCTAAGAAAGTACACCCCTCAAGGTATTCAAAACTGGGTTTACAAACTTTGTTAACCCTTTAGGTGTTCCACAAGAGCTAATGGCAGATGGAGAAACAATTTTGGAATTTCTATTTTTTTGAAAATTTTCCATTTTAACCCTTACTTTATTACTGGAAAAAATGGGTTAACAGCCAAACCAAACTCAATATGGGTTGCCCTGATTCTGTAGTTTGCATAAACACCCCATATGTGGTCGTAAACTACTATTTGGCTAAACGGCAGGACATAGAAGAAGGAGAACGCCATTTTTGGAAGGCAGATTTTGCTGGACTGGTTTATTTACACCATGTACCCTTTCGGGCTGGTGGGGGGGGGGGCAAGTGGCAGGGGGGGTCTAGGGTCTCAAAGCTAAAAAACAATAAGTTTAGATAAAGTTTTTTTTTTTTTTTTTTTATTCCTAACTAACTTTTCCCTTCTATCCCTGCCTAACGGTGCCTCTCCCTCACTGACCCTAACCTACCTGGAGGGTGATGGGTGCCGATGGGGGGGATCGCAGGAGCCTGGTGAGGACGGTGCTGCAGGGTGTGCAGGTACTGAACAGGAAGAAAAGCGCTGGAAATTTTAATCTCGCACCTCTCCCTGCACCAATCAGCACCCTGGACAGTGACATTCAGCACCACAGCCAGCACCGCCTCTCCCAAATGTTCGTACTGTGATTGGTGGTCTGAATCGACCTGCGGTTTTCTGCGATCGCCGATACGGGATGGGGGGGGGGGTGAATGAATGATTTCAGCGGGCATCCTGTTCCGATTAACCCCCGCGGCACCGCAATCGCATTTTAAAACCATGACGTACCGATACGTCATGTGTCCTTAAGGACTCGGGAAACATGCCGTAACAGTACGTCATGTGTCCGTAAGGGGTTAATACTAAGTCCAGTATGGCCATCCCTCTAGTCGGATCCTGGAAACGTTGGGAAAGGTAATTGTCTTTGGTTATTGCTAAGAACCCATTTCCTTTATGAGATGTACAGGTTTCAGTTTCCCAGTCTATATCTAGATAGTTGAACTCCCCCATAATAACGACCTCATGATTTGCCGCTCATCTATCTCATTTAGTAGTAGATTTTCTGTGCACTCTGGTATATTAGGTGGTTTATAATAAACTCCTATCAGTATTTTAGTATTGTTTTTGGCTCCATGTATTTCTACCCACAGTGACTCCATATGTTCATGTCCCTCACTTATATATTCCCGTAGTATGGGCTTTAGACAGGACTTTACATTAAGGCAAACCCCTCCCCCTCTCCAGTTTTGACGATCCTTTCTAAACAGACTGTAACCCTTTATGTTAGAGGGGTTATCCCATGAATAAAGGAAAAATAATAATAATCAGACATCATATAGTCATATACCTTTCTAACAAAGCTAGAACCAGCACTGTACCTCACATGGATCCAGAGATCTCCACATTCATTGCTCTGCTGGATTTATATCAAGCTGACAGCTCAAGGGGAGTGTCTTTTCTGCTGCAGCTCAGGAGGCGTGTCCATGCTCACCCTATCACAGCTCAGGAGGCGTGTCCATGCTCTCCCTATCACAGCTCAGGAGGCATGTCCATGCTCTCCCTATCACAGCTCAGGAGGCGTGTCCATGCTCTGCCTATCACAGCCCAGGAGGCAGTTGAAGGATGAAGCTGAGCATGTGCGGCCATCTCAGTGAGCAGGACAAAGAAATAAGTTAAAAAAAACAGCATGTGGCGCTATACAGATACATTTTATTGAATAACTCAGTGGCTATGCAAAACTTTTAATTACATACAAGTACCAAAGTATTCAGATCCAGGTGCTTATTTGAAAACTATAGAATATTTTTCGTGGGACAACCCTTTCAACTGCCTAGTCATAGCTATCATCCAGCCATGTCTCAGTTATTCCCACTATGTCATAGCCCTCTTCCGACATTACTAATTTCAGTTTAGTTTTATTAGTCAGGCTTCTGGCATTAGTACACAGAGGTACATAGAGGTTTTTGTATATTTTTTACCCCACACCTTTCCTTATGAACTGTTCTAGTCCCTCCTTCCATTCCTCCCCTAATTTCATTACCTTGCCCCAGGTCTCTATCTGCACTATTTTCCGATCCTATAATGTAATTACCCTCCCCCAGTCCGAAGTTAAAACACTCCAACCTTCTAGCCATCTTCTCCTTCAAAATACCTGCCCCTTCCCCATTGAGGTGCATCCCATACCTATGATAGAGCCTATAGCCAACAGAGATATCAGCTCAGTTCTCCAGTAACCCAAAACCCTCCTTCCTACACCAGTTCTTGAGCTACTTGTTAGGATACTGTCTAACTGCTTTTTTTATTATATTTTATTGAAAGTTTTGTAAAATCAAAAAGTACAAACTGTTTTATACAGCAGGCAAAAATCAACAATATCAATAAAGCTCATAGATCCAAAAACAAAGTCATCCATGTCTTCTATTATAGAGATCATGTCTAGTCACAATCTACTGCAAAAACAAAAACTGCGAATGGGTAGTTCTACATGTCAAACCCTGATACCCTTAAGTAAGCTGTTAATTTCCCAGATTTCCCATCAAACCCTTCCTGAGATACCACTCGGTGAACATGAATGGACACACCACTTTGCATCCTAGATCAGTACAATAGTGAGATAGAAACCCTTTCCATCTACCAAATAGTCGTCTAACCTGCTTTTCTTTGCGCTTGACTGCCTCCATTTTGTTAAAGAACAGCGGATTTTTGAGTGTTGAGAGTAGCTGGGTAATTGTAGAACTATGGGTTGATAACCACTCTGTAAGCAGGTATTTTTTGGCCACCATGATTATGATTTGCGCTATTGATGGTAGCAACTTATCAGATGTGTTACCTCAGTCCAGTAAGGTAGCAACTTTTAGGACATGTCCATAAACCATGATAAAGATCAGAAAGGTGTTCCACCAATTAGAGCATGAGGTTTGTCTGTCCGGTTTGTTAGCCGTAGGTGGGAAATTAAAAGCATAAATTCCTTTGTGCAATATTTTTAACTGAACCTCCCTCCATCCCTCCTCTATTACATCTCTCCTAATGTCCGCCAAACCATTAACTATGTATGAGCCTACTTCCAAGTCTTTTAGTTACTTGGCCTATCCTTTAAAGGCTATATGAGCCATCCTTAGAGTCAAGTGTTGACCTTAATGAAAAGTATAAGGCCGAAATTGATAAAGTGTTTAATTTGCTGATATGGAAAATATTGAGAACCTTGAAGATCCTATTTTTGCACAGTTCCTCAAGGATTAGCCACCTAGGTTCTGACTCATGGAACAGGTCACCTACATTTTTGATCCCTCTACTTTTCATTTTGCATCTTACTCGTCGTCCCAGTCTGAAAGGCATAAGGAGAGATGTTTAGAGCATATGACAGTTTAGACAACTTGCGTGTTACCTTCCAGGTTATCAATGTGTCTCTAAGTAGTAGGACCGAACCTTTGATATGTGGGGGAAGAGTTACCAATCTAGCATGTGCTAGAGCCATGAGATCTCAAGGGTAAGCCAGACGTCTTTCAAGGGAGAGGTTACAATCGAGCAGATTCTAAAGAGACACGCTAAGTTATTGCCCCATATATTTGGAAAATTAACCCCTCCTTCCTCCCTGGACAGCATTAGTCTCAACAGTGCTAATCTAGCGGCAGCACTGCAGCTCCGAGTATCTGTGCATGCACAAAAGCTATACTTCTGCTTGAGAAGCAGAAACTGTTCATGTGCCACTACCAGGAAGTGTAGCGGCACATGCCCAGTTTCTGCTCCAGTAGTGGAAGCAGAGCCTTTGAGCTTGCACCACTACTACCCGAGCTGCAGCGCAGACATGAGATATCAAGGACCGGCTGAGATGTTCATCTCTGTGCATGCAGTATGAGGCATGACTTGAAGCTTCTCAGGCCCAGGGCAAGATTAGGCTCCACCATGTACCATTTATAATGCTGGCGTATTATTTGTCAGAAGGGCTCTTTGGCCTCTTTAGGTGCCATTGTCTGGGTGCTGCACCCCATAGCTATGTAGCTATGTCCCTCATCGAATCCCCTAATATTCCCTTCACCTAAACCTTCACTTGGACAATAGGAAGCAAGGTGTTAACCTAATCTTGTTGTTCTAGAGGGGATTTACATGATTAAATGCCATTCTGGTGAATTAGTAGCTACGTAAAGAAAAAAGGATATTAACCAGATGCCTTCTGGAATTACAGAATGACATTCCTTGCTGCGATATATCCAAGAAAAGTCAAAAGAACATCTGGAGGTTGACTAGAAGAGAAGAGCTCAATTCCCCAAGGCAGTAATAATGGCCATTTCTTGTTTTCGCTTGAGGGATGGGTGAGGTCCCTTGCAAACCTTTCTCATTGACCTGGAAATTACGACTTCAGAAAAGTGAGGCGGCCTCCAGATGTCTCCAGATACTTCCATGGTAACAAACCAGCCTAATGTTTAACTTCAAAATGTCACACCCAGCTTTCTGTCTGCGAACTGTCTTTTCCATAGGCTTTCCAGTATGAATACAGTTATCTTCACCAAAGATGCTGCTCGTCAACAGTAATTGCAATTAGGGCTTAAGCACATGATCGTTACTGTTTTTGCGGTCCGCAAATGACAGCTCTGCAAAACAGGGATACTGACTGTGTGCGTTACGCATTTTGCATTTTGCATCCGTTTACCTAGCAAGTTGCACAGAGACTTATGCACGAATCGGAACTACTCCTGGCTTTCCTTCATTTTTTGTTTGCCCAGTGAAGTTTACCTGGGCTTTGTTTATTTTGTTAATAAACCCCTTTTACTTCACCCTCACTGGTCTGTTTCGTTGGTGCCTTGCATTACACCTATAGCCTATAATATTATTACCCTCCAGAAATACATCCAGGCCCCTCTTGAAGTCCTTTATTGTACTCACCATCACCACCTCCTCAGGCAGAGAGTTCCATAGTCTCACTGCTCTTACCGTAAAGAATCCTCTTCTATGTTTGTGTACAAACCTTCTTTCCTCTAGACGCAGAGGATGTCCCCTCGTCATAGTCACAGCCCTGGGGATAAATAGTAAATAGATGATGGGAGAGATCTCTGTATTGACCCTTGATATATTTATACATAGTTATTAGATCTCCCCTCAGTCTTATTTTTTCTAAAGTGAATAAACCAAATTTTGATAATCTTTCAGGGTAATGTAGTTGCCCCATTCCAGTTATTACTTTAGTTTCCCTCCTCTGGACCCTCTCCAGCTCTGCTATGTCTGCCTTATTCACAGGAGCCCAGAACTGTACACAGTACTCCATGTGTGGTCTGACTAGTGATTTGTAAAGTGGTTGGACTATGTTCTCATCACGAGCATCCAGTGGCGACTCTAGGAACAATATATAGGGGGGGGGGGGGCACAAAGATACCACAGTCAAAAATGGGGGGGGCAAAAACAAAATAAGTATATATAAATAAGATTACAAAATACGAGAGAATAGAATAGAATAGGATACGGGGGTGTATGCCATCTGGTCATGGCGATTTGTCTATTTTAATATTTTTAAGACGCCGCTGTAATTCTTCCTGGGTCAGACAGGGCACTTTTAATGGGGAATTTACTTTTACATTCTGCATTTCATTTGACAGTTTATTTTCCTGAATACAGTGAATACAGTGGAGAAAAAAATATTTATTAGCTTTGCTTTCTCCTCATCGCTCTCTGCAACTCCCCCCTCATCACTCTGTAGAGGGCCGACACCTTCAGATTTATACTTTTTACCATTTATATAATTGAAGAACATTTTAGGGTTAGTTTTGCTCTCTTTGGCAATTAATCTCTCGGTCTCTAGTTTGGCTGCTTTTATTAGTGTTTTACATATTCTATTTTTTTCCTTATAGTTTTTCAGTACTTCCTCACTACCCTCCTGTTTTAGAGATTTAAATGCTTTCTTTTTGTTATTTATTGCTTTCTTTACAGTTCTACAGTTTTCTTGTTCCTTAAAGGGATTCTGTCACCAGGTTTCACCCCTGTCAGCTAAACATATGCTGATGTTCAGGGCCTCATCAGAATTCCTAATGTGGGCTTCTAAATGTGATCCGTAGCCTTATTTTGCTAAAAAAACAGGTTTTACTAACCTGTCACTCAAAGAAATAAGGTGCCCAAGGGGATGTCAGGGGATGTCAAGGGATGCAAGGTGCCCACCGCACCCACCGCCGTTCGTGCCCAGCGCCGCCTTTCCAGACTTCTGCACCGCCTCCTAATCCTCTGTGCTGCCTCTCGCTCTCCCTCCATCCCCCCTCCTCCCTCCTCCTGCTGTAAGATCTTGCGCGTGCGCACAGGGCTCTGCCTGATGCGCTAGTGCGGACTTCTCGATTTGGCTTCTTGAAGCGGAGTGCACATGCGCCGGCACTTCGCTCAACCCAGGTATGACCTGCACTCTGGCGCCAGCCTCTCAGAGCCCTGTGCGCACGCGCAATAACTTACAGCAGGAGGAGAAGGGAGGGAGGGAGAGCGAGAGGCGGCACAGAGGATTAGGAGGTGGTGCAGAAGTCTGGAAAGGCGGTGCTGGGCACGATCGGCGGTGGGTGCGGCGGGCACCTTGCATCCCTTGACATCCCCTGACATCCCCTTGGGCACCTTATTTCTTTGAGTGACAGGTTAGTAAAACCTGTTTTTTAGCAAAATAAGGCTACGGATCACATTTAGAAGCCCACATTAGGAATCCTGATGAGGCCCTGAACATCAGCATATGTTTAGCTGACAGGGGTGAAACCTGGTGACAGAATCCCTTTAACCTTTTATTCCCATAAGGTATGTATCTCTCACAATTAGATTTAAGGATGCTTTTAAAAATATCCCATTTTGTGGCTGTAGTTTTATTTTTGAGGACTTTGTCCCAGTTAGTTAGGCATATGGCCTCTCTTGGTTGGCTAAATTTAGCTTTTTTGAAGTTTGGTATTTTTGTTCCTCCCTGAAGAAACACTCCTTTGAATGACAATTGGAAGGTTATTACTTTATGGTCACTATTTCCCAGGTGTCCCCCGACCTGCACATCTGTTGTTCTTCCAGGTCTATTGGTTAATACTAAGTCCAGTATGGCTGTCACTCTAGTCGGGTCCTGAACCATTCGGGAAAGGTAATTGTCTTTGATTATTGCCAAAAACATTTCCTTTATGAGATATACAGGTTTCAGTTTTACAGTCTATATCTGGGTAGTTGAAGTCCCCCATAATAATGTCTATTTCGTTTAGTAGTAGATTTTCTGTGGACTCCTGTATATTAGGTGGTTTATAATAAGCAACTATCAGTATTTTAGTATTGTTTTTGGCTCCATGTATTTCTACCCACAGTGACTCCACATGTTCATGTACCTCACTTATATATTCCTGGAGTGTGGGCTTTGGACAGGACTTTACATAAAGGCAGACCCCTCCCCCTCTCCGGTTTTGATGATCGTTTCTAAACAGACTGTAACCCTGTACGTTAACCACCCAGTCATAACTATCATCCAGCCATGTCTCAGTTATTCCCACTATGTCATAGACCTCCTCACACATCACTAAATACAGTTCCCCAGTTTTATTAGTCAGGCTTCTGGCATTAGTATACCGTACATACAATTAAGAGGTTTATGTATATTTTTTACCCTACACCTTTCCTTCTGAACTGTTCTAGTCCCTCCTTCCATTTCTCCCCCAGTCCCATTTCCTCACCCCCAGTCTCTATCTGCACTTATCTTCCCATCCTATAATGTAATTACCTTCCTCCCCAGTCCCTAGTTTAAACACTCCTGCAACCTTCTAGCCATCTTCTCCCCCAACACATCTGCCTCTTCCCCATTGAGGTGCAGCCTATCCCTACGATAGAACCTGTAGCCGACAGTTCTCCAGGAACCCAAACCTCTCCTTCCTACACCAGTTCTTGAGCCACTTGTTAGCCTCCCTAATCTCCTGCTGCCTTTCTTGTGTGGCTAGTAGTACAGGTAGTATTTCAGAAAACACTACCTTTGAGGTCCTTGCCTAAGCTTGTGACCTAAATCCCTAAAATCATTTTTAAGGACGCTCCACCTACCTCTAACTTTGTCATTGGTTCCGATATGGACCATGACTGCTGGATCTTCTCCAGCCCCTCCCAGTAATCTGTCAACCCAATCAGTGATGTGTCGAACTCGAGCGCCAAGAAAACAACACACCATTCGACGATCCCGGTCTTTGTGACAGATCGCCCTATCTGTACCCCTAATAATTGAGTCTTCCACTACCAGCACCTGTCTGGCCGGCCCTGCTCTCCTGGTCCCCTGCTTACTGGAGCTGACATTCGCCTGACTGGCAGAGGAAGTGTCCGGCTGCAGCAGTGCTGTCCCTGAACTGACATCCCCCTTATCTTCCAACCTTGCAAACTTGTTGGGGTATGTGAGATCAGGGCTAGCCTCCCTGGCACTTTTCCCTCTACTGTTATCCAGCTAGCTTCCTCACTTTCCTGAGCCACTGTCACGGCTGAGGATGGGGGAAATCCTCAGCCGTGTGGAGCCCGGTGATGTTACGGCTGCTTGGCCATGAAGACAGGATTAGGGAGCAGGTCACCTCCTAAAGGCATCCCTAACCTGACCCTGACTCCTAGCTACATGAGCCAACCTTGATGGTAGGAGGGCTCATGCTCCGGAACCTAGAAGTCCCTGCTAGCCCTCAAGATGGCCCTAAACTAGGAGCTGAGTAAGACGGCCTACTCCTCCTAGGCACGGAGGAGCAGGAGTCTCAACGGCCAAGCTGCTGGAAAAGGGGAGACATAAACAGCTCTATGGATATGGCAGGTGAACTAAGAGTTCCACCTACCTGCCACAGCCTTGCTGACTGGATCCCTGTGTAAGCAGGGTGCAGATCACAAACGCATCCCCACACAGGGACCCAGATCCATAGCTGCACAAGATCACAACAAAACATCAAACGGACATCACACATCACTAGAAATAAACTTAATGAGACATTATGGTTATGACCACAGGGGTGGCTCTTACTGGCAGGTAGTAAAGACAGGAGGCTGCTTTCAGCTAAGCATGGCTGAAGCAACCTGCAGGCCTTCAAAAGCAGTGAGGCTTTATAGGCCAAGAAGCCACACCCCACAGTCGGACACACCCAGTGCACACACACACTAGGAAGGAGATTAACCCTTCCAACACCAGGGAAGGGAAAACACCACTTAAAGGAGACGTGCACACAATAACATAAAAAGCAAGTGCACACATACACACATCACACAAAACCGCATGCACAACATAGCAAGCTGCAATGGCACAGCTCAGACTGCTACGCTGCCACATACATACTGTTGCCAGCGGCAACCACAGGTGAGGCAAATACCACAGCCCTCACCTGTGATTGACAACCAAAGAAAACCGCTGACAACCGCATGCGGTTCAGGAGTCACGGTCATAGCCATGGCCGTGACAGCCACCTCGCTACCACCCTTCCCCACATCTACCCCAAAGAGTGCTTGCTCAGTGAGCATCAAACTCTTTTCCAAATTGTCAATGCTTCTCAGTGTTGAAACTGGAAAGGAATATGTCTGTTTGTTTGCAGAGACAAGAGAGGGCTGGAAGAAATCATCATGGCGGTCTGGCCTGAATAGAGAAAATGAGGAAAAAGAACATCTATATCAGAGGAGACATCACTGGATGTAAGAGGTATGTGGTGCTGCATTACCCTGTATTTTTGTAGCGCTGTATGTATGTCTTGAACAATAAAGCTGGAGGGAAGTGGTTAGGTTGAGAATTAGGCATGGAAAGGGGGGGGGGCGCCATTTAAATTTTCGCCTCAGGCAAAAGAAAGGCTAGGTGTACCCCTAGTTCCTACTGTGATATTCCAGAGATTATTTTGATACATGGGGTGTACACCACCTGTGACATTCCACAGCAGCAGACCTAGCCAGAAGAGGCTGGGGTTGCATTACTGGATCACATTGTGGGACAGGGGAGTATTGTATGGTCTGTGTGCACTGTACACAGAGGGAAGAGGCACCATATACAGGGGTTACAGAGAATAAAAAAGAGCATAAAAAATAACACTCTTTAATTACAGTAGTCCTGCTGTCTTTCATATATGTTCAGCCTCAGACAGTAGAACACAAGTCTGAGGTTTGGGAAGTGTTAAGCATACTGGGACCTGCCGAGAATCAAAATGTTCTTTCAAATGCTAATATCTCCAAGTGCAATCTTGTTTTTCAGAGATTTTAGCTCTCTCTTGTTTCAGGCTCATTTAAGACAGCTGGTGACTAAAAAGCTAAGTCCATCCTTATTAGCACCAAAAAGAAAACCAAGAACAAATCAATATGATTTCTATGTCATTTACAAAAGCTCCCATAGAAACAATGTTGTGAAGTTGCACAAGGGTAGCCTATGTAATCGGTCACTTGGATGTGACACGTTACGGGTTCATCTGCTTATATTACTGTGTGCTTAGTCCTGCAGGGTTAGCCACTAGCAGAGTACGACCGCCCACAGAACTCTGATGAATAAAAACAGCAGAGGTTTTTAAATGTATAAAATACAAGTTTTACGGAATCTTTTTCCATAAAACTACCGTATATGCCGGCGCATAAGACGACTTTCTAACACTAAAAATTATTTTCAAAAGTCGGGGGTCGTCTTATACGCTGGGTATACTCAGATCCAATGGTATATTCTAACCCCCAGGCGTTCCCATGGGGACGGGGACGCTTGCCTGGGGGTTAGAATACACAGGGCCCCGCCGCTCAGAGGAGTACATTTATTAACTGTAATCTGTAACTTTAACTTTAAATGAGCGCTCATCTCTTTACTAGGGTACCTTACTCTCAGCTCCGCTAACAGGCAGTGCGGGCGGCGCTCACTCACTGACGTTACGTGCCTGCTCCTCCCACTAGGCGGCGCAGGCGCGTGACGTCAGTAAGTGAGCGCCGCCCGCACTACTGCCTGTTAGCGGAGCTGAGAGTAAGGTACCCTAGTAAAGAGATGAGCGCTCATTTAAAGTTAAAGTTACAGATTACAGTTAATAAATGTATACTCCTTTGAGCGTCGGAGGGGGGGATCTGTGGATGGCACTGTCATGGCGGGGTGGGGGGATCTGTGGATGGCACTGTTATGGGAGGGAGATCTGTGGATGGAACTGTCATGGGGGATCTGTGGATGACACTGTTATGGGAGGGGGATCTGTGGATGGCACTGTCATGGGGGGGATCTGTGGATGACACTGTTATGGGGAGAGGGATCTGTGGATGGCACTGTCATGGAGGATCTGTGGATGACACTGTTATGGGGAGGGAGATATGTGGATGGCACTGTTTAAGGGGGATCTGTGGATGGCACTGTTATGGGGAGGGGGAATCTCTGGATGACACTGTCATGGGCTGGATCTGTGGATGACACATATAGCATAAGATGCTATATAGTGTCATCCATAGATCCCCCCATAAGCTTAGTCCTGCAGGGTTAGCCACTAGCAGAGTACGACCGCCCACAGAACTCTGATGAATAAAAACAGCAGAGGTTTTTAAATGTATAAAATACAAGTTTTACGGAATCTTTTTCCATAAAACTACCGTATATGCCGGCGTATAAGACGACTTTCTAACACTAAAAATTATTTTCAAAAGTCGGGGGTCGTCTTATACGCTGGGTATACTCAGATCCAATGGTATATTCTAACCCCCAGGCGTTCCCATGGGGACGGGGACGCTTGCCTGGGGGTTAGAATACACAGGGCCCCGCCGCTCAGAGGAGTACATTTATTAACTGTAATCTGTAACTTTAACTTTAAATGAGCGCTCATCTCTTTACTAGGGTACCTTACTCTCAGCTCCGCTAACAGGCAGTGCGGGCGGCGCTCACTCACTGACGTTACGTGCCTGCTCCTCCCACTAGGCGGCGCAGGCGCGTGACGTCAGTAAGTGAGCGCCGCCCGCACTACTGCCTGTTAGCGGAGCTGAGAGTAAGGTACCCTAGTAAAGAGATGAGCGCTCATTTAAAGTTAAAGTTACAGATTACAGTTAATAAATGTATACTCCTTTGAGCGTCGGAGGGGGGGATCTGTGGATGGCACTGTCATGGCGGGGTGGGGGGATCTGTGGATGGCACTGTTATGGGAGGGAGATCTGTGGATGGAACTGTCATGGGGGATCTGTGGATGACACTGTTATGGGAGGGGGATCTGTGGATGGCACTGTCATGGGGGGGATCTGTGGATGACACTGTTATGGGGAGAGGGATCTGTGGATGGCACTGTCATGGAGGATCTGTGGATGACACTGTTATGGGAGGGAGATATGTGGATGGCACTGTTTAAGGGGGATCTGTGGATGGCACTGTTATGGGGAGGGGGAATCTCTGGATGACACTGTCATGGGGTGGATCTGTGGATGACACATATAGCATAAGATGCTATATAGTGTCATCCATAGATCCCCCCATAAGCTTAGTCCTGCAGGGTTAGCCACTAGCAGAGTACGACCGCCCACAGAACTCTGATGAATAAAAACAGCAGAGGTTTTTAAATGTATAAAATACGAGTTTTACGGAATCTTTTTCCATAAAACTACCGTATATGCCGGCGTATAAGACGACTTTCTAACACTAAAAATTATTTTCAAAAGTCGGGGGTCGTCTTATACGCTGGGTATACTCAGATCCAATGGTATATTCTAACCCCCAGGCGTTCCCATGGGGACGGGGACGCTTGCCTGGGGGTTAGAATACACAGGGCCCCGCCGCTCAGAGGAGTACATTTATTAACTGTAATCTGTAACTTTAACTTTAAATGAGCGCTCATCTCTTTACTAGGGTACCTTACTCTCAGCTCCGCTAACAGGCAGTGAGGGCGGCGCTCACTCACTGACGTTACGTGCCTGCTCCTCCCACTAGGCGGCGCAGGCGCGTGACGTCAGTAAGTGAACGCCGCCCGCCCTACTGCCTGTTAGCGGAGCTGAGAGTAAGGTACCCTAGTAAAGAGATGAGCGCTCATTTAAAGTTAAAGTTACAGATTACAGTTAATAAATGTATACTCCTTTGAGCGTCGGAGGGGGGGATCTGTGGATGGCACTGTCATGGCGGGGTGGGGGGATCTGTGGATGGCACTGTTATGGGAGGGAGATCTGTGGATGGAACTGTCATGGGGGATCTGTGGATGACACTGTTATGGGAGGGGGATCTGTGGATGGCACTGTCATGGGGGGGATCTGTGGATGACACTGTTATGGGGAGAGGGATCTGTGGATGGCACTGTCATGGAGGATCTGTGGATGACACTGTTATGGGGAGGGAGATATGTGGATGGCACTGTTTAAGGGGGATCTGTGGATGGCACTGTTATGGGGAGGGGGAATCTCTGGATGACACTGTCATGGGGTGGATCTGTGGATGACACATATAGCATAAGATGCTATATAGTGTCATCCATAGATCCCCCCATAAGCAGTGTCATCCACTGATCCCCCTCCCCATAGCAGTGTCATCCACTGATCCCCCTCCCCATATCAGTGCCATCCACAGATCCCAGTCAGTTCCCTGGACTGGAGAACATCGTCTTAAAGACAGAGAGGGCTGTGCATTCAGGGGTAGTCTAATACGGCAAGTATAGCCCAAACCCTATATTTTAAATGTAAAAGTTGGGGGTCGTCTTATACGCCCAGTCGTCTTATACGCCGGCATATACGGTATATATCAATCTGCTCAGCTCCTCCTGCTCTATAATATGCTGCCTGCATTTTCATGGTGAAACGGTCCCTCCTATTCCTTTAATATATGCCCTCTGGACCAGGTGCTCATTTGTCAACTGAGTGCATCTTTCATTCAATTATCGGCAGCACATGTGCAAAACCTAGTATGCCCCGCACGTCCAACCCACTTTCACAGCCCACATGTGACTATGCCAGTCTTCATAAATCTTCTTCAGTCTGTTACTATATAAAAAATATAGTAAAAAAAGACTAAAAGTGTCCCCATTTTATAGTTGGGTCCAAATTGATGGAAGCCAGGGCTAACACAAGTAAGCAGGGCAGTACTACCATATTGTGGCACATTATACCACACCAACAGAGCCAAATACCACAGTCCGTCACAAAATACTGCCCCAGCAGCACAAAATACATTTACAAAAACTACTACTGGCCGGCTGTGAGGAGGGCCCAGGCGCCCCCCTAGGCATCAGCCCACTGGGAAACTTCCCTGTAAGGTCTATGGCCAATCATCCCTGCCTGTAAGCCTAGCATGTGAGCTCTAGAAGAAATTTAGTTTACAGAGTTTTTGTAGCTAAGTATCACTTTGAACTTATAAAATGCATGAGTTAATTTATTGCTGTGCTTTTCCAAATGTCCTTACCGTCAACTATTTGAAAATAAAAGGTGATCTAATAGACTTCTTAGCCCCTGCTACATAATGGAGGAAACATTTTCCAGGGCGCATAGTTTACATAACTATATACATTTCGACCAGCACTAATGCTTGTTCCTCCACTGAATTACAGCTCTCTAGAGAAGATAGCTTTCCAAGAAACGAAGGCTATTCTGTATGAAGATGAATTGGGTTGCATATATTTTCTAAAACTATCCTTATGTTTAGAGTTCAAGGAAAAGCAACTGTGAAGTCGTTCTCATCACGACTAGCGAGGAATATTCCCATTTGTTGTTCTTCATGATATAATGGAAACCTTTCATATTCCGAAAGTGTTGGTGGTTCTTCTTCATCATCTTCGTGACTATATCAAGGCTTAGCATATGTTGTTGGCCTCTTACTTTGACTGCCGCTATGTAAATATATCTCCACGGATATATTCTAATAATCCTACATTAATTTAAAACCGTACTATACGTGATATGAGACCTAACTGCTCCCTAAAATCGTTACGATAGATGTACCAATGGTCTTCAACAGGGGAAGACTGGGAACTTTAACTGACCCTGGAAAAAAAAAGAAAAAATGGCCCCATGTTGCAGTCGGGTCCTTATTGACCAAAGGTAGGCCCAACACAAGTAGGTGGGGCCAGCAATACCATATTGCAGCTCATAATACCACCAGAATAGAGCCAAATACCACAATGCATCACAAAATACTGCCTCAGCAACACAAAATACCTCCCCATAAACTGCTCCTCTGTGGTGGCCAGCATCAGTTGCCACGTTCTTTCCTGCTACTCCAGTTACCTCAGGACAGCAATACAGTTGAATTCAGGAGTCAGGAGTAGTGATGAGCGGGAGGTGCCATATTCGATTTTGCAATATTTCACGAATATTCAAATGAATATTCGTATTATTTTCATCGAAATCGAATATTCGTAATTATTTTATTTTTCACGAATAATATGCGATTAAATTAATCGTACGATTTTTTATTTTTTATTTTTCCTGTATAAGGCAACGTTCCTATGACTATGGCTAGGCTAATATGTGTATTTTACGAAATTTCTTAATATTGCTCTAACTTCGTCTTTTAGAATATTCGTAATATTGCTCTAACTCCGTCTTTTAGAATATTACGAATATTCCAGAAGACGAAGTTAGAGCAATATTAAGAAATTTCGTAAAATACACATATAGAATAGATTGTAATTCAGCTAATATAGTGCTATAATTTATTCGTACGATTAATTTAATCGTACGATTTTGTCATGCACTCGGGCACACATATTAACCATTACGATTTTTTTTTTTAATATTCGTGAACTCGAATATTATAACCGAGATTATTGGTTTCGATTAGAATAGGACGGATATTCTAAAATTGAATATACAGCAATATATTCTTTATTTCGAATATTCCGGTCCATCTGAAAACGTGATTCCTTCCAGCTTCAATTCAGTTGCTTGTGGGCCAATGGCTCATTGACCCACAAGCAAGAAGCAGGGAGGAATCATATATTTTCAGATGAAAAAAATAAATAAAAAATATACGAATATTCGATTTCGCGAATATATGGAACTATATTCTAAATATTCGCGAAATCTCGAAATTGCGATATTCGAGAAAAAAATACGAAATTCGAATATTCGCGCTCAACACTAGTCAGGAGGGGAGCATCAGATCATTACTTACCTAGCTGGCGGCCATAAGGAGAGCTCAAGCAGCCCCCTGGGCGCTTTGGCCTTCCTCGAAGTTTCCCTGTAGGCTTGATGACTGGTCCACCCCTGGTCTTCTAAGCCCAAAATCTACCACCTCAACCCTAATGAATGTATGTTCCCTGTATGTTCTTATTCTTCTTCTCCTATAACTCAGTCCTGTCTCCAAACTTCACACCCAATCTTCCAGTTTCCATATTGAAAAATTATAAATTTAGAACCAATAATGTACATTTCATCAGCTAGTAAAGTGGCGAATCCTACAAGAAGACACAAGGGGCTGGATAAGGAGTAAGCAGAGTAGGCCGTCACCTGGACCACTATGGGGGCCATTTATAAAAAAAAATTCTTCTTGATGATTTTTTTAACATTTAGAAGGTCACTTATGAAATCAGATATGTCAGTTTTGTGGCGTAAAAAAGTAGCAAGCCATGGCAACTGCGACATTTTTGTGACATTTTGTGATCCTTTCCAATTTTCACAGTGGTCTATGTTTAAGAGCTAAAAGTGAGATTAGAACTGAATTATGACACATTTTTTGCCTGTGACATCTGAAATGTTGCAGAAAAGTCAAAAAAAAAAGGCTGCATCCTACGTCGGGCAGCTCCCTGGTCTATTTTTAAGGGTACTTTCACACTAGCGTTTTTATTTTCCGGTATTGAGTTTCGTCCTAGGGGCTTAATACCGGAAAAAAATTATCAGTCTTATCCTAATGCATTCTGAATGGAGAGCAATCTGTTCAGAATGCATCAGTTCAGTCCCTCTTACATTTTTTGGTGGGGGAAAATACCGCAGCATGCTGCAGTTTTTTCTCCGGCCAAAAATTTTGAACACTTGCCGGAATGCCGGATCCGGCATTATTTTCCATTGAAATGCATTAATGCCGTATCCGGCCCCAAGTATTCCCGAAAAACTGATCCAGTTTTGTGGTCTGCCCATGCGCAGACCTTTAAAAATGTGAAAAAGATAAATACCGGATCCGTTTTTCCGGATGACAACCGCAAAGACAGATCCGGTATTGCAATGCATTTGTCAGACGGATCCGCATCCGGATCCATCTGACAAATGCATCCGTTTGCGTCCGAATTGCCGGATCTGTCAGACAGTTTTGGCAACGGAACTGCCTGCCGGAATTCTCTGCCGCAAGTGTGAAAGTACCCTTAGACTAAATCATATAACACCGTCCGTTGCACCAAATACATGAAAACTGTGCACAATTTCATAAATTCGGTGCAACCACATAATGTTAACCAGACTTAAACATGACATGAAAATGATCTCAAATAATAAATGACCTCCTTAGTGTTTTCCTGTATAAATTAGTATTCTAGACATCATGGGAAATGTGTAACAAGGCAATGAACTTCAGGGACCGAGGACTGAAGGCACCTTCTGAAAAGACCAGCTTCTGCACCAACAGAACTTGTCCCACCCCTGGAAATATACAGTATATAGTAAGTTATATATGTGAAACATGACCAGGTTACTCCATCGAATAATCCTTGTGATTGGTCCAAGTCAACATAGCTGGTGGTTTCATAGAGGATCTGACCTTGACTGCTGTTTTTGTGTTATAGATGATCTGATCATCAAGACGATTGCATCATGAATCAGCCTATGAGCAACTTAAAGGGGTATTTGTATCTCAGTCATTCATGTGTGAGATAGGAATACCTATCCTCCTCAGCGACCAGAGGTGGCCGGCCTATAGTTATGGAAACTGTTGATAGGGCTATGCTAAACTGTTTCCATAACTCCCATTGAAGTGAGCTATGGCAAGCCATGCTACTTTGTTTTTACAATTCCCACTCACTTATCTGGTAAACATCAAAGTACGGCCTGCTTGTTGTAAATCCAACCACTTCTGACCACCACATATGATTGCCATCTCAGCTATGAATGGCTGAGGGTGCTGCCACCTGTTTTTTTTTTTTACAGCTTTGAAGCCAAAACTAGGATTTGATTTAAAAAGGTTGCATCTGCCCTTGATCCTTATTCTCCTGTTATGGCCCACACCTGATTTTGGCTTCAAAAACTGCATCAAAAAGCCTGAACGTGTGGCAGCAGCCTGAGATGAGAGTATTTCTTTAAGTATCCATGGCTATCAAGTTACATTTACAGGAAAAATATTCTACAGTTTTTAAACCAGCATCTGGATCTGAATTCTTTTGTAATTGCATGTAATTAAAAATGTAACATAGCCACTGAGTTATTCACTGAAATCTATCTATATAGCGCCACCTGCTGTTTGTTTTCTTTCCTATTTCTTTGTCCTGCTCACTGAGAAGGCCGCACATGCTCAGTTTCATCTTTCAATTGCCTCCTGAGCTGTGATAGGCAGATCACGGACACGCCCCCTGAGCTGCAGCATAAAAAACACTCCCCTTGAGCTGCCATCTTGATATAAATCTAGCAGATCAATGAATGTGGAGATCCCTGGATCCATGTGAGGTACAGGGCTGGTTCTAGCTTTGTTAGAAGTAGATTGTCATGTATTATATGATGTCTGATTTTCCTTTTTTACATTAGTCATGGGATAACCCCTTTAAATGTATGAAAATTAGAGGATTACTAATCCAACATCCAGTATATAACATGTTCAGTGCCTTCTGTAGAAATTCCATATGGTGCACCAGTGTGATTATCCCCAAAAACAATGCCGACTTCATTTAATGTCTACAAGTAGAGATCTCAATAAGCTCAATTTAACTATGAAATATCACAAGAAATAAATCTCGCACAGCAGTATGAAATACAAATTTATTTAAATCATATACCAAAACCAACAAACTCTGAGCCCCGAAGCATGTTAAGATACCTTCTAATGATGCTACTACGTGAAGCATGCCATTCATCACTGACATCCAGAAAGTACAGACTGGACAGAGCCACCTTGGCTTGGAGCTGCCCATACCCTTATACACAGAAATAAAGTACAATACGTCCAGTACAGATAGCTAGAATACTCCCTTAGTGATAAGACTATGTTAGTATGATAGAAAAGTGGTGACCATTACATGAGACATCTATTCCAGCTCTTTGGATGGAGTAGATTACATTTCTGGTGCAGGGATTTCCTGACATACAGTATGGCAAAATTATGACAAAGTAATTAAGAGACAAGCACCTATATCTCTATAGGTAGGTCCAACGTTGTGACTACCGTAATTTTTTGTTAATGTTCCAATGTCCTCTACTTGGTACACTTGGTAGAATAGAAAGAAATAGGGGAACATTGGATGGTAATATGACTGCAGGGTCTGACTACACTGTATTTGTTTTTAGTCTGTTACCATGGAGTCACATAAATGTGCCTAGGAATTGTAGATTATTCGCTTGATTATTAGAACGCATTCTAGAACGTGTACAATATTAGGCTGAGGCTAGACATTTAAATTTTTTCGCATGATTGTCCAATTTTTATAGAGTTTCAGGAGTTGTCCAAAGGAACATATTCACTGGGGTTGTCTGCTTTTTGTATTAAATGAATATTGTGGCTACATCGCTTCAGGGCTTACCTTAGCCCCCTAGTGCTAACGCATACCAAATCCACTATAAAGAAACTGCAGCGTCCTAGTTTCCTAAGATGGTGGCTGTGTTTTCTACTGTGCAGGTGCTGAAAAGATTCAAGTGCAGGCGCAGATACAGGAAGACCTGGTTACATTTTTCAGGTGGCTGACCCCAATAGTGCATCCATTGGAAACCCAGATTTCCTTTTGATTTAGTTCTTATCACTAGTTATGTTGCGTTGACCTGCAGCAATAGGAGATGCAGATCACTTGTATTCACGTGAATCTAGACCCTGACAATTCAGTTTTACCACTTCCAGTGACAATTCCCGGCCATTTACTGTATCTATTATTGCAGTCTAATAACGCAATCCTGTCTTCTACCCAGGTGGACTATAAAATTAATGGCGTTCCCTGGTAATTAGATATTGATGGGGTTCGATTCCCAGCGCTGCCACCGATCAGCTGTCTCAGGAAGTTGCTTGCACCGGAAAATATACAATGATAAGCAGACGGTGCTGTCCGCTATATAGTAGCCGTACTGCAGCTCCTATTCAAGTAAAAGGTGCCAGAAACTACACAGCGGACATAGCCCTCCTTCCATTGTATAGTCTCTGGAGCTTATCGATGGGGCTGCCAGGTGTGGGTCCCCCATTGATCTGTTATCGATGGTGTACCCTAATAGGCCATCAGTATCTAAGTACCGGAAAACCCCTTAAACTGTAACGCTCTCAGTCATTTATGTTAATGAGAGTAACTTCAACCTCAGTTTTCATTGTCGAATAAGGCTACTTTCACTTCTACGTTTTTGATGGATCCCTCATGGATCAGCAAAAACGCTTCCGTTACTGATAATACAACCGGCTGCATCCGTTATGAACAGATCTGGTTATATTATCTCTAAAATAGCCATGACGGATTTGGCACTAAAACCGTTGTAAGTCAATGGGGGCAAGATCCTTTTTCTTTTCTGTCTGCAAAAACAGATCCGACACCATTGACTTACATTGTGTTTCATGCCGATCCGTCTTACTCCGCATCCCATGACGGACTCAAATTTCAGGGGATCTAATGTCATGCGTTTTTAATTGTGCAAATGTGGTTCGCCATCCACTTTGTAATATACAGTCGTGGCCAAAAGTTTTGAGAATTACGTAAATATTGGAAATTGAAAAGGTTGCTGCTTAAGTTTTTATAATAGCAATTTGCATATACTCCAGAATGTTATGAAGAGTGATCAGATGAATTGCATAGTCCTTCTTTGCCATGAAAATTAACTTAATCCCAAAAAAAACTTTCCACTGCATTTCATTGCTGTCATTAAAGGACCTGCTGAGATCATTTCAGTAATCGTCTTGTTAACTCAGGTGAGAATGTTGACGAGCACAAGGCTGGAGATCATTATGTCAGGCTGATTGGGTTAAAATGGCAGACTTGACATGTTAAAAGGAGGGTGATGCTTGAAATCATTGTTCTTCCATTGTTAACCATGGTGACCTGCAAAGAAACGCGTGCAGCCATCATTGCGTTGCATAAAAATGGCTTCACAGGCAAGGATATTGTGGCTACTAAGATTGCACCTCAATCAGCAATTTATAGGATCATCAAGAACTTCAAAGAAAGAGGTTCAATTCTTGTTAAGAAGGCTTCAGGGCGTCCAAGAAAGTCCAGAAAGCGCCAGGATCGTCTCCTAAAGAGGATTCAGCTGCAGGATCAAAGTGCCAGCAGTGCAGAGCTTGCTCAGGAATGGCAGCAGGCAGGTGTGAGCGCATCTGCACGCACAGCGAGGCAAAGACTTTTGGAAGATGGCCTGGTGTAAAGAAGGCCAGAAAAGAAGCCACTTCTCTCCAAAAAAAACATCAGGGACAGATTGATCTTCTGCAGAAAGTGTGGTGAATGGACTGCTGAGAACTGTGGCAAAGTCATATTCTCCGATGAAGCCTCTTTCCGATTGTTTGGGGCATCTGGAAAAAGGCTTGTCCGGAGAAGAAAAGGTGAGCGCTACCATCAGTCCTGTGTCATGCCAACAGTAAAGCATCCTGAGACCATTCATGTGTGGGGTTGCTTCTCATCCAAGGGAGTGGGCTCACTCACAATTTTGCCCCAAAACACAGCCATGAATAAAGAATGGTACCAAAACACCCTCCAACAACAACTTCTTCCAACAATCCAACAACAGTTTGGTGAAGAACAATGCATTTTCCAGCACGATGGAGCACCATGCCATAAGGCAAAAGTGATAACTAAGTGGCTCAGGGACCAAAACGTTGACATTTTAGGTCCATGGCCTGGAAACTCCCCAGATCTTAATCCCATTGAGAACTTGTGGTCAATCCTCAAGAGGCGGGTGGACAAACAAAAACCCACTAATTCTGACAAACTCCAAGAAGTGATTATGAAAGAATGGGTTGCTATCAGTCAGGAATTGGCCCAGAAGTTGATTGAGAGCATGTCCAGTCGAATTGCAGAGGTCCTGAAAAAGAAGGGCCAACACTGCAAATACTGACTCTGCATAAATGTCATGTAATTGTCGATAAAAGCCTTTGAAACGTATGAAGTGCGTGTAATTATATTTCACTACATCACAGAATCAACTGAAACAAAGATCTAAAAGCAGTTTAGCAGCAAACTTTGTGAAAACTAATATTTGTATCATTCTCAAAACTTTTGGCCACGACTGTACACTACGTGTCATGGCTTTCATGTCTGCATAGACATGGAACGTTACATCACAAGACCTATGGCACATCTTCTGATATATAGTATATTTGTTAGTGTCTTTGTGGTATTGACTTTCTCCTGTGATGTGAATTTCTGTCGGACAGTAGATAGATTCTGTATTGACTTCTCTTCAGTCAGTGAATGTTATATTATGTACAATTTCCCAGAGTAAACATTTGTAGAAATTTCTTCGGAATCAGACTGTGAGCTAAGACGTCACATATAAGTCACAGAAGGGATCTTGCAGACAAAAGGAAATTCACGTTTGCAGCTGTTGTCATTCCAGGAACGTAAGGCTGGTGAAGAAGAAAACAGATTAGATAAAATTATGTAATGTTTTTAAGTTTAAATTAACTTTAAAAAACATATCATCTATCTATCTATCTATCTATCTATCTATCTATCTATATAATATCTATCTATAAATAGAAATTCCACGGCACTCCCACAGGTTGTAGTTTAAAAAAGTGTTCTTTAATTACCAACGCAACGTTTCAGTCCGCTCACTGGAACTTTTTTCAAGCAGTGATACATACAAATGGTGCTGGGTACATACACTGAACAAAAATATAAACGCAACACTTTCGGTTTTGCTCCCATTTTGCATGAGCTGAACTCAAAGATCTGAAACATTTTCAACATACACAAAAGACCCATTACTCTCAAATGTTGTTCACAAATCTGTCATAAACTGTGTTAGTGAGCACTTCTCCTTTGCCGAGATAATCCATCCCACCTCACAGGTGTGGCATATCAAGGTGCTGATTAGACAGCATGAATATTACACAGGTGTGCCTTAGACTTCCCACAATAAAAGGCCACTCTGAAATGTGCACGGTTTTGCCTTACGGGGGGGGGGGGGGGGGGAGGTCAGAAAACCAGTCATTATCTGGTGTGGCCCCCATTTGCCTTACACATCTTCGTCACATAGAGTTGATCAGGTGGTTGATTGTTGGTCCGCTCCTCCTCAATAGCTGTGCAAAGTTGCAGAATATTGTCAGGAACTGGAACACGCTGTCATTTACGCTGATCTAGAGTATCCCAAACATGCTCAATGGGTGACATGTCCGGTGAGTATGCTGGCCATGCAAGAACTGGGATGTGTTCAGCTTCCAGGAATTGTGTACAGATCCTTGCAATATGGGGCCATGCATTATCATGCTGCAACATGAGGTGATGGTCGTGGATGAATGGCACAACAATGGGCCTCAGGATCTCGTCACGGTATCTCTGTGCATTCAAAATGCCATCAATAAAATGCACCTGTGTTCGTTGTTCATAACATACGCCTGCTTATACCATAACCCCACCGCCACCATGGGCCACTCGATCCACAACGTTGACGTCAACAAACCGCTCACCCACACGATGCCACACACGCCGTCTGCCCTGAACAGTGAAAACTGGGACTCATCCGTGAACAGAACGCCTCTCCAATGTGCCAGACGCCCTAGAATGTGAGCATTTGCCCACTCAAGTCGGTTTTACGACGACGAACTGCAGTCAGGTCCAGACCCCGATGAGGACGACGACCATGCAGATGAGCTTCCCTGAGACAGTTTGTGCAGAAACTCTTTGGTTATGAAAACCAATTGTTGCTGCAGCTGTCCTGGTGGCTGGTCTCAGACGATCATGGAGGTGAACATGCTGGATGTGGAGGTCCTGGGATGGTGTGGTTACACATGGTCTGCGGTTGTGAGACCGGTTGGATGTACTGCCAAATTCTCTGAAACGCCTTTAGAGACGGCTTATGGTAGAGAAATGAACATTCATTGCATGGGAAACAGCTCTGGTAGACATTCCTGCAGTCAGCATGCCAATTGCACGCTCCCTCAAACGTTGCATCATCTGTGGCATTGTGCTGTGTGATCAAACTGCACATTTCAGAGTGGCTTTTTATTGTGGGCAGTGTAAGGCACACCTGTGCAATATTCATACTGTCTAATCAGCACCTTGATATGCCACACCTGTAAGGTGGGATGGATTATCTCGGCAAAGGAGAAGTGCTCACTAACACAGATTTAGACAGATTTGTGAACAATATTTGAGAGTAATGGGTCTTTTGTGTATATATAAAATGTTTCATATCTTTGAGTTCAGCTCATGCAAAATGGGAGCAAAACCGAAAGTGTTGCGTTTATATTTTTGTTCAGTGTATATATATAAGTGAGGCAAATAATTGATAATAGTATGTAATTGTCAAAAAAATCCTCAAAAAAAATAATAAAAACATTAATATACACATATGTGATACTTTCTATCAATACAATATTGTATGTAATACATGATCTCCATTGATATTCCAATAAACATAATTATATCCACAAACCACATAAATCCATAAAGTGTCATAATTGATATATATTTAAAAATTCATGTGCACAACTGATTAAAAACAAAGTTAAAGTGAACCTGTCACCTGGAAAACACATATTAAACCAACCACAGTACCTTAAACTATCCCTCAGTGTGTTGCTAATCATGATTTTCTTTCCTCATTCTGTCTCCTTATATTTGTTAAAAATCGCAGTTTTAATGTCTGTTGGCGCCTTCTCCAAGTCAGGCTTGAAGTCAAGGGGGCATCGGCCTCCTTGCTTCAAGGCATGAAGAGACCGCCCCTTACCCCTCCTCTCTACATTGTGATGGACATCTTGCCGCGATGCCGGGACCGCGCTCTTCTCGCGCATGCGCCGCTTGCGTTCTCCAGCGCCTGAAGCCCGTGATCACGCTCACGCTAAAGACAAGACGCGACGGTCGGGCGCGAGCGGGATGGAACTGAGTGGCGTATGCGCAGTCTGCAAAATGAAGGCGGTGAGTGAGGGAGCTGGAGCCTGGATCGCACTGTAACAGGCAACGCATGGCAAGATGTCCATCACAATGTAGATGGGAGGGGTAAGGGGCGGGCTTATCGTGCCTTGAAGCAAGGAGGCCGCTGCCCCCTTGACTTCAAACCTGACTTGGAGAAGGAGCCAACAGACATTAAAACTGCGATTTTTAACAAATATGAGGAGACAGAATAAGGAAAGAAAATCATGATTAGCAACACACTGGGGGAGACTTTAAGGTACTGTGGTTGGTTTAATATGTGTTTTCCAGGTGACAGGTTCCCTTTAAGGACATTGCAGATTACTGACCAGCATGGACTTTCCTACGATGCAATCAGCGTCAGGAAAACCCGACTGCGCATGCTCAAAGATAAATTCAATGGCCGTGGAGCGCAGGAAGCCGTAACTGGGTGGAACGAACACACGGCTGTCAGCTGACAGCCACGTGAGCGCATCACACCACATAACAGCCCCACCGGCACACCGCGGCCCATAGCATTGATCTCTAGTCCCAATGACTGTATGACCGTGCATGCACTACAAATCCCGATGATTTTTTCAATAGGCAAGTTGCCCTAATGAAGTATACTCTATTTAACTGATCAGGGGGAGAATAAAACTGGAGACATATGGATATATAGATGGATTCAGTAAAATCGGAGAACCCCATGTACCATCACATTGGTACATGCAGACAGACATGGGGAATAAGTACATAGGCGGTTCAGTATCCAGGTACTGGACACCAAATCCCGTCCCTGTAACTTCTTACTCTCCAATTATATTAAGGGGAATAAAGAGAGGGCACAATGGACACAGGGACCGATCATGTATCTGTGTCCCCACTTATGTCCCAATTTTTCCCCAACTGTACAAAAGTAACAGTAACTGGCTCCTAATAATTCTCCCACTGTTCAAAATACTATACAAAATTATTAATTACAGCATCATCGTTTTGTAGGCACCCACAGTATACACAAAGAGACCGACAACAACGCCATACGCCATTTTTTCTAAAGAAAATATATTCTTGTTTCGTAGATAAGTAATACCTCTGTTGTCCATCAATTATGCAAAAGAGAGAATAAATAGTATTAGTAAATTGAAATGTTTAAAGCAAAAAGAACATTGCAAATGTCTATTTAGCACCATTGATAAAAGAATACACATCACATAAGGCGGTCAGAGCAGACTATTATGCAAGGGGAGATAATTAAGTAAACATCCATGGTCTGTAATCAACATTCAAACCATGCGGACGCAAAGTATTTAATTTAGTAATCCATTAAATCTCTTCCGCCTCTTTAGGCTAATTTTCCAATTCCCTCCTTTACGGGAAACAGGAATGTGATCCACCAACATGCACTTTAAGTCGCTCTCCCTGTGTCCACACTCCGAAAAATGTTTTGGCACAGGTAGATCCATCCGTCCTTTTCGGATGGTATACCTGTGCTGAGTCAATCTTGTTTTAAAATCCAAGGTTGTTTCTCCCACGTATAACAGTGGGCAGGGGCACCACAATACATAAATGACATACAGTGCTGCCCATAATTATTCATACCCCTGGCAAATTTTGACTTAAAGTTACTTTTATTCAACCAGCAAGTAATTTTTTGGACGGGAAATGACATATGTGTCTCCCAAAAGATAATAAGACGATGTACAAGAGGCATTATTGTGGGGAAAAAATCATTCTCAGCTTTTATTTACATTTGAGCAAAAAATACAAGATGTTCTGCACTGTGGAAAATCTCAGAGGACGTGGTCGGAAGCCAAAAGTGACACCTGTGCTGGCCACGAGGATAGTTAGAGAGATGAAAAAGAATCCAAGGATCCCCACTAAGGCCATCCTGGTGAATCTGGGCTCTGCTGGTGGCAATGTCTCAAGGCAGACAATCCAACGGACACTGCACACTGCTAGGTTCCACGGATGCAGACCAAGGAGGATGCCACTTCTCCAGATAAGGCACACAAAAGCTCGCTTGGCCTTTGCAAAAGCTCATCTGGACAAAGAAGAAGACTTCTGGTCTTCTGTGTTATGATCAGATGAAACAAAAATTGAATTGTTTGGTCACAATGATGTTTCCTTCATTTGGCGTAAAAAAGGAGAAGCCTTCAACCCAAAGAACACCATCCCCACTGTCAAACATGGTGGTGGGAACCTAATGCTTTGGGGGTGTTTTTCAGCCAATGGACCAGGGAACCTAATCACAGTAAACAGAACCATGAAAAAAGAGCAATACATAAGGATTCTCAGCGACAACATCAGGCAGTCTGCAAAAGTCTGAGAGGTAGTCTGAGAAACTTGGCACCAGTGGAATTTCAGCATGACAATGACCCAAAACACACAGCAAAAGTGGTGAAGAAATGGTTAGCAGACAACCACATTAACATTTTGGAGTGGCCCAGCCAGAGTCCAGACTTGAATCCAATTGAGAATCTGTGGAGGGAGCTAAAGATCAGGGTGATGGCAAGAAGACCCTCCAACCTGAAAGATTTGGAGCTCATTGCTAAAGATGAATGGGCAAAAATACCTGTGAAGACATGCAAAAAGCTGGTCTGAATTATAGGAAGCATTTGATTGCTGTAATAGCCAATAAAGGCTTTTCTATTGATTATTGAGAAGGGTATGAATAATTTTGGACTGGACATTTTTTGCTCAAATGTAAATAAAAGCTGAGAAATGTTTTTTTCCCCACAATAATGCCTCTTGTACATCGTCTTATTATCTTTTGGGAGACACCTATATCATTTCCCGTCAAAAAATGACATGGATAAATAAAAGTAACTTTGAGTCAAAATTTGCCAGGGGTATGAATAATTATAGGCAGCACTATATGTGGAATCACATGTCAAAAAATGATTTATCCTGTGTTTTTGCAAAGATAACGGATCGGTGAAAACATTCCCTCTCTGTACATACTTGCAATTGATACAATTAAAGCAAGGAAAACAACCCTTTTTCGGTATTGATAGAAATGTCTGACATATAGTTTTTGGGGACCAATATCAGCACAAACAAGTTTATCATCCAGATTCGGTGGTCTGCGATAAGACATCAATGGCCGATTACCAAATTCATTGACCTCATCAAGGCCATTTTTGACAATGGACCAATGTTTTTGAATAATTTTTCTAATATTGGGACTATTTTGAGAATACGTCATCACTAATGGGATCCTATCCCTCCATTGTGGTCTATCCTTTTTCTTGAATAAAGAAGATCTATCAATTGTTTTTATCTTATTCAAATGTGTAGTCAAAACTACAACTTAGAAACCCCGATCCCTATATGTCTGCACCATTGTGCCCAATGTCTTGTCCAAACAGTCATTGTCACTAACTATACGTTTGGCCTGTAGGAACTGGCTAAAAGTAAGTGATTTCACCATTGTTCATGGGTGCCCACTGTCATAGCGTAAAATAGTATTTTTGTCTGTGGGTTTCACATAGACGTCAGTGTGGATAGCAGTGTTCCTCAAAGTAATCAGAATATCCAGGAAGTGAATTTTACTCCCCGAGTATTCTAACGTAAACTTTATGTCGTTATCAATAGTGTTGAGGAACGAAAAAAAGTTGAGTAAGTCTGTCTCCATACCAGTCCAGTATCTAACTATCTATCTATCCATCGGGATACCAACCAATCATGAGAACTGGGTTCCCCTGAATGGGTAGAGTGGCAGTCAAGCATGCATGCTACTGCTCCAGCCATTCCCTGTGGGACTGTTGAAGACAGGTGAGCAATGTACTCGGCTATCTCCAACAGTTCTATAGAGAATGAATGGTGTGGCAGTGCCTGACCTGCTGCTCCATTCATATGGTCCATGTACCGCTGCCTGGGAGAAGCAAAGTGGAGGATGAGAGTGGTAGTGGCTCTGCCTGAAACAGTTATTCACATAAATCATGGTGGCAGTCCTTACACTTATGCACATCCCTCCTTCCCCGGGAACACCCTGATGCAGGAACCCCTGCCCAATAGGTGCTGTGGTCGGTAAATTGTGTTGGAGTCAGTAACCAGGCCAGTTATAGAAAACAGATAAGTCTCTCTTTATCAAAACAGTTCCAAACAATTCATTGTGCAAATTTTCCCTGCAATGTATGGATAGAGACAATAATGGGGGTAATGGTACTCCTCCCCTCTTTATTTCTAAAGTCTTTCTCTGCAGAATCTAATGCTAGCAATAAATGTCTTGCAAGTTTGACTGTAATCCCCAGCTGAGGGGTACAGGATTAAGATACGGCTGGCCACAACCATGTCTAAGTGTGGAAAGGTTTATTAGCAATGTCCCTCTCACTGCAGTCTCTATCAACCTTGAACAGCGAATACCTTACTGACTGACTCCAGTGCTCGGCCTTGCAGATTCTGGACCTTCCAATTCTTTCTTTACAGAGAACTGTGAAGTAGAGATTGTTTTCTTGATGCAAATATCTCAGAGATAGTAATTCTCTGGGATTCAGGCCTAGTTTTCTGAGGAGTGAGCACATGCAGCTCCTCTCTTCCGCAGCTAACACTAGACTGAACTAGTGGTGGTCCTATGGTTAACCCTGACTTATCCGTACAAAATTATATGGGTAATGCATTACATCAGAACATTAAGTAACAAATAACAAACAACTATTTTGCAAGAGTCCTATTCTTGGGTACTGCACATAGAACCCCCTTGTGATTGGTGAAGCTTCCAGTGGTCAGACCCCCACCGATCAGATTCTTATTTGTTATCCTGTGGATAGGGGATATGTTGCCGCAACATCTTTAAAGAAGACCTTTCACCACTCCTGACATGCCTGTTTTAATAAGCTTCATGCATTCCCCATGTAACAACAATTCTGAAGCGTCTATTCTTATGACTCCATGTTGTGCTATTTCTTTATTATCTCTATTAGAAGCTATGAATGAATTGCTATCAGTCTGCAGTAAGGGTACAGAGGGGAGGTAACCAGTTGGGTGTGTACCTGCACAATCTGAAAATGGCAGCACTGATTGGATAGAGTAAGACCTTGCAGGTACACCCCCAACTGGTTACCTCCCCTTTGTACCCTTACTGCAGACTGCTAGCAATTCCTTTATAACTTCTAATAGAAATAATAAAGGAATGGCACAACATAGAGAGATAAGAATAGACGCTTCAGAATTGTTGTTACACGGGGAATGCATGAAGCTATTAAAACAGACATGCCAGGAGCAGGGACAGGTCCTCTTTAACAATGAACAGTGAAAAAAAACAATCAGTTTGTAATGAGTTAGATAAATATCACCACAGTTTGTATGGCTACACATTGTTGTTATACCCTTAAAAACCTGGACTTATAGCTGATATATTGTAGCAACAGGCTTGAAGGAGAGATGTGGAATTACATGTTCAATTTCTTAGCAGCGCCACCATATGGAAAATTAAGCATTACACAGTGCTTATTCAAATCAATGGATAATGCAGGACAGGACAGGTCATCCAGAGCAATAGATGTCCCATTCTAATGGTTCTTTATTTTCGCCATACTATATCAGCATTTTTCTAATAGGGTGTATCAACCTGGGGTTCACATTCTACTTGCTTACACTACCATTTACTTCTGTTCTCATTGAAATAGAAGTGCAAGATATAAATTAACATGACCTGGATGATCGAAAACTAATCTACATACCATTAGTGCAATCTACTTAAAGGGATTCTGTCATGAGATTTGAGCTCTATAAGCTAAACATATGGCCAGGTCCGTACTAATAATGTGAATCCTAAATTGCCCTTATTAAACCTGCTTGTGGCTCTATTAGCCCAAAAAACTGGTTTTTATAGGCTGTCACTCACCTACCTAAGGGGTTTTACGTTAACCCAAGGTGCCTGCCCGCACCCCTCGCCGTCTGGTGCCCAGCGCCGCCTTCCTCACCTCAGCCCCGCATCCGCAATCCTCCCGTCCCTCTGCTAGATCCGGCGCCTGCGCACTAGGCTCAGCCTATTGCGCCGCGGACTCCTGGCAGCGGCTTCCTTGAGCGAAGTGCGCATGCGCCGCCTGATGCGCATGCGCACTTCGCTCAACGAAGCCGCTGCCAGGAGTCTGCGGCGCATCAGGCTGAGCCTAGTGCGCAGGCGCCGGATCTAGCAGAGGGACGGGAGGATTGCGGAGGCGGGGCTGAGGTGAGGAAGGCGGCGAGGGGTGCGGGCGGGCACTCTGGGTTAACGTAAAACCGCTTGGGCACCTTAGGTAGGTGAGTGACAGCTTAAAAAACTGATTTTTGGGCTAATAGAGTCACAAGCAGGTTTAATAAGGGCAGTTTAGGATTCATGTTATTAGTACAGACCTGGCCATATGTTTAGCTTATAGGGCTCAAATCTCATGACAGAATCCCTTTAAATATGTTACCCCAAATGGCAACTATGAGTCCCACAATAGCAAGAATACTAGTTCCAAAAGAGCACATCAATACTGTTAAAGTGCTTACTGTTGCTGTAGTATGAGTTAAGCTGTCCAGGATTTTACTATTCACAGACTTTCCTCAGGATAGGCCATTACTATCTGATCAGCTTGGTCCAACACCTCACAACCCTGCCAATCAGTTGTTTTGTGGCAATGGTGCTGTGTAGTAAAAATAGCTGGTTACTGTAGTACCGCTCCCTCTGAAGTGAATGGGAACAGTGCTGCAGTAACCAGCTCCATCCAATGCACAATGGACAGAGCTTCTAGTTCTATCCGCCAATCAACCATCGATGGCCTGTCCAGAGGATAGGCCATTGTAGTACGCCAGACCTGGGGGTACTACTATTGTAAATGGTTTGTAATGCTATAGACCTTGTACACCAGAAGATTACAGTTGGTAGTTTTTGGTAACAGGAATGGGACTAACCATTCCATTTATCCCCCTTTGGTAGGAGAGGGCTGGTCGGACTTCCTGCAAAAGGATGGGCAGAGCTAGTTAAAGGGGTTATCCCATCTTAAACAATGGGGGCATATCGCTAGGATATGACCCCATTGTCTGATAGGTGCAGGTCCCACCTCTGGGACCCGCACCTACAAGGAGAACGGAGCCAGGGAGAGTTGTGGATGGAGGACCCCGTCCACCACCAGGCGCAGCTCCCCGCCTCACCCATTGAAGTGAATGGGAGCGCACCGCGCATGCGCGGCCACCGCTCCCATTCATTTCTATGGGGCTGACGGAAATAGCCGAGCCAGAACTAAGCAATTTTCGGCGGCTCCATAGAAATGAATGGAGGATGGCTGCGCATGCGCAGTGCGCCCTCCTCAACTTTATCCGCTCCATTCTCCTTGTAGGTGCGGGTCCCAGAGGTGGGACCCGCACCTATCAGACAATGGTGGCATATGATAGTGATATGCCCCCATTGTCTAAGATGGGATAACCACTTTAAGGTGTTCGAAAGTAGAGCGTGAGGAGTGACGAAGCCTTTGATCCAGCTCCCGCTCCTCCATGCCATGCAGACCACAAAGGCAGCTCTTCTAGGAGGAACACTTCCCCAGAGAGCCTGAAGGGTCCAAGGCTACATAATATCTGTAAACTACAGCATATTATTGTCAGCAGCATGATCAGGCAATCGAACTATACAGACTCCACTGTAAGGTGAGGGGAAACATGTTCAAACACCACCACCACAGTTCAGGACAGGCATAGCTAGAAGCCTGCATCATACAGTGGACATCTACAGCCACAGGTGCCAGAGTACAGCCGCAGGGAAGGGAATCGGGAGAGAGACGTTGTCAGCTAGCAAGCATCTCAGTGTCATCTTCTACAACATTGCCAGCCACCATACTCCATATTCTGGGAGAAAAAAAGGGGTTGAATTCTACCTTTCAGACAACCTGTGGCTGTAGCTTCACTGCTACTTACTATTCCATTGTGCCACCAATTCCACAATCTGTGCTGTGCTCACATGACTCCCTCTGGCTGTGGGCTCCTCTGCTGATGTCTCGACCGGATCTGCGATTGTTTCTTCCTGATCATGTACATTATGAAGCCAGTTAACGGGTCATGTGAGCAAAGCCCAGATTGCATAATCGGCAGTAAGACGGAACGATAAGGATTTAGGATGGTAGAATTCAGTCAAACCCCCGAAGCACCCCTTTAATGTCTGCTTTAGTTCCAGAAACAGCACCTCAGTTATCCATAAGTTGAGTCTATTATTACAGCTCAGCCCCATTTACGAAAACAAGGTTGAACTGCCATGCCAGATACAGCCTATGGACAAAAGTCGCGCTGTTTCTTGAACAAAAAGAGAAACTCGGTCCATAAATATTATATTGCGGTTTTACTCAGATGACTAGGTCACCCCCTTGTCTTTCTCTTGCTCATGTCTTTCCCTCTGTAATGGCTTGATGTAATAAAACAGATATGTCTATTGCTTTTTAATAATAAATAAGAATAATTAACCTCAAAAAGAGCAAATGAATCCCACGAGGCTGTGATCTGATCATTACTGTCCTCTACTAAACAGCCGCTCTGCTGTACACCCTAAGCATAGCACAAGCCTGGCAATGACAAATTAATATTACTCCCTTAATAGATTTTGCAAAGTGAATGAGTAAAAATAAACTGACAATTCTACATTCCTGGGATCTGACGGGAGGTATGCAAATGAGTAATCTTTAGATGAAATATGCTAATAGGCAAGTGTCAAACATCCGCCCTCAGATGCAGATTGCATTGGCACAGACACATGATGTCACCTTCCACAATAACAGGCTTACAAAACCGAAGGCTGTAATGTTATAGAATATAACCCTCTGCCACAAAATGCACAAGGAGAAGACAGCCCGGTGGATAAGGATCTACTGATGTTATCTACCAATGACACAACAATGAGTACAGTGCACAAAGGGTTACTAAATGCTCACCGAGGGGGGATGTCTGTAGATGCGCATTGATTACATATGTGCATGACCTGCTATTTACTAGGCATGATTAGGCAAGACACATTTTCTGCATTAAGATTTATTGATGATAAACTAACACAGATGTCATTTTACTGGAGCAGAATAGCTTGTGAATCTCTTACACTTTAGAGGTAAAAGGCTTTAAAGGGTACCTGAGTTTAAAAAAAAAACTATGCAAAGGCTATGCTTCATGGTAGATCTATAACTGTGAAGGAGCAGGTCTGTTTTGGGCTTCCCTAATGTCTTCTTTAGTCATATTATTCCCTGTTTCAACAGCACAGCAAGATGCATTTCTCTCACAAGCAGGGGGGCTTCTCCCTTCTATAGAATCTGACAGTACTGCATTGCAGTGACCTCACTTCCCTTACTTTCCACTATGTTTGTTTTCTTCTAGGGAGCTCAGAAAGCTGATAAGGTGATCAGACTTACAGGCACACAGGAGATTCTCTGCTATTGAAAGGCAGTGTACATGTGTAGTGTATCTAGAGCTTATATGCAGATTTAGGTGTCTCCATGGTAACAGACTACAAATAAACCCTGTTTAGTCTGATTCTACAGTCATGCTCCTTTCCATCTGTCCCCTACTTCTTATGATAGATCAGCAAGAAGTATAGTACAGATGGAAGAAAGTGTGACTCTATGACCAGACTGCACAGGATTCCTCCATTCCTGTTGAGTGAAAAGATGCCAGAGCAAAACAATTGTTCCAGGAGAACCCTGAGAGAAAGCGGTAAAGATATCTGCAGACTGTCCAGGATCACAAAAGACTGTGCGTGATAGCAAAGGTAATGTGCATTTTTGGCTATGGACTTTGCTGCTTTTGGAGAGGGTGTATTGCTTTAGTACCCATTACACTTATAGAATTGGCTGTCCAATTCTGATTGTAAGAGTATTATATGTCTGTGGTCACTTTGAGAAGACTGCAAAGTGTGTTTAGAGTGACACTCAGGGACTACTACTGCCATCAATGCCTCTGCCTATATCCAGCCATTGGGAAAGGCAAGCTCTATGAAATACATAACAATTGTGCCTGATTTATGCTTGTACTGCATCACCCATTATCTGCAGTAAACAGACTGTTCTTTGTTAACACTAAACTGGGCCTTGTTATTGCCTCCACTATCCACGAGGCCCTCACTCTACTTGACCTTCTGCCTTGCACCCTGCCAGACATCCACCATCAAAGGTACCCCAACTATCAGTAGGCAAGAGCCCCAAAAAGGTCCAAAATGTGCCCCAAGGAAAGAAGGAATGTGCACAAGGCCATGCACAAGGAGAGCCAGGGTGAGGAGTGCCACTGTGAACTGTGAGTACTACTACCACCTTCATAGCCACTACCTCTCCTCCCTTTGGGTCGCTGCATTATCGCCAGGACCTTGTATGCACTTTCTCATACATCATCTTGACACTGGTTATGATGCCACCTTCCTGGACAGATGGGAACGTATTAGACACAGGATGTTGTCGACTGGGGGGCAATTAAAGTCGTTTGAAGACTAAAGCCAAACTGGACTGCTTTCCAGGTAACACAGAGGTGTTCATGGAATTAACGCACGCCACAGATAGGACATCTCCAGCCTATCTAATATGCTTGGGAATAGGGCTGTGTGTATCCATAGACCAGAAAATACACTCTAAAAGCAACCTTGTTATAATTCATGTTTTGCAATAAATAACATGTTCTTATGATTGGGGAACTTGGTCACTTCTTGTTCTCAAGTGCTAGGATTTTCGGTCTTAGGAAACCTACTCGATTAAATTTTGGTTGTAATGATTAATATTTCATATTCATGTTTGGTCAGATTATTCTTCTTGGGATACCTACAAGAAGTTTGGGCTCAAATTAGAATTATGCCGTACAATTTTCCACTTTTTGTATGCCATTGGCCAGTCTCCTGTCACATGAATAAGAGACAGGTTAAGAGGGGCCAGCTAAGACCCTTTAAATACTGTAAAACACACATGGTCAGATCCCAGAGATACACCTAGCTTGTAGGTCTGGTCAACTTTCCACTTTTCTCCCAGTGTGGATCTTCACCGATCTAATTGGTTTGCAATTCATTATTTTATCCTTATTTTATTTCTGTACTGCTTGCTTATCTGTATGTTCTTTTTGTCATCTTTTTGTGACCTGTTAGCACTGTAACTTTTTGTATATTAAATCTTAGGTCTAATAAGTCGTTCCTTGCTGCTCTCAAAGTGCCCACACCTTCTAAGTACTGTTTTGCTGTGTTACCATTGAAGACAGTGTGCTAGAGGTTTGCCTATTGCCTGATAGAACACAGTGTGTTCCTGTAAGTGCCGTGCCTCTGTAACCAGGGTGTCCCGTTGGCCGGCAGATGGGTGGTGGCAGTGTGGTGTGTAGATGCATGGACAAGTTTAAGGGTCACTTAGTGCCTTGGTAACCTAATGCATTAAGTAAGTGTGGAAGTGGAGTACCCGCTACAGTCACATACAAGGTAACGGGTGTAGTGAATGCCAGAATGCCACCTGGTGACATGTCTTGTTGCACGTGTGCTGATAGTGACATGCCCTTTTTGTTACACGGGTCCCTTAACCATAACCTGATTACAGGTTGTCCTGATGCTAGAATCCTCATCAATCAACTGCAATGTTCAGAAGAACCCAGAAGCAGTTGTTTTAAATTTGCCTGCAGCACCCCCACAGGAGAAATAATGCATTACCCAATTCCAATTTTAAATCAATGGGCTGTTCATGTAGCAAACAGATATCTTCAGTCCTCCAGAGTGAAAGACGCTCTTTTTACCCTATCTCAAATTTCAATAATGAGATATTTGAAAATGGATTTTCTAAGCCAAACACCCACAATATAGTATATGCTGTGGTCTCTGTGAAACATTACACTGATCCACCTGTTGCAAACTGTGACCAGTCCATTCAATGCCTGTTAGCATTATTCTTCAATTATGCTTGAAAATACACATGAACGATGTCAGACCTCTGCAAATTCCAATTATTGGTGATGGGAATGAACTTCTGTACAGATAAGAGAGTAACATGAGCCATGTCTGTTTTTGAGGACGGTAACACAGAAGCCACAGTATGGCTTGGGAGCAACACGCAGGTCATGGGCATTTTTGTTTGAGCCCTGACTCTCCAAATTACTCCCGAAAGAGAGCCTGAGATTCAATGAGATAGTCCTTGACTGTCACCACCAAGATCAATCATAGATCAGAATTGTCCACGGGTGATACCTGACTGTAGGCATGTATAAATGGAGAACTACTGATTTGACGCTTAAAGGGGTTTTAGGGGAGTTTAATATTAACGGCCTATCCTCAGCATAGGTCATCAATATCTGATCAGTGGGGGGTTGACTCTCGACACCCCCATAATCACCTCTTTGAAGTGGCTGCAGTGCTCCAGTGAGCGCCCCAGCCTCATTCATCGGTCACATGGCCTATGTGGAGCTCTGTCCCATTCAAGTGAATGAGCCTGGGCTGCAATACCAAGCACAGCTACTATCCAATGTATGGCGTTGTGCTTGATTTGCTGTGAGGAGGCTACGACACTCATACAGCTGTTGGGTTCTAACACTGCTATACAGTACCATTCAGCATATTTCTAAAGTAAAAATATCCCATTAATTTTCTACCGCCACATTGTTCTTACCGCTGTAGTATCTGTACCATATCTGTACACAGTCCTCATCTTCTGGAGAACTGTTGCTGGCATCATCTGGTTGATTTCCATCCCAGTAACTGTAGTCATGCAGAGTGCCATCTGTCCACTCAAACTCACCTTCCTGAAAGAAAAACAAAAAAAAACAACGAAGACTGAGGATTAATTGTCATTAATGGGTTTCCCTGCTTTCACAATACTTTTTCTTGGAAGAGTCCCCCAAAAAAGTCATAAGTGATCCTATCGGGAATTGCAGCAACCTGCAGGCAAACCTGGCAGAAGGGTTCAGCTAGTCTGCAGTGCCATTACAGAAGAATTTAAAGAGGTTTTCAAAAGGGAGTAGATGTTCTAAAACAATAAAATAACGCCTACCCACCAGTTATACCGTCGCTGTTTCAGCGCTGCCCCTCCGGTCTCTGTGTCCATGGCTGCAGTGGTGACGTAAATGTATTCTGCTTGTGACCGCTGGATCCAAGTAAACAGACAAGAGCGGCAGCGCTGGAACGGTGGGAGCCGTAGGGTAAGTTCACACTTTGCGGATTTTCATTTGGGATTTTGAGACAGGTTTCAACAAAATCTGCAATTCGACCATTCTGTCTTGTGGATTTGGATGCAGAATTCCATATTTCCTTGGAAAAAATCTGTGGCAAAACAATATGAAAGACAATGAACACGCTCTAGGAATCTAGAAAGGAATCTGCACAAAAAAACAAATCTGCAGCATGTTCACATTGTGAGAAAAACTCCTTTCACTTGCACTGTGCTGTAATTTTGTACGTATTTCCCATGTAGTTTCCGCTTGGCAAATCCGAGCAAAATCTATGATGTGTGAACATAGCCTTAATAGTGAGTGTACGTTCTTTTATTACTTTTTTTAAAACATCTTTACCCCCTTTTTTTTACAACTTGAAAACCCTCTTAAGAGTTATAATCAATCAACTTGACTGTTCATGTAACACTGTCTGACATATCGAAGTAACTCCTTAGATGCCACAGTCGTAGTAGACAGTATTAGTTTGAAGACGGGGGCTTCCTCTGTCACCCCATCGACATCCCCAGGAAAAAAAAAAAACTAAAAGTGGCTCCATGTTATAGGTAGGTTCAAAATAAACAGAAGGAGGGGCAACACAAGTAGGCAGGGACAACAGAAGTAGGTGGGGCCAGCAATACTGTGGTGCAGAACAAAATACCACCCCTGCAGAACCAAAGCGCACTACAAAACACTGCCATCCAAGTATGAAACTGTATCCTCCTGGGCATCAGCCCAATGGGAAATTTCCCTGTAGGGTCTATGGCCAGTCCGCTCCTGGGCACCCCCATGCAAAAAATAAGTCCAAAAGTTATAAAGATTTACTAAAGTAGATTTCTCTACCTCCCATTCAATTTATTAGAAGGAACCAATTAATATATGGCACCACCTGCCCGCTGGATCATTCTCCCAATCCATGGGTTACCAGCGGTGGGGTCCTGGTTGTACGACTTTTAGGAAATGTCTGATGAATGTCTTTTATTAGCAAATCCCTGATGAGTTGTGAATATTTCAGATAGACCGACGACAAGGATTTATATCTGTCTAACACGATCCATACCTGCCTTCTGTCACTTAATCCTATCCAGATATCAGTGGGTATTCCCGGGACTTGGCTGTTCACAAGATCAAACACAAAAACATTTTCTTCCCAGCTGTGAAGATAAAAAAATACAAGACTGTTAGTTAGCAATGCCTCGTCTTATAAGCCGCCATTGCTGATGTCTTCATGCACTTCCTACATGTGATTGTTCTACTCCATGCCTCACTCCAAATAAAAGCGTTCTGTATATTGCACATTTACTAAAAAGAATTGCCAATTATATTTTGCCATTTATATTTAATCATTTGTGTTATATATAATGCAGGGGCAGTTTAAGGAATATCCATTATAGATGAAACGAGTTGCAAAATCCACCTCGAAAACAGTTTATAGATAGAATTAATCGAGTGGAGTAACTTTGTAAATACATTGTACTTGTATTATTCATCTCGTACTGGTTTTCAATTACATCCGACCTTATAGCCCAATTCTGCTTGTGACTGGAAACAGTCAGCAAGCTTGTGGTAAGAAATATCTGTATTGACTGAAAGGGGTTTTCCAATCTCAGACAATGGGGGCATAAGCTAGGATATGCCCCATTGTCTGATAGGTGCGGGTCCCGCACCTACACTGAGAACGGAGCCAGGAAGGTGGTGGGCGGAGGACCCCGGGTTTTCCGAGATCCAGACACTTCCAAGCACTCTCCCCATAGGATTGAATAGGAGTGCACCACGCACCGACTAAAATAGCCAACCCAGCGATCGGCTATTTTGGGCGACCCCATAGAAATGAATGGAGGGTGGCTGCGACAATCTGCCCATCTAAAGGTGCAGCTGATCACCCAATGAATGAGCGAAACACTCGATCAGCGGGTGATCCTGTCTTTCGTGCAGGAAATTAAATTATAATTTCTGGGCAGCAGATTGTGCTGTCTAAACAGCGATCTGCTGCCCAGAAACAATGATTCTGTATGAGGACGAGCGATCGCAATAGCAACTGCTCGTCCTCATACTGTGAAGGAGATCTCTGCATGTAAATGCAGCGGTCTCCTTCACTGAACGGGCAACCGACTGTCGGGAAGGAACGCTTTCTTCCCGACAATCGGCTGCAGCATCGTGCAGTGTAAACCCATCTTTAGCTAATACGACAGTTTTCCTTTCAGTGGATCACTATACAGTGTCAAGTATAAAAATCACACGTTTAGGCCTCATGCACTCGACCGTTCCATTTTTTGCGGTCCGCAAACCGCGGATCCGCAAAAAACGGAAGCCGCCCGTGTTGCTTTCTCCTGGACTTTAAATGTATGCAGCAATGGGATGCTGCATCAACAGACTCATGTGTGCATCGAGGGGGTGGAGCTGTTGTACAGAAGTGGGATGTGGCCAAGTTTAAATGGGCATGGTCTACAAAAATGGGTGTGGTTATGTTGAACCTTTCTCCCATAAAACACCCCTTCATGGACTTTAATTGTATGTGGCAGTGGGATGCTGCATCATCAGAATCAAATGTGTATTGAGGGACGGCGGAGCTGTTACCTAATAATGGGGTGTGGCAAGTATAAATAGCAAGAAAGGGACATGGTCATGCACTACACGATGAACCTCTCAGAAATAGGAGAGTCTTCCCAGACTCCTGAATCTCCCAGGCACCTCATGAAGGGCTGCTTTTTCCCAGAAAGCAGACTTCCATGGACTTTAAATACATGTGGATGCTGTATCATCAGATTCAGATGTGTGCTGAGGGGCCTGGCGCTGCTGCACAGACCTGGGGTGTGGCCCAGTATAAATGGTCATGGTCTACAAAAAGGGGTGTGGTCATGTACTGCACACTGGACCTCCAGGAGGACATGGGATGTGGCCTAGTATAAATGTGCATGGTCTACAAAAAGGGGTGTGGTCATGAACTGCATGCTGGACCTCCAGGAGGATATGGAGTGTGGCTGAGTATAAATGGGCATGGTCTACAAAAAGGGGTGTGGTCATGTACTGCACGGACCTCCCAGAGGACAATGGGTGTGGCCTAGTATAAATTGTCATGGTTTACAAAGAGAGGTGTGGTCATGTACTGCACGCTGGACCTCCAGGAGGACATGGGATGTGGCCTAGTATAATGATGGTCTACAAAAAGAGGTGTGGTCATGTATTGCACTGGACCTCCAGGAGGACATGGGATGTGGCCTAGTATAAATGTGCATGGTCTACAAAAAGGGGTGTGGTCATGAACTGCATGCTGGACCTCCAGGAGGATATGGAGTGTGGCTGAGTATAAATGGGCATGGTCTACAAAAAGGGGTGTGGTCATGTACTGCACTGGACCTCCCAGAGGACAATGGGTGTGGCCTAGTATAAATGGTCATGGTTTACAAAGAGAGGTGTGGTCATGTACTGCACGCTGGACCTCCAGGAGGACATGGGATGTGGCCTAGTATAAATTTGCATAATCTACAAAAAGGGGTTTGGTCATGAACAGCACTATGGACCCCTGAGGACATGGGGTGTGGCCAAATAATAATGGTCTACAAAACGGGATGTGGTCATGTACTGCACACTGGACCTCCAGGAGGACATGGGATGTGGCCTAGTATAAATGTGCATCTACAAAAATGGGTGTGGTCATGAACAGCAGTATGGATCTTCTGAGGACATGGGGTGTGTCCAAATAATGATGGTCTACAAAAAGAGGGGTGTGGTCATGTACTGCACTGGACCTCTCAGAGGACATGGAGTGTGGCCAAGTATAAATTGGCATGGTCTACAAAGAGGGGTGTGGTCATGTACTGCACTGGACCTCCCAGAGGACAATGGATGTGGCCTAGTATAGATGGTCATGGTCTACAAAGAGGGGTATGGTCATGTACTGCACGCTGGGCCTCCCGGACCACAACTTTTAGTGGTTGGCAAGGATGGTTGTACCTAGAGCAGGGCCTGATGGGATGGAGCATGGATTTAAACAATGAGAAATCCCTATGTCATGCACCATCTCTTAGGCTAGTCGTAATATAGTGTATAAGGCTTGTCTGGAGTGTTCCTTTAAATTTCACCCAACAATTTCTTATTATATTGTGTAGAATCATACAGACTTCACAATTATTGCAGACAGAGGCAAGATTGGAGACATAAAGTCATGCTGTTCTCTGTCTTGGGAAGGCTTTGCTTCTTTTTATAATGCTCATTGTTTAGTTAGTTGTTGAAAGCTGAAGGTAATAAACATTGCTCATATTTCGGCTGCTGCAGAGAAGCAGCTACATACGATACCTGTGGATAGAAACTAATTTGGCAGTAGTCCTGCCGAGTGAGAACTCAGCGCAATAAAAGTCCGCTTCAGCCCATGTTTTATTTATGGGGAAGAACCTGTAGCAGTTCCCGCTAGACTCGGTCCAGAACAGAGGACAGGCGTACGGCTGGGTGACGTCTGTGAAAGCTGAGACAGAAAAAGAGAAAGTAATGATATCATCTTATTATTTTATGCGTATACACTGGGGCAGATTTACTAATCCTGTCCAATATGTAGACAGTGCAAACCAAGGGGGTGATACATTAAATGCGCTGTGCCATAAAAGTGAAGTGATTTCGCCTCTTTTGTCCATGGAGTGGACAATTGTGACAAATTTATGAAGTGTTTGCATGTCAGCAATTTGTAGTTGCTAAGGGGCGGCTGGATATTTTGTGGGCAGAGCTAAATTTTTAGCCAGATGTATCAAAAAGTTGCGAAAAAGTTGCACGTGCACTCCGGTCCCCTAATGAAGAACTAACTGATGAAGCCTTTGCAATAAATATGATTGAACTTTAGACTGAAAAATCCATAGATATTTAGTGTGACAAATTTAACAAAAGGCGTGGAAAATAGCTTCAAACTAAGGACACACTCCCCCCAAAAAAAGCCAAAATACTTCATCCCCTTAGGCGGGCAGTGGAGAGATGTGACACATTTATCACGGTGGCTCATGCTGGATAATAAATTTGGTGCATTTTGCCTAACTTTACACCATCGATTAGTCGGATTACTCCATGCCAAAATGTTGGTGTATGTTGCATTTTAAGCTATGCCCCCTTCCCTCTTAGGCTCCTTTCACATCTGCGTTTTCGTTTCCGGTTTTGAGATCCGTCCTCAAAACAGGAGGAAAATGCTTCAGTTTTGTCCCTATTCATTATCAATGGGGACAAAACGGAACGGAGTGCACCAGAATGCATTCTGTTCCGTTTTGCTGCGTTCCCGTGCCAGACACAAAAACGCTGCAATCATGGGAAGCTGAACATGCCGGCACCAAAAACCATGTAAGCGAATGGTGCCGGATATGTTTTTTTCTAACGAAAAAAAAAAAAAAAGGATCCAGCGCCCATTGACTTACAATATGTATGTTCATTTTTTATATAATACAACTGGATCCATTCTAAATGGATGCAGTCAGTTGTATTATTCAAACGGATGCGTTTTCCTGCGGTTTTGAGATCCTCTGATGGATCTCAAAACTGGAAAAGAAAACGCAGATGTGAAACTAGCCGTAGCCCGCTCATAGATGTGGTACCAGCAATGGACGCCAGTTTTTGATGTAAATTAAGCGTAGTAAATTTCTCCATTGCTACAGATATAGGTGACAACAATGCTCCCAAGGACACCACCATTACATACATAATACAGCCAGAAATGTATTATGCAGAAATGATGTTACAAAATTTTTGGTAAATCAAATACAGTGAAGCTTCTAAAAAAAACACCTCTCTGAAAAGACCACCAGCCATCTACACCAATTTAGAAGTCCATTTCCACTGCAATGTTGGGTGGTCATCTCAAGAAGGGTTTCTGTACCAGGTGCAGAACTACTACTATAGAAGTTCCATCATAGGCTTTATAAGTAAAGTTTCCTTGATGTGACAGGCACACAATTTTTACATTTACTTTTTAATTGCACTTTATATTACTGCAGTTTCTAGACACACCTGGCCTTTATTGGAAAACGAACAGTGCTTTATTTTAATGTTTCTATGTTCCTACAGAAATGGCACAAGCTCTAACTGCTTCATAGTACACCTGCTGGAGACCAGCCTTCATTCTGCTAGAGATACAACCACACTCACACTCTCATTTTTAAACTATTTTTTCATCTTTGGTATTGGGATGTAAAAACAGTTGCAAGCATTACCTAGGGGGTACAAACCATATCTGTTGGGGGGAAGTCTCACCATCCTCATGATGTGATTTTCAAGGGGTTGTCTATTATAAAGGAATGTTTTTCCTAAATGCTGGGAGCCCTTTGAATTATTAAAATAAATACTCACTTGCCGATCCAGCACCGCTCCATTCTTCGTCAGTTTCTGTTTACTTCTGGGTAGTGATCACATACTTAAAGGGGAACTCGTTGCTGGTACTCGTTGCTGAATATACTCGTTGCTGGTCGGTACAGAGATTGAAAAGGTGGTGATAAAAGAAAAAACAAACTGAAGTTCAAGTGAAGGAGGCACCTGAATAACCACTAGTTTCTGTGCAAGTTTCTACTTAAAGGGGTTCTGCAGTTTTTTTAAACTGATGATCTATCCTCTGGATAGATCATCAGCATCTGATCGGCGGAGGTCCGACACTCTTCTCGCTGTTTACCGCAGGCCCAGTGACGTCACGACTAGTATCAATGGCCTAGGCTAATCTCCATTCAAGTGAACAGAGCTTAGCCCCGCCCAGGCCATTGATACTAGTCGTGACGTCACTGGGCCTGCGGTAAACAGCGAGAAGGCCGCTGCGCTACTGCCAGTGCCACTGCTTTCTCAAACAGCTGACCGGCGGGGGTCCCGGGTGTTGGACCCCCGCCGATCAGATGCTGATGATCTATCCAGAGGATAGATCATCAGTTTAAAAAAACTGCAGAACCCCTTTAAGTAGAAACTTGCACAGAAACTAGTGGTTATTCAGGTGCCTCCTTCACTTGATCTTCAGTTTGTTTTTTCTTTTATCACCACCTTTTCAATCTCTGTACCGACCAGCAACGAGTATATTCCTCCACAGCATATAGATTAACCAGCGACAACCGCGTCATACACTCAACCAGGGGGTTATTTATCCCAGTTTTAGAGCGGATAAAATGAAGCACCTTATATTATCTAATAGCTTTGTATCACATCTATACTGGTAAATACGGCCTGATCGCTTCTGTACTTAGATACTTTTCTGCAAACCCCAATCTTGGGTGAATGGGAACTAACTCGTTCCATTTAATGGGACAAGCAGTTGTAATTACACTGCTCTGCTTCTACAAAGGAGGCAGCTTGCAGGTGATTTTGAAGAGAAAGTGCAGTACCCCAGATTTGGGGGTATCGGCAATTGCTTTTTATATTTTGTATTAATGTCATGTTATATACTATTCTGCCGTAAACTCCAGCAGTTGAGGTATGGTTGGCAGGAACAGGTATAACCACTCTGTTCTTCCCCTTTTGGTGGGAGTGGGATGGTCCTACTTCCTGCCAGAAGGGGGATAGTTCGAGTCCAGACAGCAAGGAGATAGGAAGCTCATGCTAGAGCTCCTACTCCAAAGAACTGTAACCAGTTCTCCTGTGAGACTAACACTCCAGAGAGATATTCAGAACCAAAACTACTTTCATCTTAGAAGCTACAGCATGCTTAGCCAGCAGAGTGACCAGTATTTTCAGTTTAACAGACCCTGCAGCAGGTGAGGGTAATACAGTTCGGACACCCATCACCTAGATAACATTCAGGCCAGACTAACTCCAAGCCTGTATCACACAGTGCACACCTATTTCCACAAGTGCCAGATACTGCTATTAGCCAGAATTACAAGAGAGAGACATCAACAAGACAGCACATCAGAAGTGCCATTAAATTGCCCACACAACTAGAGTTGAGCGGACACCTGGGTGTTCGGGTTCGGCCGAACTTCGGAAAAAAGTTTGAGTTCGGGACCTGAACTTGACCCGAACTTGACCCCAAACCCGAACCTCATTGAAGTCAATGGGGACCCGAACTTTTGAGCACTAAAATGGCTGTAAAAATGTCATGGAAAGGGCTAGAGGGCTGCAAATGGCATCAAAATGTGGCTAAGAGCATGGCAAGTGCTCTGCAAACAAATGTGGATAGGGAAATGACTTAAAATAACATAAAATACGTAAAAATTTTAAATAATAATCTTGATCTAGAAGGTTGAGGAGGCGGTGGATGTGGCGGTGTAGGTGGAAGTGGCGGTGGATGAGGAGGAGGTAGCCTACACTGCTTTTTAGTTTAAAAATTATTTTTATTTTTTTAAATTAGGGTACACCCAAAAACATTGGGAAACATAACCCTCCAGTCGTACTAAACAGACGTTCAGACAATACACCGGCTGCAGGGCAGGCCAGCACCTCCAAGGCGTAAAGGGCAAGCTCAATTTGGAGACCCAGAAGTTGCAGGGGCTGACCCCTGTCAGTCAGTTCATGTAGGCGTGTGCACACTTACTGCCCCACCATGTCGCACGTCCCCGTGATGTTCACGATCAAATTTGATATCTGCTCTATCAACTTTCGATGTTCTTTAATGCGCCTACCATGGTGATCATGGGTGGCGGGGAATCAGGGTTCCAGGCCGGAGAGGGAGTGTGAGAAAGAGAGACCACATCCAAGGGAGGATTCATTTTTTCAAATTTAAAATTAGAGTTGAAATATGGGAGAAATTATTAAAGCATAAAAGTGTGACAACTTTTCAAAGTTTAAGCATTAATTACTGAATAATTTATTAAATTTTATTCCCTGTCACCTATGCATAGCAGGTGTTTATTCACGTCTAAAATTGTATAATGTCAACCCAAGAATGTAACAGAAAAATTATTGAAATTTATTGAGCTGTGAACTAGGTAGAGGAGGGGTATATTACACCCAAAAATTGGTGAATTTCACCAAAAAATGTAACTGACAATTTCATTTTATTTTCTGTCTACTAGGTATAGCAGTGGTACTATACACCCAAAAATTTGTTTATTTCGCCAGAAAATGTAACTGACAATTTTATTAATTTTTTTTTACCGGTCTACTAGGTATAGCAGTGGTACTATACACACCAAAATTGGTGAATTTCACCCTAAAATGTAAATGACAATTTATTTATTTTTTAACCGGCCTACTAGGTATAGTACTATACACCCAAAAATTGGTTAATTTAACGTGTGCCCAATTTGGAGACCCAGAAGTTGAAGGGGGCAGACCCGTCATTCAGTTTGTGTAGGCGTGTGCACACATACTGCTCCACCATGTTGGTGAAATACTGCCTCCTGCTAAGACGTTACATATTAGCTGGTGGTGCTGGTTGTTGTGGCGTGCTGACAAAGCTTTTCCACATTTCGGCCATGCTAACCCTGCCTTCTGAGGTGCTGGCGGTGCACCAGCTGCGTTGGCGACCTCTTCCTCGTCCTCTGCCTTCGCCTTGTGCTTCCACTGTGCCCCCTCTGTCAGGTGGGAAAGCCACCTGCAGCGCATCTAACAGCGTGCGCTTGTACTCGCGCATCTTACGATCACGCTCCAGTGAGGGAATTAGGGACGGTACGTTGTCCTTGTAACGGGGATCCAGCAGCGTGGCCACCCAGTAATCAGCACAAGTTAGAATGTGGGCAACTCAGCGGTCGTTGCGGAGACACTGCAGCATGTAATCGCTCATGTGTGCCAGGCTGCCCAGAGGCAACGAAAAGCTGTCCTCTGTGGGAGGTGTATCGTCTGTGTCCTCTGTATCCCCCCATCCACGCACCAGTGATGGCCATGAGCTGGTCTGGGTGCCACCCTGCTGTGAACATGGTTCCTCCTCCTCCATCTCCTCATCCTCACCCTCCACCTCCTCATCCTCCAGAACTGTGCCCTGGCTGGACAATTGTGTACCTTGGGTTTGTGGGTTCAGGAACCCACCCTCGGAGCCACTTGGGAATGACTGGCCGGAAACCCTACGAAATGATCCCCCTTCCTCCTCCTCCTCCTGTGCCACATCCTCTTCCATCATCGCCAGGAGCGTTTTTTTCAAGGAGGCATAGAAGTGGGATAGTAACGCTGAGAACGGCATTATCGGCACTGGCCATGTTGGTGGAGTACTCGAAACAGCGCAACAAGGAACACAGGTCTCGCATGGAGGCCCAGTCATTGGTGGTGAAGTGGTGCTGTTACGCCGAGCGACTCACCCGTGCGTGCTGCAGCTGAAACTCCACTATCGCCTGCTGCTGCTCGCACAGTCTGGCCAGCATGTGCAAGGTGGAGTTCCACCTTGTGGGCACGTCGCATATAAGGCGGTGAGCGGGAAGGCCGAAGTTACGCTGCACCGATGACAGGCGAGCAGCAGCAGGGTGAGTACGCCGAAAGCACGCACCGACGGCCCGCACTTTATGCAGCAGCTCTGACATATCTGGGTAATTTTTAAGGAATCTCTGCACCACCAAATTAAGCACATGCGCCAGGCAAGGGATGTGCGTCAAACCGGCTAGTCACAGAGCTGCTACGAGATTTCGCCCATTATCGCACACCACCAGGCCGGGCTTGAGGCTGACTGGCACAAAGCACTCATCGGTCTGTTGTTCAAGGTCCGTCCACAGCTCCTGCGCGGTGTGGGGTTTGTCCCCCAAGCAGATAAGTTTTAAAACTGCCTGCTGTCGTTGACATCTGGCTGTGTTGAAGTTGGTGGTGAAGGTGTTACGCTGACCGGATGAGGAGCTGGTAGAGGATGAGGAAGCAGAGTAGGAGGAGGAAGCAACAGGAGGCAAACTGAAGCGCCCTGCAATCCTCGGTGGTGAAAGGACATGCGCCAAACTGCTATCCGCCTCAGGCCCAGCCGCCACTGCATTTACCCAGTGTGCTGTTATGGAGATATAACGGCCCTGACTGTGCTTACTGGTCCACGTATCAGTAGTCAGGTGCACCTTGCCACAGATGGCGTTGCGCAGTGCACACCTGATTTTGTCCCCTACTTGGTTGTGAAGGGAAGGTATGGCTCGCCTTGAAAAGTAGTGGCGGCTAGGCACGACATAATGTGGGACAGCCACCGCCATAAGGCCTTTAAAACTATCCGTCTCCACCAGATGGAATGACAGCATTTCAAAGGCAAGTAATTTAGAAATGCTGGCATTCAGGGCTAGGGATCGCAGGTGGGTAGGGGGGTACTTCCTCTCCAGCGTTTGGGATATGGAGAGCTGAACGCCTCCGTGGGACATTGTGGAGATGCTTGGTGACCCAGGTGTTGGGGTTCCAGGCATATCCTTTGTTTGTGGGGTGCCAGGTGGCACTGTCACTCCAGAGGTGGATGAAGAGGCCGCGACTGCAGCAGAAGAGGAAGCAGGAGGAGCCAGAGACCTTTCTTGGTTTTTGAGGTGTCTACTCCACTGCAGCTCGTGCTTTGCACTTAAATGCCTGGTCATGCAGGTTGTGCTCAGGTTGAGAACATTTATGCCTCGCTTCAGGCTCTGATTGCACAGCGTGCAAACCACTCGTGTCTTGTCGTCAGCACATTGTCTGAAGAACTGCCACGCCAGGGAACTCCTTGGAGCTGGCTTTGGTGTGCTCGGTCCCTTGCTGCAGTGGGCAGTAGGAGGTGTACTGTCTAGAGGACGGCCGCTCCGCTTTTGCACCCTGCTCCCTCTTCTGCTGTGCTGGTGGCTCTGTGCGACCACCACCTCTTCCTCCGAACTACATAGGTCACTCGCATGACCTTGATTCCATGTGGGGTCGAGGACCTCATCGTCCTCCACATCATCTTCCACCCAGTCTTCACCCCTGACTTCCTTGTCGGTCTACACACTTTCGAAAGCCCCAGCAGTTGGCACCTGTGTTTCGCCATCATCCGAGAAGTGCTGCGATGGTCCTCCCATGTACTCATCTTGAAAAATAGATGGTTGGGCATCAGTGAACTCAATCTCTTCCATTTCTGGGGCAGGGCTAGGTGTCATCAAAAAGCAGAAGAGACTGCTGCATGACTTGGGGCTCAGACTGCTTGGCTGATTTGCAAGGACATGGGCTCCAGGTGCCAACTGTGGTCTTTCAGCAGGAGACTGGGTGGGAGACAATGTGAAGGAACTGGATCCACTGTCAGCAACCCAATCTACTATCGCCTGTACTTGTTCAGGCCTCACCATTCGTAGAGCAGCATTAGGCCCGACCAAATACCGCTGCAGGTTTTGTCGCCTACACGCACCTGAGGAAGGGGTTTCACTTGTGCGTGTAACTGGCACAGATCGACCACATCCTCTCCCTGCAACAGGAGCTCCACCAGCAGCACCATGACCTGGGCCACGTCCCTTATTTGACGCTCTCCTCATATTTTTCAAATTTAGGATCTTGCCCTAAATGGGTGTTAAATTAATAGTAGAATAGAACGACAGTATGTAAAGGGTGTAACTCACGCGGTCTGAACCAGTGTATGCCTAAAATAAATATTTCTTTACCCAAAATGGCTGTATTTCAAATGGCTGTATTTCAAATCCCTGAATCAAACCCCTGTATGTAGAGGGAGTATCTCACAGGGCCTGAACCAGTGTAGGCCTGAAGTAAATATTTATTTGCACAAAATGGCTGTATTTCAAATGGCTATATTTCAAATCCCTGATTCAAACCCCTATATGTAGAGGGAGTATCTCACAGGGCCTGAACCAGTGTAGGCCTGAAGTAAATATATCTTTGCACATGTAGAAATATTAATAGTTGTAATCCGCTCTCATCAAACTTTGTGTAAAGAAATAGGTAAATCTCTCTTCCCTCAGCCACAGTCAGAGCCAGACCCAGGTGTTACCATCTTGATTGAATTCTTGCTGAGCAACTCCTCCCGCCCTGCTCAGTCTGATCCTTTTATTTACTAACAAAAGGTGTAAAAGGGGCTGGCCCAAGACAAGGATACAGGAAGTGATGACATACAGGAAGTGATGACATAGGAAGACAAGAACATAGCCAGCTCACAAACACATGTATACAATAACCACTGGAGCGAACTTTATCTAGCCTTGCTCAGTGATCAATGCCAGATAAAATTACTATGATCCTCATGCATGTTTATTTACAGGACAACGTCATTATCTCCAGCGGGTGATCAGGCGCTTTAGAGACAACAAACGCACGTTCCTTTTGTACAGGACATACACTGGAAGATATCCACTCCAATGGTTTACCCTGACACTGAGAGACATAATGACAATACACAATATATTAAATACACATCCTAATAAAAATTTCCACAACACACAAAATGGCTGTATTTCCAATGGCTATATTTCAAATCCCTGATTCAAACCCCTGTATGTAGAGGGGGTATCTCACACGGTCTGAACCAGTGTAGGCCTAAAGTAAATATATCTTTGCCCAAAATGGCTGTATTTCAAATGACTGTATTTCAAATCCATGATTCAAACCCCTGTATGTAGAGGGGGTATCTCACAGGGCCTGAACCAGTGTAGGCCTGAAGTAAATATTTCTTTGCCCAAAATGGCTGTATTTCAAATGGCTGTATTTAAAATCCCTGATTCAAACCCCTGTATGTAGAGGGGGTATCTCACACGGTCTGAACCAGTGTAGGCCTGAAGTAAATATATCTTTGCACAAAATGGCTGTATTTCAAATCCCTGATTCAAACCCCTGTATGTAGAGGGAGTATCTCACAGGGCCTGAACCAGTGTAGGCCTGAAGTAAATATATCTTTGCACAAAATGGCTGTATTTCCAATCGCTATATTTCAAATCCCTGATTCAAACCCCTGTATGTAGAGGGAGTATCTCACAGGGCCTGAACCAGTGTAGGCCTGAAGTAAATATTTCTTTGCCCAAAATGGCTGTATTTCAAATGGCTGTATTTCAAATCCCTGATTCAAACCCCTGTATGTAGAGGGAGTATCTCACAGGGCCGGAACCAGTGTAGGCCTGAAGTAAATATATCTTTGCACAAAATGGCTGTATTTCAAATGGCTGTATTCAAATCCCTGATTCAAACCCCTGTATGTAGAGGGAGTATCTCACAGGGCCTGAACCAGTGTAGGCCTGAAGTAAATATATCTTTGCCCAAAATGGCTGTATTTCAAATCCCTGATTCAAACCCCTGTTTGTAGAGGGAGTATCTCACAGGGCCTGAACCAGTGTAGGCCTGAAGTAAATATATCTTTGCACAAAATGGCTGTATTTCAAATGGCTGTATTTCAAATCCCTGATTTAAACCCCTGTATGTAGAGGCACAGGTGGAGTTTCTCACAGGGCCTGAACCAGTGTAGGCCTGAAGTAAATATTTCTTTGCCCAAAATGGCTGTATTTCAAATGGCTGTATTTCAAATCCCTGATTCAAACCTCTGTATGTAGAGGGGGTATCTTACATGGTCTGTACCAGTGTAGGCCTGAAGTAAATATATCTTTGCACAAAATGGCTGTATTTCAAATGGCTGTATTTCAAATCTCTGATTCAAACCCCTGTATGTAGAGGGAGTATCTCACAGGGCCTGAACCAGTGTAGGCCTGAAGTAAATATATCTTTGCCCAAAATGGCTGTATTTCAAATGGCTGTATTTCAAATTCCTGATTCAAACCCCTGTATGTAGAGGGGGTATCTCACAGGGCCTGAACCAGTGTAGGCCTGAATTCAATATTGGTGCACCAAATGGCAGTATTTAAAATCTCTGAATGTAACCCAAATGTATTAAGGGTGTATCTCACAATGACATCTGCATCAAAGGCTGGCAACAAACATTTTTGTGCGCAAACGAGTGTTTAACAACTGAATTTGACAGCAGTATATGAGCCTGTAATTTCACACGTGCTGATGCTGCAAGGCCTGAAAATAGTGTTTTTTGTCAAAAAAGTGTGTTTTTCAAACCCCAGAAAATGATGGGTATATTTCTAGCTTAAATTGCACACTGACTAATCAAGATGTTGTAGATTGCCAAAATTGTGTTTTTTGGTAACAGAAATATGAAAGATGTATATAATAATCTTGATTTTAACACTTGCAGATCTGGAAAATGCAGTTTTTAAAAAAAAAAAAAAAGTGTGTTTTTCAAACCACAGAAAATGATGGGTGTATTTCTACCTAAATTGCACACTGACTAATACAGATGTTGTAGATTGCCAAAAAAAAGTCTTTTTTTGGTAACAGAATTTGAAAGCTGTATATATTAAACTTGAATTTAACACTTGCAGATCTGAAAAATACATTTTTCTGAAAAAAAAAGTGTGTTTTTCAAACCACAGAAAATGATGGGTGTATTTCTAGCTTAAATTGCACACTGACTAATACAGATGTTGTAGATTGCCCAAAAAAGTATTTTTTTGGTAACAGAATATGAAAGCTGTATATATTAAACTTGAATTTAAAGGGTTTCTACCACTTTGTTTTTACATATTTAGCTGTCAGACACTAGCGATCCGCTAGTGTCTGCTCTACCAAACCATCCTAATATAACAGCTTATTGTCCTGCCGTTTCGCTAAAAAACGAACTTATATAGATATGCTAATGAGCCTCTAGGTGCTATGGGGGCGTCATTAGCACCTAGAGGCGCGGTCTACCTTCACAAACTGCCGCCGCCCAGCGCGTCCCTCCAGCCCGCCCATCTCCTCCGGAATGCGATCCTCCCCGTGCGCGTCTGTATTTGGCGCATGCGCAGTGAATGTCTGACCGCTTTCCTGCTCAGACATCTCCACTGCGCCTGCACCGATGACGTCATAGTGCTCTGAGGAACAGGCGCAGTGGAGATGTCTGTGCAGAAAGCGGTCAGACATTCACTGCGCATGCGCCGAATACATACGGGCACGGCGCATGCGCGAAATTCGTCCGCTGGCTCACAGGGAGGATCGCATTCCGGAGGAGATGGGCGGGCTGGAGGGACGCGCTGGGCGGCGGCAGTTTGTGAAGGTAGACCGAGCCTCTAGGTGCTAATGACGCCCCCATAGCACCTAGAGGCTCATTAGCATATCTATATAAGTTTGTTTTTTAGCGAAACGGCAGGACAATAAGCTGTTATATTAGGATGGTTTGGTAGAGCAGATACTAGCGGATCACTAGTGTCTGAAAGCTAATTAGGTGAAAACGAAGTGGTAGAAACCCTGTAACACTTGCAGATCTGGAAAATATTGTTTTTTGAAAAAAATTGTGTGTTTTTCAAACCCCAGAAAATGATGGGTGTATTTCTACCTTAAATTGCACACTGACTAATACAGATGTTGTAGATGGCCAAAAAAAGTCTTTTTTTGGTAACAGAATATGAAAGCTGTATATATTAAACTTGAATTTAACACTTGCAGATCTGGAAAATACAGTTTTTTGAAAAAAATGGTGTGTTTTTAAAACCCCAGAAAATGATGGGTGTATTTCTACCTTAAATTGCACACTGACTAATCCAGATGTTGTAGTTTGCCCCCCAAAAAATGGTGATTTGCAATGTCCCAAAAGCTCAGATGCAGTGCTGGTGCACTGAGCAAGCATAAAATGGTCGCCGCCGCCGCCACTCACCTAACTAACAGAATTATAAATGTATTTATTTTTTTTGGTCAATGGCCTCAGGGCAGGGTAAAACGATTGTGCCCTGCACCCACACAACTATTTCTAGGTAGATCGCTGAGTTAGATTCTCTCCTATGCTCTCCCTGAAATCACAAGTCCAGCAGCATCCTCTCCCTACACTTGTAACAGCAGAGTGACGTGCAGCGCTACGTGACCCAAGATTATATAGAGGCTGGGTCACATGCTGCTCTGGCCAATCACAGCCATGCCAATAGTAGGCATGGCTGTGATGGCCTCTTTGGGCAAGTAGTATGATGCTTGTTGATTGGCTGCTGTGCAGCCTTTCAAAAAGCGCTAAGAAAGCGCCGAACACCGAACCCGTACCCAAACTTTTACAGGAATGTTCGGGTTCGGGTCTGGGGTCCAAAAATCATAAAGTTCGTGTTCGCTCAACCCTACACACAACCAGTCACCATACCTCATCATCTGGTGACAGAAATTGCACTAAGTAAAGAGAGATCTTTATTCTTTTACTTGTGGCCTGATTCTTTAAACCCCAATTCAACTGCACCGATACCCAGGGAGCAATGGCCTGAGAGAGTACACTGTGACACCCATCTCCTCATGGCCACTACCACTCCCATCCTTAGGGCTCACTTGCACAAGTGCCGCTACCTCTTCAAACAGCTTATTGGCAGGGGTGCCAGGATCTGATATCGATGACTCAATATACTACTGCACAACCACTTTAAACTATAATAAGAAATACTCAGATTCAATAATCCTTGAAAAGTCTTTTTTTTACGTTTTCAAGCCAATGACAGGACATAAGTGAAACTTAGTAATGTCGCCTGTTCAACAAAACCATCTTATGATATCAAAAGACTGTAGAGTCAAAACCAGAAAGTGATACAGTTGGTGGTATAGCGGTAGGGATAGTAGGACATATCTGGTCCGCAGCCACATTGAAGATAATATAAAATTACAAAATGACAGAATACCAAAATAGTTTTGTATTATAACAGTATTATAAAAATGTTTCCCAGTAGTCATACAGTATATTGATTTGCCAACCTTGTAAATATCCCTACACACACAAATTTATTTTTGAATGGGGGGGGGGGGGGGGCTGTAATAACACTAGAACACTAGAAAGCTCTTCTGTAGGCTTCTGGGTCCGTGCCTATGCATCGCTAAAGATAGGACATGTCCTATGTTTCGTCATATCTTGCGGATCGCAGACACCATGATGCAGAGTTTACATGGCTCTTGCCAATGTTTTCGCAGAACATACACGGCGCCACTACAGTTGTGTCAATAGGCTTTAACCACATGCTTTTTTTTCCAGAATTTTGTAGCTTTTTTTATTTTATTTTTTTGCAAAACAGTGTGTTTGTCCACTAGCATTTCCTTTGTGGCATTTAATTTCCCTGTAGAGGAGGTGATGTGAAGGTGCCTGAAAAGTGCCAAGAGCTAGAACATGCTGTATTAGTGAAAAGCAAGAAAAACAAACAAAAAAGTCACCTAAGGGTAACTGCACACAATACGGTTTCTGTGTGTTTTTTCTGGACAGATTTTTGTGTGGAAAAACCACAGCTTAATTATATACCAGCAACATCAATGAGATTTGCCAAATCTCATGTATACTTTGCTTATCTTTTACATGTGGAAATTGACCTGTCGTGTGGATTTTTTTAAATCAGCAGCATGTCAGTTGTTTGTGCAATTCTTCTTTCTTATCTTTAGTGGTTTTCCCATGCACTTTAATGGGGTTGTTAATATAAACAGGAAATCCAAACAGAAAGCAACAGAAAAACTGCACCAAAAAATGCACCAAAACCATGATAAATCTTTGGGTGATACCGTAAATCATGTTCTCACAATTATACTTCATTGAGAAATAGCTGCTTATAAAATTCCTTAATATACTTTAAAAGTTGCTTCAAAAATTGGTGTTTTGCTTAAATCAAAAGACTTACACAATACTGGCAATGTTAATATGCTGCATATTGCTACAAGTCCCCAACATAAATTGGCCCACATCCAGCTCATGCAGTTACTCCTAAATATAAACTATTTTATAGCAATATATATAAGCATTACAATTACATAGAAATATATAAACATAAATTGCAGTCTCAAAAAGATTGGAAATAGCTTTAATGATAAAGTCCCATACAGATAAGAAACTTGCAAATGAAATGAACCTAAAGTACACAATACAGCAAACTTGGAGGGGGTGTAGTCTAGAAGCTCTTAAAATTGATGGACCGAATCCATGTTAATATTGCGTCACATAGTCATATAATACTAACTCAAAATATAATGTTCTAAAAATGAAAAAAAAAAATGCAATACACTCACCTTGACTGAGTTTAATCTCAGTCTTGGGTAAAGCTTGTGCTGTTATAATGATCAATGCAAGGGCTGTGAACAGGTTCCATTTAAAAGAAGCAGCCAGACAGTGTCTCATTTTCAGGTTTTAAGACCTCCTCAGTGAGATGTCAAAAAGTCTTGCAGTCTTGGAAGCCTTTGCTGTGCACGTTAAGTTTCCTACAGCAGATGTACTCCCCATGCAGAACACACCCCTGCTAACTGTCAACCACTTGTGGGATAGGCTGGAGAGTGTTCTCCTGGTGTCATACCAGCTCCTGAACAGTAAAATCCTACGTCTCCACTGGGTCCATGGTTTAGTTTAGAAGAAATGACCCTTTGACCCATGTCATTTCTGAGGAGGAATTTCAGTGTAATAAAATCACTCAGGTTTTACATGTGGTTTGGAGCCCACAGTGACTTCCATGAAAAATGTGCTAGCCTTAGGTTAGAATTGGAAGGATCTGTGGTATTTATTTAGCCATAACTGGAAATGACACACATTTCCGGGACTTTTTTCCTAGACTTTGTCAGCTGTAGAACATCTACCCATGATATGAGACAGTAGAGGTCACATAGGGTGAAAATTTATAGTATTGAATACAAACCTCCATACTAATGAGGTTGGACATGGGTATCATATACATAAGCTAGTTATCATGACATGACATCCAATCATGAAAGTCCCATGTATTTATGATCTCAATAGAATGTATTTGGGAAGTCAAGAGAATCCGTAATCTCATCTATTCTTTCATGTTATAATACTGCATTCAGTCCAATAGTACAACATTCAGTATCTTAAAATGTCCACCATGCCCAAAAGTAATCCTTTCGATTGTGTGTATGCTTTATTTGATCTATATGATTGCCATAGACATTATATTATTGTTGGCCAAACCCATCGAGCTCCCAGCTCTCCACCGACAGATGATGCCATGGAAGAGAAGGATCAGGCACTTTGAATTTCAATGCCTGAAACTTTCATTATTCCAGAGCTTTTTAGCAACTTTCTCTTCTCCTTCCATTAAAAAACACACATGCTAAGCTGAACATGTATACAGTGCATTTGGAAAGTCTTCAGACCTTTTCGCTTTTTCACATTTTGTTGCCTTGTGCTAAAAAAAAATAAAAAAATGTCCCCTCTATTGGAATCCATCTGCGGTAATGTCAGTTGATTGAACATGATTTGGAAATAAACACCCCTGTCTATTTAAGGTTTCACAGCTGACAATGCATATCATAGCAAAAACCAAGCCATGAGGAGAAAGAACTGCCTGTAGAGATCAGAGACAGGATTGTGTGGAGGCACTGATCCAGAGAAGGGTACAAAAAGCACTATTGCCTCCATAATTCTGAAATGGAAGACACTTGGAATGACCAGGACTCCTCCTAGAGCTGTGTAATGAAGTCAGGCGGCACAGCGTACTGGTTGAGGGGTGCTCGGTTTGTGGTCGGAGGTAATCCCAAAATCAGAAGAATGAAAGAAAACCGGCACTCCCAAAAATCTTTGCTGGTGATAGATTTATTGGTCACTCATATGACGCGCGGCGTTTCGTACCTGTGAGTGCCGAAACCAGCAAAGATTTTTGGGAGTGCCGGTTTTCTTTCATTCTTACTCCTAGAGCTGGTCTGCCCACCAAATTAAGAAGAGGAGAAGAACCTTGGTAAGAGAGGAGACCAATAACCCAATGGTCACTCTGGCTGAACTCCAAAGATCCTGTGTGCAGATGGAAGTAACGTCCAGAAGGCCCAACATCACTGCAGAACTCCAACAATCTGGACTTAATGGCAGAGTGGCCAAAAAAAGCTTCTCCTCAGTAAAATACACATGTAAGTTCCTAGAAGACTCTCGGACGATGAAAATTGATGAAAACATTGATGAAACCAAGATTCACAATTTTATCCTCAATTCTAAGCGTCATGTTGAAGCAAACCAGGCACCACTTATCACCTGCCCAATACTATCTCTACAGTGAACCATGGTGGTGGTAACATCATGTTGTGGAGAAGTACAGAGGTATTCTTAATGAAAACCAGATCCAGAGTACTCTAAACCTCAGACTCGGCTGAAAGTCCACTTTCCCACAAGACAATGGGCCAGATTTATCATTAGCTCAGGTCAGAATAATGGAGTGAAAAAGTCCCAAAAAAAGTGCCAAACGCTAAAACTGCGCACAAATTTGCGACTTTTTTCTGCTCTGTACTATGCTCGCCAGTTTTCTGAAAGTGGACGTGTTTTCTTATGTAAATGAATCTCTAGACAGATTTACTATTGGGACTATTTAAAAAGTCGCAAAAAAGTCGCAAAAAAGTCGCAATTTCACTCCAGTGAGGACCATGCTTATCTTATGAGACTTTTTAATAGAACATGCGACTTTTTCATAAAAACGTGCGACTTTTTCATAAAAACGTGCGACTTTTGTAAAGCTGCTTACTGACGGATAAACCGCTACCGTCAAACCACATTTATTACAGTCTTAAAGGGCCGATCATAAATCTGACTTGGCTAAAACTGACTTTAGCCATATGTTAAAGTGGAGTGAGCTGTCAGAGTAATGATAAATCTGGCCCAATGACTCTAGGCACATAGCCAAGACAATGCCGATGTATGTCGATGCAAGAGTTTAGTTTTTCCTTTACAATAAATTAGTAAAGCTTTCTAACATTTTGTTTCACTTTGTCATTATGGGGTATTGAGTGCAGAATGATGGTGAAAAATTAGAATTTTTTTTATTTTAGCACAAGGCCGCAACGTAACAAAATGTGAAAAAAATGAAAGCATCTGACAACTTTCCAAATGCACTGTATGTATGAAGAAGTTTGGAGAGAGAGCTGTTGGAGAACTGAGCGTTGTTGGCCAAGCCAAGTATATATGCGGCAGTCAGAAGAGATAGCTGTTGGGTGAGCTAAGCTTGTATGTTTGTGGGGGAGTCAGAAGAGACAGCTGTCCATCAAGCAAGCATTCAGCCGTTAAGTAAAGCCGGACTGAGGGCTATAGCCTTAGGGGAAGGCGACCATGATGGGGGGGGGGTGGTTTAAGGAGACCCAGGGTTAGGGATTGGTGATTTTGTAGGGGATTGGGGAGGAGTTATGGGGTTTATAAGAAGAGTGCGGCCGGTAAGAGGGGCCATTTTGTTGAATAGGAACATTTGATGGGGAGGGAGGCCTTGCTGGCAGAGTTGCGGGCGGCAGCAGCGGAGCGTGGCGACGGATGGCTCCAGGAGCGGGTGCAAGAGGGGCGGCGGAGGTGCGTGCCTCACCTCCGCCCACGGCGTCCCGAACGCGGCGGTCTATCCCGCCGGCGAGCCTTAGCCCGGATAGCGGACCCTCTCAGGCTCAGCGCCGGAGACGGAGACCCAACAGAGACCCTCCACGCCTGCAGGCGGCGGGCTCCGTTCCTCCTCGCACGCCCAGGCGTGGGAGAAATCTGATTACTAGGTGGAGCCCCCATGCAGGCCGTGCCAGGTCTGCCCGGCCAGTGTCGCAGCACAGGGAGTCGGGAGCAGATTCGGCGGGCCCAGTCATGGGAGAAGTGGCTGGGGCCCCTCGACGGGCATGGGGAGGAGAAGATGGCAGACCTGCTGCGGGCCGTGTGGCAGGAGGCAGCAGGCTCTTGTCCAGGACCACCGCCTCCCCTGAAGATGCAGGTGAAGACGCGCCGGCTGACGTCCCTGACTCCAGCCTAGCCAGGGGACACACAGGAGATGACTGTGCAGGAGGATCTGCGCAAAGGACCAGTCGGGAAGCAGGATCTGCGGCTGGTGGGGTCACAGCACCCATGCAGCCAGGTGAGCAGCCGTGGGGACCTTTAGTGCAGTGGGGTGCTAGCTTACCTGCGGGGGGAGGGGGGCCCCAGACAGAACTGAATAAAGGTTTGGGTCAGTTGTTGGGGGATTAGCCAGTTTGGTGGCAGGATGGGGCATTGGGTGTTGGGGGGGGGGGGCCTGGTGGCATTGGGGGCGCTGGGGCGGCGGTGTCGGGTGTGCGGGCCAGCACGGTGTCGGTTCAGACGCAGGCGGGGTGCTCTGGGCAGGAAGATGCGATGCGGTTGGATGACAGGGCGAAAGGGGAGGTATATGTATGTTTTGAGGGTCCCCTGGGGGCGCATCTTAAGCAGGAGGTGAGGGAAAAAATATGGAAAGGGGAGTACATAGATATTTTTTCCTTGCTCCCTTTGGAGAAATTTAACTTAGATAAAGTTCAGAAGGACGGGAGCAAGAAGGACGACGAAGAACAGCACAGGCACGGGCTTATACCGAGGTCGTTTGCAAGCTGGTTACAGGCGTTTGAGATACTGGCGAGCGTAATAGGAGAAAAAGAGCCGGAATGTTGCTCCGCTCTTTTTTGCTACCTGGATGCCATTGGGGAAGCGTATAGGGTATATGGGGGTTTAGCGTGTCTGCGATATGATGAACAATTCAGGCAGCGGAAGGCAGTGTGTCCGGGTATCAGATGGGATCACAAGGATATTGCCTTGTGGTTAAAAGTGAGGGCGCCGGTTAGATCAGGGCAGTCCTTTTGGGGGGAGGCCGGGGGCGGAGGGCAGTCGGGTTTTGCGGCAGCTTCCGCAAAAGGACTGTGCTTCCTGTTCAATGAGGGTGGATGTAAGTTTAGGGCCAAGTGCAAGTTTAAGCATGAGTGCTCCAACTGTGGGGGCTTACACGGGGCGGCACAGTGTTTTAGGAGCGGCAGGCAAAAAGGCGGGGAGGGGTCTGGAAAAGGGGGAGACGCCGGTTTGTTTGGAAAAGATGGAGCTGTATCTCGATAGGTATCCTGACAAGAAGGCCGCGGAGATGCTAGGGGAGGGGTTTCCGGTTTCCGTTTGTTCCGTCTGGTGCTGGGTTAGTTACAAAAAATTTGCGTTCGCCAATTGAGCACGCGGGGGTGGTTACGGAAAAGTTGGAGAAGGAGGTTAGACTAGGTAGGATGGCTGGCCCTTTTGCGGGGCCACCCTTGTTGGATTTGCGTGTGTCCTCTTTGGGGGTGGTCCCAAAAAAGGAGGTAAATAAATTCCGGTTGATTCACCACCTGTCCTTCCCTAAGGGAACGTCGGTTAACGACAGCATTGACGCGGCCTTATGCTCGGTGGTCTAAACGTCGTTTGACACGGCAGTGGCATGGATGAGGTGGTTCGGTCGGGGAGCGCTAATGGCAAAGACCGATATAGAGGCGGCGTTTAGGCTTTTGCCGGTACATCCTGATAGTCTGCACCTATTGGGCTGTTTTTGGAATGTTTTTTTTTTGTGGATCAGTGTTTACCGATGGGCTGTTTATTGTCCTGCGCATATTTTAAGATGTTTAGTTCTTTTTTGGAATGGGCGGTTAGAGATTCGTCTGGGTTTGATTCTGTTATCCACTATCTGGACGATTTTCTTTGCGTCGGCCCTACGGAGTCGAGGGTTTGTTCGGTTTTGTTGCATATGTTAGAGGGGTTGTTCGGGTTGTTTGGGGTTCCTTTAGCTAGGGAGAAGACGGTGGGCCCTACGACTAAATTGAGCTTTCTCGGGATAGAAATTGATTCTGAGCGCATGGAATGTAGGCTTCCTCTGGATAAGTTAGTGGACTTGAAACAAGAGGTGGCACGGGCAGGGCGGTTACAAAAAATTCAGTTGCGGGAGCTTCAGTTGCTTCTGGGAAAGCTTAATTTCGCATGTCAAATTATGCCCATGGGCAGGATTTTCAGCAGATGGTTGGCAGGGGCGACAGCAGGGGTTCAGGCGCCCCATCATTTCATTAGGCTGAGGCGGGAGCTGATGGGGGACTCGTTGGTTTGGGGCGCATTTCTGGACAAATATAATGGTCGTTCCTTGTTCATGGACGAGATGGTGGATTCGTTCGATTCAGACCTGTTTTCAGATGCGGCGGGGGGGGTTGTGGTTTCGGGGTTTATTGTGCGAGGGAATGGTGTGCAGGGAAGTGGCCAGACAGTTGGTTTCTAAAGGGGTTGGGTTAAAAATTTGGCGTTGTTAGAACTTTTCCTGATCGTGGTGGCAGTGATGTTGTGGGGGCAGGTTTTTAAGAATAAGAAAATCCAGTTCCACTGCGACAACCTGGGGGTGATGCAGGCGATTAATGGTTTGTTGGCCTCATCGACATTGGTAGTTCGGCTGTTGCAGAAGTTGGTGTTGGAGTGTTTGTTAATTAACGCATGGGTAGTGGCGGTTCATGTGCCTGGGGTTGACAACTGCATTTCTGATGCTCTCTCTCGTTCTCAGTGGGACCGTTTCCGTCAGCTGGCTCCGGGGGCAGCGGAAGTGGGGCTGGAGTGTCCAACCTGTCTTTGGGAATGCTGGAGTTACAGTAACGGGTCTTATCCGGTCCTTACTGGCGCCTGGTACGTGGGAGCTGTATTCGAAAGCTTGGCATCGGTGGGAGGAGTGGACGGGTAATTTAGGGGCTGGGGAGGGAGATTTGGAGATTGCTCTGCTATTGTTTATAGGCCACTGTAGGCATGAGGGTTGGTCTGTCGCGAAAATGAATGGCTGTATGGCGGGGTTAGCATTTGGTTTTCGGTTCAGAAAGATTATGGATTTAACTAAGTCGTTCTTGGTAGCGAGGGCTTTGAAAGGTTGGCGCCGGGAAAAGGGGGGAGGTGATGATCGGTGGCCTGTATCTTTCGCATTACTGTTGCAGTTAGGTGAGCAGTTGGACGGGGTCTTTAGTTCACTGAGGGAGGCGCGGTTATTTTGCTTGGCTTTCTTGTTGGCGTTTTTTGGGGAGTTACGGTTGGGGGAACTAGTTTGTCCTTCTGTTCATAGAGTGGGAGGTTTATTGAGAGATGATGTTGATGTTTTTTCGGACCGGGTAGAAATCGTTATTAGATGATCTAAAACGGATGTGGAAGGGAGAGGTCGCAGGGTAATGTTGTTTGAGATCCCGGACTGTTTAATGTGTCCAGTGCGTTGCATGAGGGCATATGGTCCGGACATGGGAACGGTGTTGTCTCCGTTGTTGGTTCATCAGGATGGGTCGTTTCTTTTGCGTTATCAGTTTACAGCGGTGTTTAGACGGTGCTTAGGTCAAATAGAAATGGGGTGGAAGGGGTACTCGGGTCATTCGTTTAGAATAGGGGCGGCAACCAAAGCTGCCAGATGGGGTTTGAGGGACGACGTTATGAGGAGGATAGGGAGGTGGGAATCTGTACGGTTCCGTTCGTACGTCCGGCCAGAGAAGTTGTGAGGTCGGGGAGTGATTTTACGGTTGATTATATATGTTTATTTATATATGGTGGTGGCATGCGGGATTACTCCTGGTATTCTTCAGTGTTTTCTCGTTTCAGGTTCGGAGCCGGCGTTGATTTGGGTTCTTGGACACTCATATGTTTTTCAGGGTGCTCTCAGGGCAGTCGTCAGGCAGGATGGTCAGCAGCTTGGTTTCGCTCGGGAGGTGGCAGTGGTGAGATGGATAGGTTGGCGGGGCATGATATGGAGCGGGGTTTTACTTGAATTTCACAGGTATGTCAAGCAAGATAGGGCCCGGGACGTATTAGTCCTGCATGTGGGAGGTAATGATTTGGCTGCCCGGCCATTTAGGGAGCTAGTACGGGACGTGAAATTTGACTTGCTGCGTTTATGGGCGATGTTTCCAAAAATGGTAACGGTCTGGTCAGACATCGTTCCGAGAACGGTGTGGCAAGGGGCGCGTTCAGTTAACGGTATCAACAAGGCCAGAGTGAAAGTTAATAGGGCTATTAGCACGTTTATGTCTAAGAATGGGGCCTTGTCGAATCGACACGTGGAGCTTGAGAAAGAGGTTGGGGGGTTTTGGCGTAGTGACGGGGTACATCTCAATGCTCTGACTTTGGACATGTGCTTAGCGTTGCAGGAGGGATTGGAGATTGCTGTGCGTGTGTCGAGGGACGCACAGGCTTAAGTGGTCAAGCCGGTGCGTCTGTGGCGGTGGGAGGTCCTTGGAGTCGGTGAGTTTATCAGGTGATGAGGATGGGAGGGCCCCCACGGTGGGGGCTGGACTCCCATTGGTTGGTGGGCGGCTGTGGCTGAATTGTTGGGGTGAGCCGGCAGGGGTGCCTCCGAGCCAGCGGTCAACGGCTAGAGGTAAGTTGGCTCACCCCCAGGGGCGTAGCTATAGGGGGTGCAGAGGTAGCAGTCACTACTAGGCCCAGGAGCCTGAGGGGGCCCAAATGCCCTTGTGCCGCATGTGAAGACAATGGTATTATAGAAAGTGCATGCTATTCAAGTTACACCTCTGGCTAGAGGTAAGGGGTTAGGTCAAAAATTTGCCATGGGGGGGGGAAAATGCCGTTTCAATTGTTGCCTCAGGCAGCACAAAGGCTATGTGCTTCCCTGCCCCTGGCCACAAAGCACTGAGAGAAGGGGGGCCCAAGCTGAACTCTTGCACCAGGGCCCATGAGCCTTTAGCTACGCCCCTGCTCACCCCGATATGGTTATTCAGTGGTTTTGGGGCTTCAAGGACCTCCCCCTCAGTGACTGAACATTTGGTACAGGTTAATAATGTTGGTATTAAAAAATGGTTATTTTTGTATGTTTGTTAGTACCCCCGTCAAGTAAAGTAAAGCCGTCAAGTAAAGCCGGACTGAGGGCTATAGCCTTAGGGGGAGGCGACCATGATGGGGGTGGGGGGGGTGGTTTAAGGAGACCCAGGGTTAGGGATTGGTGATTTTGTAGGGGATTGGGGAGGAGTTATGGGGTTTATATGAAGAGTGCGGCCGGTAAGAGGGGCCATTTTGTTGAAGAGGAACATCTCCCGCGCGCCCTCCCCTTCTTTTGTGGCAGGTGGCTACAGTGGTCTAAATAAAAAAAATTAAACAGGGGGGCATAGGGTTTGCTGGGTACAGTTGGGGACGTGCAACTTTGAGGGTTGCATTGGGGGCATGCTGGGGGTAATTGTCACGGCGGCATGTTGCATGGGAGGTCCTTGGAGTCGGTGAGTTTATCAGGTGATGAGGATGGGACGGCCCCCTCCCATTGGTTGGTGGGCGGCTGTGGCTGAATTGTTGGGGTGAGCCGGCAGGGGTGCCTCCGAGCCAGCGGTAAACGGCTGGAGGTAAGTTGGCTCATCCCGATATGGTTATTCAGTGGTTTTGGGGCTTCAAGGACCTCCCCCTCGGTGACTGAACATTTGGTACAGGTTAATAATGTTGGTATTAAAAAAAGGTTATTTTTGTATGTTTGTTAATGAAAAGGCTGCTGTGGCCAAATTAATCCAAAATGTGGTGTCTGTGTCATTTTTTAATTAAGGTGGGAACTTAGGAATGTAAGGGGGTGGGCGAGTTAGGGTTAATGGGGGAGAAGGGTCGAGTAAACATAACCAGTACCCCCGTCATGTAAACTGTTTTGGTACCTTAAGGCAGAATTTTCATAATGCAGCCATGGAGGGGTTGTGCACCCCTTTAATCAAAACCATGTAGCAAAACCAGACATGTTTACCTGAGGCATGTATAGATGAAGCACATTGGATCATTAGAACAAAGGTCCAGCTGCGAGTTACCAGTTGTGGGGGGATGGGGGTGTTACTGCACAGTCTATAGCAGACCTTTGGCAATTCATTCATAAACTTTAAGTGGGAATAATAGAGGAACAACACAATAAAGAGAGATAAGAACTACATGGGACATGCAAGTACCAAGTTTTTTGGACTAAAAGACGCACGGTCTTCTTCCGGCTCCCCTCTGCACTCTGTCTTGACGGTGTACAGCATCAGGACGTAGTGCACGTAGGCGTGCTCTATGACATGACACTGCCCAATATCATGTCACAGTGCAGCGTGGGCTGGAAGAAGACCAGGGAGTGGTGAGCGAGTGGCAACGATGTCCAGAGCAGGCAAGAGAAGTTCATTTTTTTTTTTTAATGTCTGATCTGATGTCTGATGGGGTCTGATCTAAAGCTGATCAGGTCTGATCTGAGGCTTATTGGGGTTTGATCTGAGGCTGATGGGGGTCTGTTCTGAGGCTGATAGAGGTCTCTTCTGAGGCTGATGGAGGTCTGTTCTAAGGCTGATGGGGTCTAATCTGAGGCTGATGGGATCTGTTCTGAGGCTGATGGGGGTCTGATGTGAGGTCTGATGGGCGTCCGATCTGAGGTCTGATGGGCATCCAATCTGAGGCTGATGGGCATCCAATCTGAGGCTGATGGGGTCTGATCTGAAGCTGATGGGGGTCTCATCTGAGGCTGATGGAAGTCTGATCTGAGGCTGATGGGGGTCTGATCTGAGTCTGATGGGGTCTGATCTGAAGCTGATGGAGGTTGGGGGGGGGGGTCTGATCTGAGGCTAATGGAGCTTGGGGTCTGATCTGAGGTCTGATGAGAAATACATTTTTTCTTATTTCCTCCTCCAAATCCTAGGTACGTCTTACAGTCTGTTGCGTCTTATAGTCTAAAAAATACAGTAGTTACTAAAACAGACATGTCAGTGGAGGTGACAGCTCCTCTTTGTTGCACATGTCTCCTGACAATATGCTCCAATGACCAGCTGTACCATGCAGGAATTTCTGGCTGCAAGTATTTAACATGTCTGGCTGCAAGTATTTAACATGTCACTTTGCAAAAAGTGAATGGAAAATATTAAGTTAAACTTTTTTAACCTCTTTATTTTATTTTTGATGATTCTCCAGACATATATAACATATGTAAAAGCAGGATCACCACAGGTAATCCCTTTGATGAATGCCAGCTGATCCAGTGAAAGACTTACATACTTCATATACAGACCTCACATACCTGAACACATTTCTGTGGATATATTTGCATGTTTAATGTGCAGGATATAAGCTAGGTCCACAGGACATGTAAAGTCTGACATGTTCATGCATTGTAGGCTATGCGGCTCTGGCCAACAGATGACATAACATAGAAAATCTTCGAGCAGGATGCAGCATGTCACATGTATCAAGATATTAACAAGAGGATGTTTCACATGGAATTTTTTTTTTTTATGTTAGTGCTTTCAAATTTCTATAATTTTTACATGCAAAACAGGTTAATGTATGGATGAATACAAAATACAGGAACTCTGAGGTCGAGAGGGACCTGGAGCTTGAGAAAGAGGTTGGGGGGTTTTGGCGTAGTTACGGGGTACATCTCAATGCTCTGGGCTTGGACATGTGGTGCTTAGCGTTGCAGGAGGGACCTGGAAAGTGTCAGAGTGGGAGCGGTAGGGATCGCTAGGTGAGTATAACTTCTTTGTTTTGTTTTGTTTTTATTCCATTCTGAAGCTTTAAAAAACAAATGGAACACATAAAACACCTTAAATGATTAAAAAATTCCAATATAAATAAAAAATGATGTCCACTTACCATAAAGGAAAACCAAGAAGCTGTTATGAGGTAGCTAGTTGGGAGGAGGCCATGCTGTCCTACCCATCTAAAAAGAATTTAAGAAGGGAAAGTGACCAAGCATGAAGGGTTGTGGTGGCATGAACCAGTACCTATCTGCTTAATGTGCAATGAGCCCAGAAGGAGCCAGAGTGGAGGCTGGGAATGGTAGTGGATCTGGCTGTAACAGTCAATCACATTGACTTTCTTCACACTGTTGTTCCTTAGGGCCATACAGTGAAAGGGGGGCAGTGGGGCACCCTTTCTTCCGTCAGGACACAGTCTGGTTCTGGGGCTTCTCCCTGATGGTAGTTGAGATGCCTGTGATGTTAGGTATTTGTATTGGTGCAAGACAGGGCGCGTAGAGTGCATTGGCCAGCATATGGTGCAGGAGTCAGTAACCAGGCCAGAGGTAACAGAACAAATAGCACCAGATGCAAAGCGATATCTCCCAAGGAAAGAGATCCATCATGCTAGTGCCACCCTGTGGAAGTGTCTCCATGTGAGTCAAAATCCGACTTCTTAACAAGCCTTGGAATATGACAAGGGAAAATAGCCAAGCCAAATATCCATCCATAGACAGCTGTTTCGGGGTGCTTGAGAAGGATTTTGACTATTGGGAGCCTCTTCCACAATGTGGTGCTAGCAAAATGGATCTCTTTCCTTGGGAGATAGCTCTTTGCACATTGTTTTTCAATGGAGCATTGCCAAAGGTGGACTGACCATAAACTCTACAGGGAAATTCCCCAGTGGGCCGATGCCCACAGGGCTTTCCAAGCCCTCCAGCCTGTCGCTGGCCAGGTACATAATGATCTGATGGCCCCCTGCTCTGCTGTTCACCCTCATAGACCATAGGCCAGTATATGAGGCAGTGTACAAATGGCGCAGAGACATGGGCTGGAAGAGGCATGTGACCTGCATTGGAGAAGGCAGCTTGGAATAGGACTCAGGTACTTTATTTTCTTCTTCTTTCCTTGGCTATTTAGGGAGCATACTACTGGGTGCACTATAGGGTTCATTAGTATGGGACGTCCAGGCAGCAAGGTGAAGGTAGGGTTGGCTTGGTGCCCCCTGCTCCATATCCACATTAGAGACAACTGGAGGATGAGGACAGAATGTGGAAGCTATTAATGGCTACGACAGAAGGGCAGATTCTAGAGGTGGTATTTTATATTGCACATTGGTATTTGGTTCTTCTGGGATGGTATTTCAAGCAGTAATTTGGTATTGCTGACTCCACCTACTTGTGTTGACCGCATCTACTTATGTTGGCCCTGCCTACTTGTGTCAATTTGGACCCACCTACAACATGGGGCCACTTTAGCTTTTTTCCAGGGTCATTTTAATTTCCTAGTCCACCAATGAGCATTGCCAATACATCTCCATACCATTGAAGACTTCCAGTGAGTTTTCATAGAGGGTTTGTCTCTTTAAGCCAGCACCCAACACTAGATGGGAACACAAATAGTGTGCGTTAAGCTAATGGTGATAACAAGAAGAGGAATAGGACTGATTATAGGACTATGCAGTGCTGGATTGAAGTGGGTGTTGTAGATGCCTGTGGAATGAAGTAGAAAGAGTAAGATAAGGTTACCCCAGACAAGGTCTGATAAGATGTGACATAACACAGTGATCCTCGAAGTGTAAAACTGCTTTATTTAACCATGTATCTCTGCACTCGACACCGCATCCTCATCTAGATAAAGGCACCAGGTTCATAATTTGTAATGCTGAGTTATGGATGTTAAATGATACCTACTATTATCTCTATTTTGTTGGTCCTTTCAGAACTGGGCAGAAGACGTTGGGATATTATGTTACTGTTACACACATTCATTTAGTAAGAGGTTGTGTGACCCCATGAATTCTTAGAAACAAAAAATCATGCAACAATGTAAACTCATAGAAGGAGTAATACTCACCTTACCAATCACCTGTCACTCCGTGCCATTGCTTCACTGGTGCCCCCGTTGGTCTGTAATCTTCCCTATCCAACGGCATGACATTTATCTGCTGCAGCCAATAACTGCTCACAGTAGTGACCTTAGTGGTCTTGACACACCGTCGCTGGAACCGAAAGAGACTGGTGGGGGACTGGGGAAGCATTGGCACTTATTTTTACGTTGACCTTCACTGGAATCCTATAGCAGTGCGAAGTAGTGGAAGGAAGGATTTTTTCTTTTTTACAGTGGAATTTTTTTTTTTTAAACCACTCTTGCCCATAGGCTGTGTTTGGTATAGCAGCTCAGACAATAGTGTGGTGTTTAAAAAAGAAAAAAAAACTGTGTGTTACCATGGATTGGTGGATGCCTCGACAATGGTCAATAATGGCCCCTTTGTTCCTGATAACTGCCCTGTGTGAAGGTGCCGCCGATCGCCTGATGAGCAAGCAAAAACTTGTTCAGCAGGGGAAGGCATCGCTCTATGCAGACACCTAAGCATAGGTTCCGCAATACCACAGTAGGACTACTGCAAAGGGTTAATTATTGCCAAAGATTTAATGCAATGTTTTTGAGCTACATATTATGATTTGTTATGTTTATGTACTTAATACCAATGTATGAGGCAACCAAACAGGAAACAAATTGGCTGTGATGATTGCAATGCCGGTTCTTGGCAGTCACTTACTTTTAGCTCCTGAATGGCACACCCAGGGGTGCACCACCAATGAGGCCGGGTGAGGCGATCGCCTCAGGCAGCACCAGGTAGGGGCAAGAGGGGGGCAGTGAAAGGGCCATAGGCAATCAGCACTTTCACTGTGGCAAATGGGTTAGGTTAAGAAATTGGCATGGGGGGCACTTTCAGTTTTCGCCTCAGGCAGCAGAAAGGCTAGGTGCCCCCCTGGGCACAACCCTGAAATCGGCTCATCTGTCACTACTTTATGCTGCCCTCTGTGAGGTCAGCATAAAGTTCATGACGGGTTCCCTTTCAGACATCTACATTCCCATAGACCTGCCCGATACTACTGTAGAACTTGCTGATGTCACGTACAGTAAGTCAGGAAAATGGAACATGTTCAGTGTTCAATAAGGTGTTAATACCAGTCAACTTGGCTTGATTCTGGCTGTAGAATCACCTGCATAGAAAAATCTAAGGCAAGGCAAAATATATTATAAAGTACGTACATTTCTGTCCCAGTAGGCCTGGTAATAACTGGGCACTGAATGTCGATCCTCCTCTGGGCTGGTGTTTTTTCCTAGCAGGGTCAATTCCCCTTAGGAGCTTCTCCGATGAGGTGACGAGATGCAGAAATGTTAAGAAGGTGTTACTATTCTGCACGAGGAATGTCAGCTTCCTATATAGAAATGCAATGTATTATTGCAGGCCGCGGATGATTATGATACAAGTAGCATGTGTTGGTAGGGATGCACTTAGTGTAAACTGTTCTCATGACAGTAATAAATGTACAAACAATGGTAAAAGCATTGGATCACTTAACTATGTGAGCGCTGGACAATCAGCTACAACAGCATTGCAGTCAGGATTTTTGGGTTTTCATGTACTTAGGCTGTGTTCATATTGGAGATTCCATGAGTCTCCGTTACTGAATTCCATCAAAAATACCTGAAAAAATTAGCGCCCAGTACCCCGCCCTTTTAACAGTGACCTCCACAGCGGCCTGCCCCCTTGACAGTAACATCCTCAGCACCCTCCCCTTTAACAGTGACCTCCACAGCGACGCCCCTTTATTAGTGACCTCCACAGTACCCCGTCTAGTTAACAGTGATTTCCACAATAACCTGCCCCCTTAACAGTGACCTCCACAGAGCTCCGTTCCCTTAAAATGTGACCTCCACAACACCCCGCCCCAATAACAGTGACCTCTACAGCACCTCGCCCCTTGCGGACAGTCCCCTTTACTGTGACCTCCACCGTTCCCTGCCCCCTTAACCTCTTCAGGACACATGACTTACCGGTACGGCATGTTGTCCTGGTACTTAAGGACACATGACGCACCGGTACGCGATGTCCATGTCCGCGATCGCAGCAAACCGCAGGTCAATTCAGACCTGCGGTTTGCTGCGTTTCCGGATTATTCAGGTCTCTGAGGACCCGATAACCCGGAACAGGATGGTGATCGGTGGTGTGATAATACACCACCAATCACCATCCTGCAATCCTGAGAGGTGATGGTGACATCACCTCTCAGGATCGCCTCTAATTGGTAGGTGGGCGGGTGGCGGGAGGTTCAAATCCTAGCAGCGCTGCACGTGTCGGATCTCAGCCAGCACCCCCCATCTGTACAGGCATCACCCCATCTGTGCCCAGCACCCGATCTGTGCCCCAGCACCCCCATCTGTTCAATCAGGTACATAGGGAAAGGCTAGGGAAAGGTTGGGTTAGGCAGGGATAATAAAGGGAAAGTTAGTGGAAGTAAAAAAAAAAATAGTTTTTAATTGCATCACCCTAAATCGGGTGTCTGGGGTCCACAGCACAGCTGTGTGACCCTAGACCCCTTCAAGGGTGCTGCAGATTTCCACAGTGGGCTTCACTGAATATGACTTTTTTTCTCATTTTTTCAGTGACCAACTGGTAAATCTAATGGTGCAGCAGACGAACCTGTACGCCCAACAGTTCGTTGCTCAACACCCGGGCTCCTTTTTGGCTAGGCCCGGTGGCTGGACGCCGGTCAGTGTAGCCGAGATGAGGACATTTTGGGGCCTCGTGCTGCATATGGGCCTAGTCAAGAAACCTAGTGTCAGGTCTTACTGGAGTGGGGACATCCTCTACCAGATCCCACTTTACAGTACGGCCATGACACGCTCCCGGTTTGAGGCCATCCGGAAATGCCTGCATTATTCAGATAATGCAGCATGTCCCCCCCGAGGTGATCCTGCCTATGACCGCCTGTACAAAATCAGGCCGGTCATCGATCACTTTGGGGCCAAATTTGTACAGGCCTATGTACCTGGAAGAGAGGTTGTGGTTGATGAGTCTCTCATTGTGTTCAAGGGGAGACTCATTTTCCACCAGTATGTTCCCTCAAAGCGGGCGAGGTATGGCGTGAAGCTGTACAAACTTTGTGAAAGTACCTCAGGGTACACTTACAAGTTTCGTGTGTACGAGGGCCGAGATTCCTGTATTCAACCCCCAGAATGTCCCCCCACTCTGGGTGTTAACGGGAAACTTGTGTGGAACCTTATGCACCCACTGCTAGATAAGGGTTACCACCTGTACGTGGATACCTTTTATACTAGTATCAGCTTGTTCAAGTCCCTCGCCGCCAGATCCACATCCGCTTGTGGGACCGTGCGGAAAAATCAACGCAGCCTCCCTGCCCACCCCCTCCAGGTACCTATCCCCAGTGGTGAGACCCGTGCCCTTAGCACTGGAAACCTGTTTGCAGCGTACTCAAGTTGTGTGTAATAGAGTTTCTGGGTGTAGTAGTGCAATGACACTAACCTGAGACGGCTGACTCTCTGCATAGGCAGGTGATGGTAGAAATTGTTCGTGACGCCAGTGCCAATTAAACGGTGGCACGCCGTTTGCGGATAGCAGGAATAAATTGAGGAACACGTGGTATTAAAACAGAACTCCAACTTTAGTAGTTTTCATGCAGAGACAATATTGGAATCGCAGTTCCTTGGCATACAGTCGATTTTGCAATACGGTTGATGCAGGCAATTACAGATTTAGCAAGGTGATTACAGAGTGTTGAACACAGGACTTGCAGTACAGGAGCTTGCACTCTATTTCTGTCTGATCCTGGAATATAGCAATTCTTCACCAAGGCCCAATAACCTAGTTCTGGCTTTATATCCTTGGTTGTAGCTTTAGAAAGTACCTCCTCTGTTATTTTGAGTACCTCTTGCTTCTCTGCACTTTGCCTCGGTCTCTCTCAGCTGCTTCCTCAGGCTCTTTAGCTAAGATATTCCTGTTTCTGCATATGGGAATTCAGGAGGGAATCTTCTCCTGGACAGCAGGCTTCAGGCCTGGACTTGTCTCTGACATTGTCTAATCTCCAACTGTAGATTACAGACACTAGACTCCGTCTCACTTTCCTTTCCCTGACTGGGCCTTATATAGACTAGGGCTCCCTAGCTCCCTCTAGTGACTAGAAGCTGGAATGACACCCCTAGCAGGCCTGTACATGCAAGTTTCACAGTAACAGGGAAACACATAGCATTGCATTACATGACATTTTATAAAACTGACATATACCAACTTCTCCATAACTAAGGAGGGACGACAGCACACCAAGTGACACTTTGGTAGTGACGGGTATTACAGTCCCCGTACACTACATACCCCACTGCTTTAAGCTGAGTACGACCTCGTACTCCATCATGGGTCGCCCAACTGGAATCTCTACCTGAAATAGAAAATAGAGACATGCAGGCATACATACATGTAATTCATCTGCATTTACATTTACATCAGGTCCAATTGGCAAAGGTGAAGGGTAGTGACAAGGGGCGTCGTTCTCTTCTCTCAGGATAATGAATGGAACGGGGGCGCTGACCTGGCACAGCGTAACATTATAACCAGGATAGTCCATGACAATGAATAAGTCCATGATAGAACAGTAAAATAGATAAAACAGTATAAAAATTCTTGGAGGCTCAAAGAACAAACATGAGTCCGTACCCAGGTTATTTTTCTATTAAATCACAGAGGCTCTCATGCGGTGGAGTCCATCTCTGGGCACATTTCCTTTAAAAGAGCAAAAATCTCAGAGGCTCAGGTTCTTTTGAGTCCGTCTCCGGGCACGGTTCCTTAGTATGAAGTTGCACAATAAAAGGACAGCAAAGACAAGTGCTGTAAGACCCCTGATCAACCTGAAAAGGGGGTGAAGGGTAAAAGGTGCAACTAAGGAACAGGCACAACTTGGCGTGGGGTAGCAAAAGCAGGCAGGAGGTCCTGGAAACAAACGTGGCCTTGCTGACTTTGTGATTTCAGTGGTCAACACCTACCACTGAGCCGTGGACAAACTGGCAGCCGCAACAAAGGACCAGAAACATAGGACTCCTGTCCTGGAAGAGTTAACATCAAACTTCTGCAGTGAAATAAATCAAAGGCCTAGCAGGCTGATTCACAGTGGCATATCATAACCACTTGGCTCTGCTGGCAAGTACGGCCTGTAGTAGTCCTCTACAGGAGGATGAGCCCACATAACTGTATTGGGGGGCAGCTGTAGGGTGAAGGGGCCCCTAATAGGTATTGGCCCCATGGGCCTAGGGGTAAACCCTTGGGTGGACCGTACCGGTCCCGGCATAAGGATTGTGGGATGGAATGGCGTGGTTACCGCCGCCTCAAGCGGTCCGGTGGGCTCGGCGCGGCTATTCACAGCAACCGGGGGTCTCCTTTGGGGCACTGACGGAGCGGTGGCAGCAGAAGGTGGTCTACGGGTGGTGACAGGCACCCTTACCTCGTCCTTCTTTGGCGGCGTCTGGATCCTGGCGGTCGCGATCTTGCGCAGCTCCCGCAACTTCTCCTCCAGCCGGACAATCTGCTCACTGATGCTCTCTGTGTCGGAGTCGCTGTCATCTGCTGGCGCCGCCGGTGCAGGTACAGTCACTGATGGCGCGGACTCGGCCTCTGCAGGTTCTGGCGATGCGTCTGGTCTCCGACCCCTCCGGATGTTCTCCAAGGTAGCATGAAGTCCTTTCAAGTTTTCCATATCTTGTATGGTCTTCTCCCGACGAGGCAGCTCGGGGGAAGGATAGGGGCTCACCCATTTCTCCAACACGGTTGGCTGCCAGAAGACGTTAGGCCCAATGAAGGAGCTCCGCTCCTGAAAGGCGTGATGGGCCGGCTCTGGAGAGCGTTCAGGTTCCCGCTCGCAGCCAGAGTAGTCTTCTCCTTCTTCTGCCTCCCAGTCCTCAGGTGCTCGTTTGGGACGGGTCACGGCAGTGGCATAAGGGCCTCGCAGGCTCTCGGCAGGGGTGTACTCCACTTCCTCTCCCTCACGGAGGCTGTGTTGATAAGAAGGGAGGTAGTCTCTTTTGACAGACCTTCGATTAACATAGAGGTCTCTGCCAGTTAGATAGTCCTGGATGAACCCGTAGCCACGGGTTTTGTCGAATGACAGCACCACTCCCTTTCTCCTTTCCAGGCGGGGTTGGGTGTTAGCATGCTTTTCATGGATTGTTTTAGTCAATTCTTCATAAACGATTTTGGTCTTCGTATTCCGCTTTATAGCGGCCTCCTGGATCTCCGCCATAAGTGATGACCACTTGAACGAGGGCTGAAAAAAGTCTCTCCACGAGCCATAATAGGGCTCTGGTTCTTTCTCCCTTGGGCGGCAGGCGGGTGTCTCCGGTCCCGGAGAGTAGGCCGGTGGAGCCTCCTCTGGCTCTACACCAACATCAGGCACTTGCGGTATTTTAGGCGTAGACATTGCAGCACAATGATGCTCACTTTCCAACATGCTTGATCCTTCTGAGGAGAGCGATAGGGTCGCGTCAATTACAGCAGCCAGCTCCTCCCACTGCACTGGGAGGCCGCCCCCCAGGTATTCCAGTATATGGAAGGCGGTGTCCATGCTGGTAGACATGCAAATGTCCAGATAAGCAGTGGCGCCTGACCTTGAACTCCTTCCCGCTCTTTTCTCGGAAAGGCGCCAATTTTTCCCGCCTTTTCGGGATGAAGGTGACGCAGCAGTAAATTCAGCAAGCCCAGCAGCCATCTTTGGGTATAAACGCTGTCTATTCACTGACAGCAAGCAGGATTGTTAAAAGTCCACAAAACCACACTCCAATGCGGCGATTTTCTTTCTCTGGGTAGCGCAACACTGCACAGCGCTTTTTAGAAGTTTTGGGTACACTTTGGGTATGATTTTCAGTCCACAAAGTCCACTTTCAATAAACAGGCAATTTGTCACTTTGGTCACAGGGCAACTGTATAAGGCACAAAGTTCACGCTTCTTGCACTGGAAAGCGTGCGAATCCTGTTCGTGACGCCAAAAGAGAGGTGCAGCGTACTCAAGTTGTGTGTAATAGAGTTTCTGGGTGTAGTAGTGCAATGACACTAACCTGAGACGGCTGACTCTCTGCATAGGCAGGTGATGGTAGAAATTGTTCGTGACGCCAGTGCCAATTAAACGGTGGCACGCCGTTTGCGGATAGCAGGAATAAATTGAGGAACACGTGGTATTAAAACAGAACTCCAACTTTAGTAGTTTTCATGCAGAGACAATATTGGAATCGCAGTTCCTTGACATACAGTCGATTTTGCAATACGGTTGATGCAGGCAGTTACAGATTTAGCAAGGTGATTACAGAGTGTTGAACACAGGACTTGCAGTACAGGAGCTTGCACTCTATTTCTGTCTGATCCTGGAATATAGCAATTCTTCACCAAGGCCCAATAACCTAGTTCTGGCTTTATATCCTTGGTTGTAGCTTTAGAAAGTACCTCCTCTGTTATTTTGAGTACCTCTTGCTTCTCTGCACTTTGCCTCGGTCTCTCTTAGCTGCTTCCTCAGGCTCTTTAGCTAAGATATTCCTGTTTCTGCATATGGGAATTCAGGAGGGAATCTTCTCCTGGACAGCAGGCTTCAGGCCTGGACTTGTCTCTGACATTGTCTATTCTCCAACTGTAGATTACAGACACTAGACTCCGTCTCACTTTCCCTTCCCTGACTGGGCCTTATATAGACTAGGGCTCCCTAGCTCCCTCTAGTGACTAGAAGCTGGAATGACACCCCTAGCAGGCCTGTACATGCAAGTTTCACAGTAACAGGGAAACACATAGCATTGCATTACATGACATTTTATAAAACTGACATATACCAACTTCTCCATAACTAAGGAGGGACGACAGCACACCAAGTGACACTTTGGTAGTGACGGGTATTACAGTCCCCGTACACTACATGTTGCTGGTCAGATATAAGGACAAGAGGGATGTCCTTGTACTGTCCACAATTCATGGTAACGGCATCACCCCTGTCCCTGTGCGAGGTACCGCGGCAACGGTCCTCAAGCCCGATTGTGTCGTCGACTACAATCGGTATATGGGAGGAGTTGATCTCTCTGATCAAGTCCTCAAGCCATATAATGCCATGCGCAAAACCCGGGCATGGTAGAAAAAAGTTGCGGTCTACTTGGTGCAGGTTGCCTTGTACAACTCTTTTGTGCTGTCCCGGAGCACTGGCAACACAGGGACATTCCTTCAGTTCTATGAGGCAGTCCTCAAGGCCCTGATCTTTTCGGACCGGGAAAGAGCAGGCCAGAGTACCTTGGGAACTGGAGGCACCCGGATCGTCCCTGGCCAACACTTTCCAGGTGTGGTCCCCCATAATGGAAAGAAGGGACGGACCCAAAAAAGGTGCAGCGTGTGTCACAGGAGGGGGATACGGAAGGACACCACTACTCAATGTGACACGTACCCCGATCATCCGGGCCTCTGCATTATTGGTTGCTTCAGGGAGTACCACACTTCCATGGAGTACTAAATTTATATCCCAATTTAGCCACTGACAATTGGATAAAAAACTGGTTCTCAGACTTGAGAAACTAAAACAACAAAAAAAAATTCAAAAATATTATTTAGTAAAACTAAAATCAATAAAAAAAGTTGACTTATTAGGTATCGCCACGTCTGTAAGAATCTGCTCTATAAAAATACCCCCCCAACCCCTCAGATAACCACAGTAAAAAAAAATTAGAAAAAGGTTTTTTTGTCACCTTACATCACAAAAATTGTAATAGCAAGCGATCAAAAAGTCATATGCCCCCCAAAATAGTGCCAATAATACTGTCCTCTCATCCCACAAAAAATGAGCCCCTACATAAGACAATCGGCTAAAAACTAAAAAACAAGTGACTCTTAGACTATGGAGATACTAAAATGTTGTTTTTTTTAAATAAAAAGATAATATAGTGTAAAACATAAATAAATAAAAAGTAGACATATTAGGTATCACCGCATCCGTAAGAATCTGCTCTATAAAAATACCCCCCTAACCCCTCAGATGAACACGGTAAAAAAAAAAAAAGGTGCAAAAAAATGTCTTTTTTTGTCACCTTACATCACAAAAATTGTAATAGCAAGCGATCAAAAAGTCATATGCCCCCCAAAATAGCGCCAATAAAACCGTCCTCTCATCCCACAAAAAATGAGCCCCTACATAAGATAATCGGCTAAAAAAAACAAATAATGACTCAGACTATGACTCTTTATAAAAAGATAATATAGTGTAAAAAATAAATAAATAAAAAAAAGGTATATATTAGGTATCGCCGCATCCGTAAGAATCTGCTCTATAAAAATACCCCCCTAACCCCTCAGATGAACACGGTAAAAAATAAAAACGGTGCCAAAAAAGCAATTTTTGGGCAAATTTTCCATGTTAATCAGTTTTTTTCCACTAACAAAGCAAGGGTTAACAGCCAAACAAAACTTAATATTTATTACCCTCATACTGCAGTTTACAGAAACACCCCATATGTGGTCGTAAACTGCTGTATGACCAAACGGCAGAGCGCAGAAGGAAAGGTATGCCGTAAGGTTTCTGGAAGGCAGATTTTGATGTCCTTTTTTTTTGGCACCATGTCCCATTTGAAGCCCCCCTAATGCAACTCTCTAGTAAAAACTCCATAAAAGTGATCCCATCTAAGAAACTACACCCCTCAAGGTATTCAAAACTGATTTTACAAACGTTGTTAACCCTTTAGGTGTTCCACAAGAGTTATTGGCAAATGGAGATGAAATTTCAGAATTTGTATTTCTGGTAACCTTGCCTTAACAAAAATGTAATATAGATAAACCAAAAATCATATGTACCCTAAAAATAGTCCCAACAAAACTGCCACCTTATCCCGTAGTTTCCAAAATGGGGTCACTTTTATGGAGTTTCTACTTTAGGGGTGCATCAGGGTGGCTTCAAATGGTACATGGTGTAAATAAACCAGTCCAGCAAAATCTGCCTTCCAAAAACCATACGGCGCACCTTTCCCTCTACGCCCTACTGTGTGCCCGTACAGTAGTTTACGGCCACATATGGGGTGTTTCTGCAAACTACAGAATCGGGGCAATAAATATTGAGTTTTGTTTGGCTGTTAACCCTTGCTTTGTTACTGGAAAAAATGGATCAAAATGGAAAATTTGCCAAAAAATCTAAATTCAGAAATGTTATCTCCATTTGCCATTAACTCTTGTGGAACACCTAAAGGGTTAAAGACGTTTGTAAAATCAGTTTTGAATAGCTTGAGGGGTGTAGTTTCTAGAATGGGGTCATTTTTGGGTGGTTTCTATTATGTAAGCCTCACAAAGTGACTTCAGACCTGAACTGGTCCCTAAAAATTGGGTTTTTGAAAATTTCTGAAAAAATTCAAGATTTGCTTCTAATATTCTAAGCCTTGTAACATCCCTAAAATATAAAATATAATTCCCAAAATGATCCAAACAGGAAGTAGACATATGGGGAATGTAAAGTAATAACTATTTTTGGAGGTATTACTATGTATTATAGAAGTAGAGAAATTGAAACTTGGAAATTTGCCATTTAAAAAAATCTTTTGCTAAATTGTGTTATTTTTTTATAAATAAAAATGATTTTTTTTTTTACTCCATTTTACTAGTGTCATGAAGTACAATATGTGACGAAAAAACAATCTCAGAATGGCCTGGATAAGTCAAAGTGTTTTAAAGTTATCACCACTTAAAGTGACACTCGTCAGATTTTCAAAAAATGGCCAAGTCCTTAAGGTGAAATATGGCTGTGTCCTTAAGGAGTTAACAGAGACCTCCACAGCACCCACCCCTTTAACAGTGACCTCCACAGCATCCCGCTCCCTTAACAGTGGCCTCCACAGCATCCCGCCCCTTTATTAGTGACCTCCACAATACCCCATCTCCTTAACAGTGATTTCCACAACACCCCATCCCCTTAACAGTGGCCTCTACAGCAATCTGCCCCTTAACACTGACCTCCATAGCAGACCATCCCCTTAACTGTGACCTCCACAGCAGCCTTCCCCTAGGGTGGCCAGAGGTCTGGTTTTAGGCTGGACAGTCCGGCTTTCAGACTCCCTGTCCCTTGTCCGGCGCAGGGTCTGGACGGACACGGGGATTTCATTTTGAACAGATCACTCTGAGACAGCAGCACTATGCTGTCTTAGCGTGAGCTGCAGGGAGAAAGTCACCCTCCCTCGATCCCCTGCAGCTGACAGAAGTAGATTTTTAGGCCTCTTTCACACTTGCGTTGTCCGGATCCGGCGTGTACTCCACTTGCCGGAATTACACTCCGGATCCGGAAAAACGCAAGTGTACTGAAAGCATTTGAAGACGGAACCGTCTTCCAAATGCTTTCAGTGTTACTATGGCACCCAGGACGCTATTAAAGTCCTGGTTGCCATAGTAGGAGCGGGGAGCGGGGGAGCGGTATACTTACAGTCCGTGCGGCTCCCGGGGCGCTCCAGAATGACGTCAGAGCGCCCCATGCGCATGGATGACGTGATCCATGCGATCACGTGATCCATGCGCTTGGGGCGCCCTGACGTCACTCTGGAGCGCCCGGGGAGCCGCACGGACGGTAAGTACACTGCTCCCCCGCTCCCCGCTACACTTACCATGGCTGTCAGGACTTTAGCGTCCCGGCAGCCATGGTAACCACTCTGAAAAAGCTAAATGTCGGCTCCGGCAATGCGCCGAAACGACGTTTAGCTTAAGGCCGGATCCGGATCAATGCCTTCCAATGGGCATTAATTCCGGATCCGGCCTTGCGGCAAGTGTTCCGGATTTTTGGCCGGAGCAAAAAGCGCAGCATGCTGCGGTATTTTCTCCGGCCAACAAACGTTCCGTACCGGAACTGAAGACATCCTGATGCATCCTGAACGGATTACTCTCCATTCAGAATGCATTAGGATAATCCTGATCAGGATTCTTCCGGCATAGAGCCCCGACGACGGAACTCTATGCCGGAAGACAATAACGCAGGTGTGAAAGAGCCCTTAGCTTCATTTTTTCATTCCCTGTCGGCTGCGGATTGGGGGCATGTCCTAACTGGGGTGGGGGCATGGCTTAGTGGACCTGGGGGCGGGGGTTTTAAGTCTGTCTTTTGAGGATGGCTCGAATGGCCACCCTACATGCCCCCTGAACTGTGACCTCCATGGCACTCTGCTCCCTTAACAGTGTCATCCACAGCGCCCTGCCCCTTTAAGGCTGACCTGCAGCAGTGAAGAAAAATGGCTGGGTTGTTACGGAAACCTGGTGTAAAACTGTGTGTATGTGGAGACTAAGGGCCTGCAAGCTTCTATTGGCTGATAAGGGTCATGTGACCAGGCTTCTATTGGCTAATGCATCTTTGGGAATATCTCAGGAACGGTATGTGCTAGAGAGCTGAGATCCGGTCTAAAACCTTCCCGGACACCTGATGTACCTGTGTGCCAAATTTAGTGATTTTAAATGCGACGATGCAGATTCCTTTAGCAGACATACACACATACATACACTCAGCTTTATATATTAGATGGACCTATATGTGAACACAGTCTTACAAAAGGTCATATATAACCCTGCTAAACACCATACATGCATTCACATGTTTATATTAATTACATATGTGTATATATATATATATATATATATATATATAGTGCTAACTGTGACCAGTGACTATCCCCACTTTGCTTGCTTTTAGGCCCAGTCATCTGAGCTCAATCCCTTCTTTATTTTTTTTCTAGTTAGCAGTTCTCTATTTATTTTTGCTACCTACAGCCACCAGAGGGAGCTTAAGAGTTTCATTCCATACTTTGATGATGTGATGATCCCTTTAGCCTCCGCTGCCGGCATCCAACATCTTCCAAATCTGGGTCTGTGCAGGGGATTTGGAGATTGTTATCAAATGGAGCCATAACTGCTGTATAGATGCATTAAGAAATTAATTAACACAGAACACTTTAGATTAAAAACAGTATTCATTGGCAGATATTCATGTTGAAGGGTAACTATCAGTTGAAAACACTTTTGACATGTCATAGTAACATGTCAGAAGTTTTGATTTGTAGGGGTCTGCGTGCCAAAACCCCACTGATCACTAAAACATAAGGGCAGAAGTGTCAAGTCTTCTCATCTGATCAGCCAACCATCTAAGAGGCCATCTGTTACTTACTCTACTCTTACCCTTTTTTATTTTTTAAGGTGAGTACCCTATAAAACTTTAAAGTGGTTATCCCACAGAAAGTATTACTATGCAATGAATAGAGCATTTTAGATTAAGTAGTATTGTAAGATACATGCAATAAAAATAGTTTATTTTTTTTATGTACATTTCTCTCTCTGGTAGCGCCCCCTGCTTTTTATCCTTCTGGTCCACCTTCTCCTGCATTCAGAGGTGGACTGACATGCTCAGTAGATTTCCTGCTCCCTGGTGCTCCGCTCAGTGTTGGCGCAGTGCTGGCCCAGACACCTTTCATTCTTTCATCCCTACTACTAAAGTCATAGATATATATATATATATATATATATATATATACCGTATTTTCCGCCCCATAAGACGCACTTTCCCCCCCCAAAAGTGGGGGGAAAATGCCCCTGCGTCTTATGGGGAGAATGCTTCCATTTTACATCGCAGTCTGCAACGCTGCAGCATCGCAGACTGCGATGTATGAGCCTGGAGAGAGGAGGGGCTGGAGTCCGGAACTAGGGGTGGGGCTGTACTTTTACACCGGGCCCCGCCGCTTACCGAAGTATTTATAAACATGAATCCTTATCCTGTTATTACGTTTAACTAACGCTGCGCTCTCCCATGTTCCCATGTTCCCCTGTATCCCCACAGCACTTACGAACAAGCTTCAATAGCAGGCAGAGCGGACGGCAGCAGTAACGTCACTCACTGACGTTGAGCGCCTGCTCCGCCCACTTTATGAATGAAGCAGGCGGAGCAGACGCGCGACGTTAGTGAGTGACGTTACTGCTGCCGTCCGCTCTGCCTGCTATTGAAGCTTGTTCGTAAGTGCTGTGGGGATACAGGGGAACATGGGAGAGTGCAGCTTTAGTTAAACTTAATAACAGGATAAGGATTCATGTTTATAAATACTTCGGTGAGCGGCGGGGCCCGGTGTATTGGGGGACAATGTTATGAGGGGGATCTGTGGATGACATATAGCAGTGTCATCCACAGATCTTCCCCATAACAGTTCCATCCACAGATCCCCCACCCCATAACAAAGCCATCCACAGATCCCCCCCATAGCAGTACCATCCACAGATCCCCCAAAACAGTGCCATCGACAGATCCCCCATAAAAGTGCCATCCAAAGATCCCCCATAACAGTGCCATCCACAGATCCCCCCATAACAGTGCCATCCAAAGGTCCCCATAACAGTGCCATCCACAGATCCCCCATAACAGCGCCATCCACAGATCCCCCATAACAGTGCCATCCACAGATCCCCCATAACAGTGCCATCCACAGATCCTTCATAACAGTGCCATCCACAGATCCCCCATAACAGTGCCATCCACAGATCCCCCACATGACAGTGCATCATCCACAGATCCCCCATAATAGTGTCATGCACAGACCACCATTAATTCAAAACCCACCAAAAGCACACCTTTTGGTTAAAAATATTTATTTTCTTATTTTCCTCCTCAAAAACCTAGGTGCGTCTCATAGGCCGGTGCGTCTTATAGGGCAAAAAATATGGTAGCTATATCTCTCTAGACAGTTAGACAGTGGAGAAGGAAGTTGTGGGGACACTACATACCATATGTATTTCTGGAGCTTTATGTGAGAAACTATTTTTTTATGTGTATGAGGAAGGGGTTAATAAGAGCAAACTGCAATAGATCCTGGGAGATGCAGAGAAGTCCTACAGATAAGTGAGTTTTAAATTTGTGGGATAAGCCCTTCAAACCAAGTGAGCATGGTGGCTCAGTGGGTAGCACTGGTGCCTTGCAATGCAGGGGTCCTATGTTTGCATCCAACTGACATCATCTGCATGGAGTTTGTGTGTTCCCCCCATGTGTGTGTGTTTTATCCTCGTACTCCAGTTTCCTCCCACACTACGAAGACTTACTGATAGGAAATTTAGATTGTCACCTCCTCTGGGGGCAGCAAGTGATGATAATGCCTGTAAAATGCTGCAGAATATGTCAGTGCTATATAAGTGAGTAAAATAAATAAATCAGTCTGCTTGCAGCCACCACTATAGGAATCTAATGCATATGGAGTGAGTTAGTTAGTGACTTATATGGGCTGATATAATCTGATTCTTCAGTGAGTAGGCAGCATGTCTTAGGCTACTTTCACACCCACCTGCGTTAGGTGCGGATCCGTCTTGTAGCTGCACAGACGGATCCGCACCGATAATGCAAAAGCTTGTATCTGTTCAGAACGGATCCATTTGCATTACCATGAACAAAAAAAAATATTATAATAATTTTATTTTTTTCATGATAATGCAAACGGATCCGTTTTGACTTACACTGAAAGTCAACGGGATGCGGATCCGTTTTCAATTGCACCATATTGTGTCAGTGAAAACGTTGGCTCCGCATCGTCTGCAAGCAGCATTTTGGTGTCCGTCTCCAGAGTGGAATGGAGGCTGAACGGAGGCAAACTGATGCATTCTGAGCGGATCCTTATCTATTCAGAATGCATTGGGGCTAAACTGATCCTTTTTGGGCCGCTTGTGAGAGCCCTGAAACGGATCTCACAAGCGGACCCAGAAACGCCAGTGTGAAAGTAGCCTTAGAGTTAGTTTAGGAAAGGCAGTATCTGATAAGTGGAGAACCAGACATTTTTCTCTGATACAAGATATTACAACGTTTCTTCTATTCATGTTGTGAGGCAGTGACAGACCTCATATATGAAAGACGGTATGTATCTCCAAGAATGGTGCAAGAAACCGATTAAGGAGATATTGTACATATTGTGGTTTGCTGTGGTGCACCTCAGACATGCCACCAAGGTACCCGGCCTTCGTAGAATGTCCACTAACGTAGAGTGTCCACTGGTAACAGCTAATCCGGGCCTGGCTGTTATATGCTGGGTGGGTGCTTACTCCCCCTCATCCACTCCGGGGTTTATACGTGGTTCATGTCCACGATTGTGTTTTAAAAGTGAGCAGCAGGAAGCAGTGTGTGTCTGTGGAGTGAGAGGCTGCAGATCACACAATGCAAGGCACGTGTGAAGGAAACACTGGCCTGTGGACTAATTACCTGACCCGGCTGCGATCCAGCTGTAACTGAACTGTAAGTTAGCTGGAACAAGCAATAAACAGTGTTGAAGTGACTTTGTTGTGTCCCTGCTAGTGATGAGCGAGCATGCTTGGCCGAATTCCTGTTCATGTTCGGCAGATCCGAGTGCTCAGCTGAATAATTCGGGTGCTCAAATACAATTTAATACAATGGAAGTCAATGGGACACAACCAGATAACCCCTGCTCAGAAGACAAGAGGGTGTCTATTTCATAAAAAAAAAGGTTAGAATATGATGAAAACCCCATCAAAATGGTTTTGGCAACAGTATTAAGAGGATAGCTGGATGCGTCTTAGACTCCTATTATGTACAACATACAATAGACAAAGGCTATATGCCAAAAGCCAGTTAAGTGCCCAATCTATCTATCTATGAGACAGATAACAGCCAGCATACCTTACAATGGCAGCCTTGTGCACTATGAGATATTACAAATCAGCTCTCATCTGACTGAGAACCAGTAAACCTCAAAGTTTTTTTGCATCTGTTGGAAGCCTCGGGTGGACCTGCACACCTAGATCAATATCATTAGGGCGACAAAAAGTTTTCTGATTGTCCTAACATAATATTCAATAACCTTTCTATACAGTTTTTTCACGTAAAAACTCATTTTTATAAACATGGGCTTATGGGAAAGACATGCAAATGAGCAGAATCTGCCTTGTTTTTCAGCTGTCATAAGACTATGAAAACCAATAGATGGCGCTATGGAGTTATGAACATTGCCCTCTATTGGTTTTACAGTCTCATGACAAGTCTAATATTCTTGTCAGAAGACTATGAAACCAGTAGTGGGCGCTATTGAGTTATGAACAGCGCCCTCTATTGGTTTTACAGTCTTATGACAAGTCTAATATTCTTGTCAGAAGACTATGAAACCAATAGAGGGCGCTGTTTATAACTCAATAGACTGTATTCTTAGGACAAGCTTATTATCCTTTTGCATAGAAAATTTGCGATTAGAATATTTGCGATTAGAATATTCACGATCTACACTAGGATGATATCTGACACTGGCAAAGCTGGGTAATAACTCAGTGATAAAATCTGACACTGGGAAAGCTGGGTAATAACTCGCTATCTACACTGAGTTATTACCCATCTTTTCCAGTGTCAGCTATTATCACTGACTTACATAATTATTACATAATATTCACTATATTGCTATATATTCTTTTTTTAGAATATTACGAATAATTGACTTCCCATTATACTCGGGTGCTCGGCCGAGCACATGAATATAGCAATGTGTTCGGGCCGAACACCCGAATACTTTGGTGCTCGCTCGTCACTAGTCCCTGCCTTTCTTTAAAACTGGTCATAGGAGCTCACGGCATTACAATGTGCGCTATTAATTTATGCAAAGTTGTGTGATAAGTTAGTGACTAATTAAGTGCTTGCCCTCTCCCTCTATGGGCATCATATGTTATAGAGCGATTTGGAATTTCTGAAGCATTGTCTCCTTTCAAAGGCTGGTTCCAATGACTTAAGAGTAAAGCTGATGCAGCCAAATTGTGTCTATAAGATTTTCAGGTATTATAATGGTGATGAATATTTTGCCTTTCATCTTATCCATTCGTAAGTAATTTCTAGTTTGGTTTCCATCTGGATTTAATATTTTTTTTTACCCAGATCTGATGTAAGTGGTCTTCAAACGTTTTTCCATCTGCTTTGAACAATACCTTACTTTTCTTCTTTAGGTGCTGCTACATCTTCTGTCTCACACTGCCGAATCATTACATCTTCAAGATCACACACATTACTAATGGTAACAGATATTGATATTTGTGTAATGATATCGCAGTATAAATTTACATGACCGTACTTGAATTTTTATTGGGGATATGTAGTACAGTGCAATTTCTGTATTTTAAAAATGTGATACTCAGTGACACTGATACTCCAGAAAACAATCTAGAATGCAATGTAGTGCCCTGGAGCAGGGAGTAGTTTGACATTTGGAAATTTTTGGACATTTGCCTATTTCCCCTATGCAAAATTAAAACTTCTTACTTTATTTCACCTAAAAGGGTTAACTTGCACTGTTTAATACTGTGTAACTGCATTTTATATATATGTTATATATATCCTGTTCATTATTACTGTATTTACATGGCTCTGTGGAAAGGGTTAATGAATACTGAGAGACTGTTAGGGCTTTGATTGAGAAGCTGGTAATTTCCCACAGCTGCCATAGGGATAAAGAAGAACATGGTTTGGAGGGAAAACCCAGACTTGTTTACCATCATGTTTTGGAGGGAAAAACCCAGGCTTGTTTACCACCAAAAAGCAGGCAGCCTGACCTTTTAAATGTCTGGTTTAGCTCTGTTGTTATGTCTGGAAACTTGTTTTTGTCTGGAAAACCTGCTGTGTCATTGCCATTGAGTATCATTGAAGCTCTAATGTAAGTCTATAACAGACAGTAGCTGAAACAATGTATCTGTTTGTGCTGAGTTTCTCCACTCCACCTCTATCCCTAGAAGGTTCTAGTCTAGCAATAACTGTATATAAGGAGAGCAGTCAGAGCCCCTTGTGTGCTGCAGTTAGGGACCAGTGCTTGGAAGGGAGACTCATGCCAGCATGCATGAGTGACCAGAAGAAGACGCTGAGATGGGGACGCTGAGCCACAGACCATGGGTCACTAGCCCTGTGACCAAGGAGCCACCAGAACTACTGAGCTACAGACCATGGGCCCTTGATCAGGATGCCAGCCTTGAGAGAGAGAGAGAGAGAGAGAGAGAGAGAGACAGCTAACTCAGGCCTTTCCTCAGCATCAAACCCTTCTTCTGCCAAGTAGGAGACTCTGCCAAACTACTGAGTGACCAGAAGAAGACGTTGAGATGGGGATACGCTGCCACAGACCCTGGATCACCAGCCTTGGACCAGGGTACCAGCCTTCTGAAGAGAAAGAGGGACAGCTAGCTCAGGCCTTTCCTCAGCATCAAACCCTTCTTCTGCCAGGGAGGAGACTGGAGAAGCCAGCCCAATGCCTCGCCTGTATTGTTTTGTACCTGAATTCCTTCAATAAAGAAGCACCCTGGTTTACTGCAGACCCTGACTCTCTGGACTTATTTCCCATTGGGGTGCACCATGCCTTACCATCCCTTCCGGAGAGCAGCAACACGTGGTGACACCTTTCACTGTCAGTTCTGTGAGAAGGTCTGACAGACATTCTTCTCTACCTCTTGTATGACGTTCTTTGTTTTGGTTTCACTTTGTCATCTCCTTTCCTTCTGCCAGGTGTCACTTATTAAGACTAATTTTCTTCCTTTATATTCCCTCCCATACTGCCTCACTTTGCGGTTTATACTATTTTCCTGTATGAAGTGTTCACTGCTGGAGGCTGCTCCTGCTGTTAGCTCAGATAAGTCTTTTCCTTTATTGTGTTTCCTTGCTGGCTTGATTCTAGGTGACCCTGACTCCGTCCGTATTAAGTGCAGGGAGCCGGTGGTCGTGTCCCCTCACTATTATAGGGTTTTCAGGTGTCACACAGTCTTAGGTACGTGGGCATGCAATCGTCTACCATTGAGACCCTTGCATGTGCATAGCAGTCAGGGAGAGCTCTTAGGGTTTTAAAGGGCTCACCTATATGCTCCTTAGTTTGGGATCAAGCCAGTCGGTCGTTTATTTACAAGTTCCAGCTATCTGCAAATTCATCCGTGACAACACCTCAACGGTGTCCGGGGGCCCCTGCATCAATGTACCTTTATGCCTGACAAAATTATTAACAATTTTCTCTTTGTTAGGCCTCATGCACACAGGCCATTGTGCAGCCGTTACGTGCATAAGGGACCGCAATTTGCGGTCCTCAATGCACGGGCAAAATCTGTGCGGCGGCCGCGACGGAACGAGACACATTCAACTTGAATTGATCCGTGATGCGTCCACACCGTAAAAAAATAGAACTCTGTAGTGCTTCCGTGGGGTTCCATGCCTCCGTTCCACACCGCAGCTCCAGATTGCGTACCCATTCAAGTGAATAGGTCCACATCCATGATGCGGGGAGCACACGGCCGGTGCCCGCATATTGCGGACACGCTGTTTGCGGGCCTCAATACGGCCACGGCAGGGCAGAGGTCGTGTGCATGAGGCCTTATAGACACAGATATGGCTGCGAGATTAACACTCAAGGAGAGGACAGAGATTGTGCTGATCTTCGGGAAGCAGCGGATTTCAATGCTCACCACCCTAACAGACCACCCATCTGCCATGGCACAGTTGGAAAACTGCTTGCCAAATTTCACCAAACAGGTTCTGTGTTGGACCTGACAAAAAGTGGACATAACAAAACAGCCAAAGGCAAAGCAACAACAATGGCCATCCTGGCGTCCTTCAGCAAGAGCCCACATCGTAGCACCCGGTGTCTGTCACAGTTGAACCACCATTGGGTGAATATTGGCTACACACAAATGGCACCTGTACAAGATACAGTTGCTACATCCTCCATGAGGACAATTCCGATTGCCTTGTTGAATTTAGGGAACAGGTGTCACACCAATTGGGGAAATTTGGCAAGCAATTTTCCAATTGTTTCATGACGGATGGGTGGTCTGTTAGGATGCCGAGCATTGAAATCTGCTGCAATGATTCGGGTATTGCACTCCCCAAAGATCAGCTCAATCTCTGTCCTCTCCTCGCGTGTTAATCTTTCAACCATATCTGTGTCTGTAACAAAGAGAAACTTGTTAATAACCTTGCCAGGAATAAAAGTATACACACCAAAACAGCCAGTCCGGATAAGAAACAATAAATACCTTTATTCATACATATTACATAAAACGCAATAAAAATCTGTTGGTGGTACAACCACACATAGGGCAAGAAAATTGCTGCACAGGAGATGACCAGAAATAACAATAAATGTGCAATAGACATAAATAAAAATATGGGGTCACCGCACAATATATCATAAATACATTGCATAAAGTGCAAAGTGCTAGACTGCGGATAAAAGGTACCAAACCTGCCCCTGATGAAGCATTAGGCGAAACGTGCGTCGGGACGAGGGAGATCCAGACTCTGGTCACAAGTATATTCATAGTTATGTAGAGACTTGGTGGTTTGGTACCTTTTATCCGCAGTTTAGCACTTTGCACTTTATGCAATGTATTTATGATATGTTGTGCGGTGACCCCATATTTCTATTGATGTCTATTGCACATTTATTGTTATTTCTGGTCATCTCCTGTGCAGCAATTTTCTTGCCCTATGTGTGGTTGTACCACCAACAGAGTTTTATTGCGTTTTATGTAATATGTATGAATAAAGGCATTTATTGTTTCTTATCCCGACTGGCCGTTTTGGTGTTTATTATTGGGGTTATATCTGGATCGCACTGATCTTCTTCCCCGACATATATAGGAATAAAAGTATGTCACGTCACATTTAAGCACAGATTTGGATTTCTCATCATATTCTCTAGATACAGATACACAGGTCACATGCACCCCATATGAAAATATCGACTTGGTTCTAAAATGGTGGCATTCAAAATGGCTGCCGTGTTGGACACAGCCCTTCACAGATTTGCTACCTTTCCCTTAGCAATATGCCACACACAGGATGGTGTTCTCAACCAACGTTTTCCATTTGTTCGGGAGTCTACCTAGTTTTGGACCACGCTGTATATACAGTATACAGGTCTTATCATTTTGGTTGACTGCTACAGGACAATATTTTATATTTGATTTTCGGTGGTATAGTCTTGCTGAAATGAAAAACAGCCAAAAAGTCTAAAAAAAATCAAAAAATCAAAATAAATATAAGCTTTTCATATTTGATAGAAGTGTCCCCTTAAAATATCTATATAAACTCCTGTATATAAAAGCTATGCAAACAGTACATAGCCCCCTGTGTATATGCGTCATCCATAGAGGCTGCTCTGTGGATTTCTCTCCAGATTTACAGCTTTAAGCAGCAACATGTTTTTCAGTAAATTCTACCAACTACAGCAGGAGTATCAATATCTCTAAATTAAGTTCCTACCCAGAGGAGCACTTATAGTGGCCTATTTCTATGTGAAATGTCGCCCACTCGGAGAAAAAGAAGGTTGCCTAAATTGTCCGTCTCTCTCTGCTGGAGGGTGTGAGTCAGGTCTCATAGGGTACGACAGATCTTCTTGCTAATAATTTTCCAGCACTTATTCCCTTCCTTTCTCTGAGCTGAAATTCCTACTGAAACTAAAAAGTATCTGCTGTCAGGGATTATGTAAAAACTTTATTTTAGGGCACAATCGCCCAGTTGGAGCCATTTCAAATGGGTTCTCTGGTTCAAAGAACCTTAGTTATACCCTATTAGGGCATTGTGCATTCACAGAGGGAACCAAAAGTGGGCTACAAAGAGGGACCCTCTTTCTCTGGGGAACACATAGTACATTATATGGATCACAGTGGCCTCAATGTAATGATTTGTTTCTCCTGTGATGGCACTGCAGATGAACTGAACACTTGCTGCCAGGCTTCCCCAGAGATCCCAGTTGCTCACAGGAGGTCCCAGCAACAGAAAAAATTGCGATTAGCTCATTTTGGTGGTAACATTGTCACAAGTAAAGTTTTTAAAAGTAGACATACTTTTTAGAGATTATATGGTTTAGTTACTTAATATAATGTTTATATTTAAAGGGAACCTGTCATGTGGAACATGGTGTCTGAGCGGCAGGCAGCATGTGATAGAGCAGGAGAAGCTGAGCAGATTGATATATAGTATTGTGGGAAAAGATACAGTAAAACTTGTCATTTATACATTTAAATTCCTGCTCATTCTGGGCTTTGAAGTCCAGGAGGCGGTCCTACAGTGACTGACAGCTCTCTCTGTATACACAGCCATAGAGGGAAGGCTGTCAATCACTGATAGGACCGCCTCCTGGACTTCAAAGCCCAGAATGAGCAGGAATTCAAATGTAAAAAATACAAGTTTTACTGAATCTTTTCCCACAAAACTATATATCAATCTGCTGAGCTCCTCCTGCTCTATAACATACTGCCTGTAGCTTACAATTCATTTTCATGGTGACAGGTTCCCTTTAAATGGATCCCTGTAAAAACATTCTGTATTCTGCTAATTGGTTATTGAACAAGTGGTGCAAAAATCTCTGCAGTTCTTCAACATATTATGTGCTCTCTCAGCTAAAAACAATTATTGACGGAAATTCTCTACCCAGTGGCTCGAAAGATGGAGATTTAGTTCACGAGGCAATCTACCTGTAGTCATTGGTGTGAAGCTCTTGTCTTCAGAATTTACACATTCTAAAATGCCACTGTGCCAGAAGGAAACCATTTTAAATCCATGTCATTAAAGAGCATCTGCTAAAAATGTACGGTAAGTCTGTGCACCTCCATTCTCCACTAATCCCCCCCCCCCCTCCCCGCCACCTTTCCCTTGCCAGCAGTTCAGGTGCCTGATATGAAAATGTAGCTGTGAATAGCCAAAGGGGCGTCCCCAAAACTCAAGGGGGAGTGATGTTCACTGCTCTTACTCAATGGGAAAGTGCAGATTCATAGAGGTATGCAAATTTAAAGAGTAACAATTTAGTTTTTTTCCTAAATACATAGTACAGCCAAATATAAGAAACTTTGTAATATATCTTATTAGAGAAAGTTGATTCCTTCTCCTCTTATCAGGATCTCCCCTACTCTTAAATAACTTACAATTCACTGATCACAATTGTCTTAAGAGAAGATGGCAGCCTGCTCACTGAAGGATCAGATTACATAGAAGTCTATGAAGAGGGAAGGAGGAGAAGAAGAAGGGAGGGGCTGATGGAGACAGGCAAAAACAGAGACTGCTGCGATCTACATTTACACAGCTCAGTACTGCTGTGTGATGACCTCCATCACTGCTACTGCTTCTAAGATTGAGTTACAGAGAGTTAGTGAGCAGGGTCTCTTGTTTCTCAATGTGTAGTGTATGGGCAGACATGACTCTAGCTAGTCTCCAACTCTACACCCACCAGCTCAGAAAAAAGTTAGAAGTACAACTGCAGCTGTTGTACTTGCTCCAGTGCTCTACAAGGCTGTGAGGGCAGTGAATGGAAGGGCACAACCCTTCTTCCCAGTGAAGCTCACCCTAGGTCTTTAGGGGGTCTCCTGCCTGGGGGTGGCTGGGGTGCCCAGCTTGCTTAACATCCAATGCACCCCAGCCAACACCAGGCTGTAGACAGTCTAAAGGCCTAAGGTTGCGTCCTTCTATTTGCTGCCCGCATGGCCTAGGAGAGCACTGGAGCAGGGATTTGCCATCGTGAGGACTGCAACCACCCCCCTCATTGCTGCAGCCACCACTGTTATCCTCTCCACCTCACTCCTCCCCTGCATGAGGTGGTGTTTGTGCGGCCAATTCTAGGCATATTTGCAGAGTTTTGGACGGATGTGCGCCTGTATAGTTAATGAGGCCAGCGGGCATTCAGGTAGTATCTGGCAATGCAGGATCCATAGAGCTCCGCTTTCCAGAGAGCTCCGCTTGTGTGAAACTAGCCTTATACAGACACATTTCACACATCTTTCAGGTAAAATCTGAGTACAAGATATGGATGGCACAAATAAATATAGATTTATTTTTAATAAATATACATTCTTAGACTACACGTTTTATGAACTATACAATACAGCATTGAGCAGTGCTCACAGACTGCTATTGAAATGCATATTGGAAAAAAAAATTCAAGCACAAGCATTAGACTTGCAAACAGTATCTTGTATTTTTTTCTTAAATAATGTGCCTCAATACACATCTTGAAAGAGAACCTGTCACCACTAAATACAGTGCAATCTGCAGGCAGCAGGTTAAAGAGCAGGAAGAGCTGAGCAGATTGATATATAGTCTTTCATGAAAAGATTCAGTAGAACTTGGAGTTTATAGCTCTTTTTATGCATTGGAGTCATATGGGCGGTCCTATCAGTGATTGACAGCCTTCCCTGTGTGCTTGGGCATGCACAGTTAACTGTCAGTCATTGAGTAGGACCGCCCACATGACTCTTAAGCATAAATGGATAAATTACAAGTTTTACTGAATCTTTTCCCATAAACTATATATCAATCTGCTCAGCTTCTCCTGCTTTATAACAGGCTGCCTGCAGATCTGTGGTGACAGGTTGCCTTTAAAGTCATACCCCATCTTAAAAGGGGATTTCTGGGACTTTTATAGTGATGACCTATCCAGAGGTGGAGTGATTGATGGGGGTCTAACACCTGGGACCCCACCGATCTCAGCTGTTTGAGAAGGCATTGGTGCTCTCAGCCTTCTCTCAGGTCACCAAGCACAGCGCCGTCCACTTGATAGTGGCTGTGCTTGGTATCTCAGCTCAGCTCCATTCACTTCAATAAGGGGCTGAGCTACGTCCTATGTTAAACTGAGAGAAGGCCACTGCAAGCACCGGTGCATTCTCAAACAGCTGATCAGCGAGGGTCCCTAGTGTCAGACCTCCACTGATTCAATATTAATGAACTATCCAGAATAAAAGTCCCGGAGAACCCCTTTAAAGAGCACCTGTCGGCTCTCCTGACATGTCAGTTTTAGTAAATCTTTGTATTCTCCCTGAAATAGCAATTCTGGAGCATGTTTTCCTCTTTTATTACTACTAGAAGTTCAATGAGTATACCAGCTCCTGGCAGCACCATATGTGGCCTTTAGTTAGCTAACCCTTGTTCATGGTCTGATAATGTTTTGTCTATTTTTGGACTTCCCTGCTTCCCAGTGATGATAACCAGTAGATTAACTGGTGAAAATTCATCTGAAATTATTTTATAGGGTCACAGGTTCGAAGCAAGTAATCTATCAGTGTAGGGCAAACCCGGGGCTTGCTCATTTTCTCCTGGCAACACCACACCACAAAATGAACATCGTACGCCTCCCGGTGGCTGTGGATAATTCTAGGGTACGGCAGAGTCTGGCCCAATGGATCTGTAGTTGCCACACGGTAATCTTTTTCACTTTATATCGACCACTGTCATTTCTGCTATTTATTAGTTTTAATTTATGGATTAAAAATGATGTTTTTGGGGCATTTTTCTGCAGTGATGGATCCAATTTATTGATTTGCATTATTTATTTATTTATTTATTTATTATTATTATTTATTTAATTATTCATTTGCATTTATTTATCATTGTTTATTTGTATTTTTATTTATTTATTTATTTCAGTGATTTTTTGCTAGAACTTCATGGCTACATTGACAGCCGGGTGTTGGGGGGGGGGGGGGGGTATTTCTATACTCTGTGACACTGTCCAATCAGTGCTGACTGTGAAGGAACACAATTTATTGATAAATTTCTGTGGAATAACAGAGGAACAGGGAAAAAAGCCTCCAGAATTGATATTTAATGGGGAATGCAATTATGTAACAAAGCAGACATATCATGAGAGACGACAGGTCTTCTATAGTATAACGGCGCAGTAAGAGAAGGGTAATTGTGCATCTGAAGGGGAAAGATCATTATTCTGCACTGGCCACATGTTCTCTCTGCATTACAGTATCCTGGGCGATTGAATGACATATGCTTTATTGTAATATATAGCTTTATTTTAACATTATATATATATGTATCTTGATATATTAAGATATCTTCCAATCAATATCTATAAATACGGATTTGTATTTTTACTGTATAAACAAGTATATAAATATAGATATGTGTCAGCGCACAAACATACTCACGCACATACGTCAACAGATATAGAATTTAACGTATAAGGAGGAAACTGCATTTTGGAAAGGTGCCACGTATTTTCAATATTATTTTTTTTCATGATTTTTTTTTTTACCACATTCACAAATTAGACTACATATACCAATATCTCCCTTTAAATGGAGTACAATAGGTTGGATGAATGACAGCGCCCCACAGGCTCGTCTTAACACTAATAGTCCAGATTTTGGGACTTTTATACACAGCTCTCTACGTCTTTTGATTCTCGCGATGGATGGATTAGAGATTGTGATGGGTGTGCAAGGCCTTGAAAGTTATAAGAATGATCAGCAAATCGCAAGACGCGGTCAGAACAAGCTGATTAGACCAACATTTAACACATGATTTGCATCATGAATATGTACTGAGGCACATAGGCTAAATGCCGCCGTTCAATCAGAAGCAGAGGAATAACGGCTCCCGATCCCATGGTTCCTTGCGACTAAGCGTTGCGTGACGCCGCTTCCCTCGGATCTCACGTCACCTCCAGTGAGGCTGGTGATACTCTGTCACATTCTGCACGGGACCTCAGGCTATGCCACTGCTCCACTGCCGTCCTGTGCGAATTCAGCATACGTCGCCAGTGGTTGGATTCTGGGGAGCCCGATGAATACTGACCAATGACTATCCTGCCAATAAAGTCATTGCTGCTTTTCATGTTGTGTCCATACACTGCAAAATAAAAATAAAAATCACATTTTTGAAGGTCGAATGAAAATTCACAAAAAAAAAATCCTATTAAATGCTTGTCCAGTTTAGAAAACCCATTTTCATATACCATTAAGGGTCCATTCACACGACCGTATGTGCAGTACCCCAGACCTGGGGTATCTGTAATTGCTATATTATGTATTGTTTGTTATGTTAATGTTATGCCCTGTACAGAAAAGGTATGGTTGGCAGGAACAGGGTTAACTACTCTGAGCTGGTCCTGCTTCCTGCCAGGAGGGAGAGTTTGAGTCCAGACAGTGAAGAGAAAGAAAGCACATGCTTTAGAGATTCCTAGAACTGAGACAACTTCCACCATAAAAGCTACAGCGTGCTTAGTCAGCAGACTGACTAGCAACCACAGTTTTACAGATTCTGCAGCAGGTGAGGGACTACAGGTCAGACACCCATCACCCATCCAGGCCGGCATCACACCGTGGACACCTATACCCAAAAGTGCCTGTAGGTGTCATTTAATTTGCAGATGAGCAGAGACAATACTTCATCATCTGGTGACAGAGATTGCACTATGTACCTACTACTACTGGAAGTACTAAATTATATTTTGCTCTTTTATACTTTTAATTCTGGCCACTACCAGTCCAATCCACTGCACCGGCTCCTCACGGGCTCGCTGCACGTGTATTTTGCAGTCAGCAAAATATGAATCTGCAAAATAGGGATAGTGTCTGCCAGGGCCGGGCCGACACAGAGGCTGGGTAGGCACTTGGTCAGCTCAGCCTCTGTTGGTGGTGGACCTTGTCCCAGCCCTGGTGTCTGCGTTGCATCCATTTTGTTTTGTGGACCCACTGACAATGGCCTTGTGAACTGCATTTTGTGGCCAAGTACAGCACATGTTCTATCTTTTGAATAACAGAAATATGGATGCGGAAAGCACATGGAAGACATCCGTGTGCTTTCCGCACCGTATATCCATTCCAGACCACAGAGCCATTAAAGTCAAGGGGTCCACAAAAAAAAAAAACATATTTTGCAGATCCGCGTTTAGCAGACCGCAAAATACATACAGTCGTGTGAATGGACCCTAAAGCATACAACTGGCCACATGTGATCAAGCCACACAGACCTGCCAATGACCATAGGATTTTGCAGTAAAATTGTGTGACCATTGGCTGCCATAGGTGGACGTGTCTTGGTCGTATGTGGTCAGCCATGTCGTCAGGCCATACCCTTAGGGAATTCTGAATTAAGAAAGGAGGTTTTACTATTCTGAATCCTCATCTCTTTGCCAGATTGGACAGCAGTAACAAGGAGTGTCTCTTACGCTGAATGACCTATCCTGCCCAGCATTATACAAAATAATTGATTTGAGTGGCCAAGGTGCAATACCTAATTTCCACTGCAGTGGCAGTGCAGAGAGATTGATCACTTACAATCAGATTTCCTCCAAGATCACAGCTGATTTCTGGGGATATTAGCAGGAGGACACTTTGTGGTCTGCCTATTGTTAAGAGACCCTTCTAACAAGTAATGATTGTGCAAAGTGGAGAACCCTTTGGGGCTCTTTCACACAAGCGGATGGCGTGAGGGTAATCCGCTGCGTGAAAGAGTTCCAAGCCCCGCTCTGGACATAAAATGATTGATAATGCTCTCTGCCTCTCTGTGATCTGTTTACTACAAAATAACAGTGAGATAAAGTTGTCACCGTGAATTTGTAGTAAAAAGGTCACAGAGAGGCACAGAGCATTATCAATCATGTTAATGCTCCGTGTCTCTGCTGTCCGGAGCGGGGCTTGGCACTCTTTCACGCAGCGGATTACCCGCACGGCATCCGCTCGTGTGAAAGAGCCCTTAAGATGGATATCCAATTTTGGTCTTAAAAATTCAAAAAAGTCAATACCATCGGGAATTGCTACTTGCCATTTGGTGTCAATGGTGTTGCAGTCGCTGCATTTCTCTTGTCACAGTGCGACACCATTGACACCAAATGGCAAGTAGCCATTCAACTTATTGTCGCTTGACACATGCAGTGAACCGCACACAATCCCACTAGCAGAGCTGTATTGTGTACTAGATGCACATAGGGGCAGATTTATCAAAACTGGCTTAGTTACCCACAACAACCAATCAGATTCCACCTTTCATTTTCTAAATAAGCTCTAAAAATGAAAGGTAGAATCTGATTGGTTGCTATGGGCAACTAAGCCAGTTCTACTTTACACTAGTTTTGATAAATCTCCCCATAATGTAAATTGCATTTTACTAATTTTGGGCTAAAAATAATTTTTTCAATTGCTCCTCATTAAAAAGGTTTAGCCATTTCTGAGATACAAGGATTAAAATCAGTCTATCTGTAAGCTGTCACTTTGTTTTCTTTGAATCCTGTCATCTGATGGCTCAAGCGTAGCTCTTATCGCTGAACTCCTGACCTGATAAACAGTCATTATAGCTCAATTCTGATCACACTGATAAGAATATAGCTTAAATAAGTGTTTATGAGGTCAGGAGATAAGAGCTACACATGAGCCATTAGATAACAGGATTCAAAGAAAACAGAAAGTGACAGCTTGAAAACAGACTGAATATTAACCCCTGTATCTCAGAAACGGCCAAACACTTTTAATTAAGAACAATTGAAAAAATGTAGTCCAAAATTAGTAGAATGAAATCATTAAAAAATGCATCCAAAAGTGTACATAGCCTTTAAAGTCAATTACTAGGATCAAGTTTGGGATCAAGTTTTCGGATAAGTGGCCTATTATCCAATTTTACCATATGACGACACGTTTCATGACTCTAGACCTCATTTCTCAGATGTTGAGTGGGAAGATTTCCCCTAAGCCAAAAAACTGACATTGTATAAGCACCCGTGGGTTTGCATACATCACACTATATGGCCCATCCAAGATATGTTAGATGAGTAATTGGACCATTTAGGGCGAGAGCTAATTCTAGCTGTTTGTTTAAGAACACGTAAAGCATTTGTAATCCAGGCCGTCTGCCATATGATGACGCAGAGGACATGTTCCTATCCTGTAGACGTTAACCCTGTTGAGATTCTCACTCTTTAAGTATATCTGCTGTCAGATTGCTGATTCTCGGGTTCCAGTCATGCTATATATGCCAAATATATTTATAGACATATGCCAATAGAGTGCACTATATGTACGGTATATCTTCCTTTTTAACTGCATTGAAAAGCTTAAAGGGGTAGTCTCATCTCAAACAATGGGGGCATATCGCTGGGACCCGCACCTACATCGAGAACGGAGCCCCGAAAGTAATTGAGCGTGCACTGCGCATGCGCAACCACCCTCCATTCATTTCTATGGAGCCCGCCAAAAATAGCCGAGCGCTGGCTCGACTATTTCTGTCAGGCTCATAGAAGTGAATGGGAGCGGTGGCCGGTCATACGCGGTGCGCTCCCATTCACTTCTATGGGGAGAGCGCTTGGTGATGGCCGGAACAGAGTCCTCCAGCCACCACTTTGCGGGGCTCCATTTTCGATATAGGTGTGACCCGCACCAATCAGACAATGAGGGCATATCCTAGCGATATGCCCCCATTATCTGGGATGAGCAGCCCCTTTAATTGACTCAGTGTTTCTATACAATAGGAGTCAAAGGGCAAAGTAGATAAACTGTATAGGTATACAACTATATACATATGGGTCATATCGCCAACATATTTTCACAGTAGTACAAACAGAACCTAAGTAGGTGTTCACAATAAACTGTCCATTAAAGAGGTTATTTCCCAAAATTAAAACTGTGGTTTGACTCGTCTGTCTGGAGGACTTTCTTTCCTTTCTGTGGGTGAGCAGCAGCTCATTAAGCCCCTGTATCTCCTAGGATGCATTGCAATTAGCTATTGTTGACCCCTTCCTCCCTTCATAGAAAATAGCCCCTAACGTACAGCCTTAGAAATACATATAGTATGTAATGCCCCCACAACTTCCTTCTCAACTTCTAGAGAGAGATATAGCTATGTATTTCCATGAATTTAGTAGTGGGGATGAATGAACGAAAGATAGCCAAAATTAGTCAAAGGTGAAACTTTACTAAAATGCAAATGTGTCACTAATTTGAATATACAGTGACAGTGTCATAAAACCTGCTTTTAATAATTCGCATAGTGAATAGATGAATATTTCACATCTTCCAGTCTTCACTGTATTACTCTAGTTTGCAGTTTACGTTTGTTTATTAGACTGGTAAATTAGTTGTGTAGTGTTTTTTTGTATAATTTTGTATTTTCATAGTATATTTTGCACTGTAGGGCTCCTTGTAGCTTCTTCCTCTGAAGTCTTAAACTGAATGCCTTTTACAATCCATACGAAGAGAGGAGATTGCCAAAAACTAGAGACAAATAAGAACTTTGCTGCCCTCAACAGGATTAATGATTAACCTTCAATATAAGGAAATAAAAACCAGTTCTACGTGTTAAATTGCTACATAATAAAATAAAATACAAGCCGAATTAAAAAAAAAATCCACATTTCTAACATAACCATAGGAGTTGTGTGGCTCATTTTTTATTTATTTTTTTAGTTTAAAAATGGTCACAATGGCATGAAATAAAGAAGTGATGCTCACCCTCACAGCTTGCATGCAGCCAATCACTGGCCGTAGTGGTGGCCCACCGCAGCTTATGATTGGCTGAGCACTTATTTCCTGTGTGTCAAGAGAGAGTAGGAAGTAGAGTCCAGCAGGACCTTCAGAAGGAAAGTGTCCGAATGGGAGTGGTGAGCGATCAATGAGGTATCACTTACCAATGTATACATATACAAACCTATACGCCACCTAATTAATGCCCAGGTATCAATCATCTAATTTTCTGAATCCCTAGTTTATTAATGGATTCCTGCACAATGCTGAAAGTGGTATCTGTAGGGTAACATTTTGGTAGGGTCCACCTTTCCTGTATAAATCTTATACACAGAGTCTACAAGACTTGTTTGCTGGAGAGTTTTTAAAGAGGTTGTCAGGTTTACAAACCCATTTTCAAAAACCCTACAGAGCAATGAGGGGAACGAAGAACATATCTCTGACAATTACCTGACAATCTAAAAAAAAAATATATGAAACTGAGCATGTGTGTCCACCTAAGTAGATAGACATGCACATTACTACACAGATTAAGCGCCAGTGGGTGCTGTTATAATGAAGTAAAGAGAATATCTCACAAATGGAACATCTTTGTAATAGAAATTACAAATGTAACTAGTTTTTCATGCTGAATTATATTAAAATATCATTTAATCGTGACACAACCCCTGTAAGATGCGTTGCTTTATCAGAATTAAAAATCCTTTCTATTTATGATTTCAACTTTATGATCTTGCAGTCTGGTGGCATGTCAACTCAGCAGACCTCAAATTTTTACCACTAAGTGAGAATCACAAGGGGAGAAAAAGCTTCCTACGATGCCTATATTGCACAACCTGTCGAAAGGGGTTCCCTGTTTTGGACAATACTTGTGTATTAGAAGTGTCCTCCACTGACAAGCATCACCACAGGTCAAAGGAAGCATGACACAGTCCCCATTAAAGGGGCTCTCCGGGATTTTGATATTGACGGCCTATCCACAGGATACATGATCAATATAAGATTGTGGGGGTCCGACACCAGGCACCCCTTCTGATCAGCTGGATGAAGAGGCTCCTGAGTTGCATGAGCGCTTAGGCCTTTTTCTAGACCAGTGACTCACGTTCATCAGTCACATGGCCTTGGGGGCCGCTCAATCCAATGCAATTTATGGGGTCGAGCTGCAATACCAATCACAGCTTTTATCCAATGAATGGAGGTGTGTTTGGTGAGCTCAAGTAGGCTGTGACACTCACCAGAGCTCTAGTGAGCGTCGCAGATTTCTCCAACAGCTGATCAGCGGAGGTACTCTGCCAATCTCCTATTGAGATTGCAGGCCCAGAATAAGAGACTCCCCTCTATTAACTCAAAATTCCCTAAAATGGTATTTAAAAGTACTTTTCTAGATGTTGCTGCTACATAGTTATGGTGCCCCTGGTGTCCTTTTCATTCCCTCTCAGAATGTCCACCTAACAGGCCCAGTGTTGATAGACACACATGATCAGGAGCTCAGACGCATCCCCTTGCTTCTCTTGTATGCAGACAATGGAGGGAGTCCTGCTATTGTGTAGACCAGCCAATAAAAATCAGAGCAGTGGATGCAACTTCTTCTCTCCACCAGTGGCCACAGGTGGACATTCTGAGAGGCAATCAAAAGAACAGCAGGGAGCGCCATAGCAAGTATGCAACAGCAATATCTAACAGAAGAACGTAATAGTGAACCATGGTACAACCTCTGTAAAAAAAAATTAGTATGTTCACACAGGTACAGTATCTGCATGGCAGGCCAGTCCCACACTTTGCATTACAAGCTCTTGAGAGCCTTTGTCATTGAATTATAAAGCACCTCGGAAGATGAAAATCAAAACATGAAGCAATTATTCTTGTCAAGCCTCAGAATTTCCATGCCAGGCATTTGTCCTTGGTTGGTTAAAGCATGGAACATTTCAAAGAAACACAATAGAAAGCAGAGATGAATTCATTTTCTTCATCTCGTGGACAGCGTCCAATGACAACCCTCGTGGGCAGCTGGCAGCCCAGAATTTGGAAGAACAATTGTCTACAACATTCTCATGGTTCTTATCTCCAATTGTTGCTTGTAACATTGAATAATATAGAAATGAGGGCAGGCATGGTTCACCCGGCCTGTTGCTCAGCCATCTGCATCACAGAAGATGTTACTCTGTCGCAGCTTGAGCACAGACGATTGCCCATTCTGTATGACTGGCAGGTCCCTCCTTGCGGTATGCTTTCCTCTTTGTGCCAGACGTAACTTTGCTATTTTCCATAGAAACGTATGTAGGGCCATTTGCAGTGCATTGGGACAAGCATATTGGAGCTTATTATTCAGTTCTGTTTGGGAAGGGAATTATTGGATGAATGTCCATGTATACCAAAGAGATACGGAAGATTGCAGTAGGAAAATCAGAATCAGGGCGTACGTAGATCTCATAGGGCATCATAGCAAAACAGTATGACCCCACCAAAACACTTTTCCAGGTAACTCTAAACACCTAGCATGACAAATTTACTATTTGTTTATTAAATAGAAGAAAAGAGTGGGGAGCTCACTGTGTAGGAATTTATACAGTTACCATTGATAATAATGGAAGCTGTAAATAATAATAATTTGCACTGAGCTCCCCCTTGTGGTGGCAGTAAATCTATGTCAGGAACAGGAGATGCAGTTCAGCGTTGACTGCCCTCCCCCCAGGCCCCATAGCTGTGGCATGGTCTACCTTCTTGGTAGATATGTCACTAATTAGAATCCTTTTATATACAGTCAGGTCCATAAATATTGGGACATCGACACAATTCTAACATTTTTGGCTCTATACACCACCACAATGGATTTGAAATGAAACAAACAAGATGTGCTTTAACTGCAGACTGTCAGCTTTAATTTGATGGTATTTACATCCAAATCAGGTGAACGGTGTAGGAATTACAACAGTTTGCATATGTGCCTCCCACTTGTTAAGTGACCAAAAGTAATGGGACAGAATAATAATCATAAACCAAACTTTCACTTTTTAATACTTGGTTGCAAACTCTTTGCAGTCAATTACATCCTGAAGTCTGGAACGCATAGACCTCACCAGACGCTGGGTTTCATCCCTGGGTGATGCTTCAGTTCCAGCTTGTTCTTGGGGCATTTTCCCATCAGTTATGTCTTCAGCAAGTGAAATGCATGCTCAATCGGATTCAGGTCAGGAAATTGACTTGGCCATTGCATAACATTCCACTTCTTTCCCTTAAAAAACTCTTTGGTTGCTTTTGCAGTATGCTTTGGATCATTGTCCATCTGCACTGTGAAGCGTAGTCCAATGAGTTCTGAAGCATTTGGCTGAATATGAGCAGATAATATTGCCCGAAACACTTCAGAATTCATCCTGCTGCTTTTGTCAGTAGTCACATCATCAATAAATACAAGAGAACCAGTTCCATTGGCAGCCATACATGCCCACGCCATGACACTACCACCACCATGCTTCACTGATGAGGTGGTATGCTTAGGATCATGAGCAGTTCCTTTCCTTCTCCATACTCTTCTCTTCCCATCACTCTGGTACAAGTTGATCTTGGTCTCATCTGTCCATAGGATGTTGTTCCAGAACTGTGAAGGCTTTTTTAGATGTCATTTGGCAAACTCTAATCTGACCTTCCTGTTTTTCAGGCTCAGCAATGGTTTACATCTTGTGGTGAACCCTCTGTATTCACTTGGTGAAGTCTGCTCTTGATTGTTGGCTTTGAAACACATACACCTACCTCCTGGAGAGTGTTCTTGATCTGGCCAACTGCTGTGAAGGGTGTTTTCTTCACCAGGGAAAGAATTCTTCGTCATCCACCACAGTTGTTTTCCGTGGTCTTCCGGGTCTTTTGGTGTTGCTGAGCTCACCGATGCGATCCTTATTTTTAAGAATGTTCCAAACAGTTGTTTTGACCACGCCTAATGTTTTTGCTATCTCTCTGATGGGTTTGTTTTGTTTTTTTCAGCCCAATGATGGCTTGCTTCACTGATATTGACAGCTCTTTGGATCTCATCTTTAGAGTTGACAGAAACAGATTCTAAATGCAAATAGCACACTTGAAATGAACTTTGGACCTTTTATCTGCTCAGTATAATTGGGATAATGAGGGAAAAGCACACACCTGGCCATGGAACAGCTGAGAAGGCAATTGTCCCATTACTTTTGGTTCCTTAACAAGTGGGAGGCACATATGCAAACTGTTGTAATTCCTACACCGTTCACCTGATTTGGATGTAAATACCCTCAAATTAAAGCTGACAGTCTGCAGTTAAAGCACATCTTGTTGGTTTCATTTCAAATCCATTGTGGTGGTGTATAGAGTCAAAAATGTTACAATTGTGTCGATGTCCCAATATTTATGGACCTGACTGTATGTTGTCTAAAGAACGGCTCTACAGGACATTATATAGGACCTATGTTTATGCTGCACACTAATGTAAGCCATACTTGCTAGCTCTCCTGTAAATTCCAAGAGACTCCCAGAAAAGGCGAGAGCTTATGGACTCCTGGAAGAGATGACAAATCTCCTGGGACAAGCATTGAGGGCTCTATGTATTGTAATAAAATGTGCATTCAGGGGGTTGACCATTGGGTAAAAAATAAAAAAACAAAGCACAGCACAAGAGGGCATAGCTGCATAAAACAGAAGATGGGGCCTTTAAAAGGAGGACATGCCTGTTCTCCCAGAGGCCAACTTTCAAATGTTGGCAAGTATGATGTAAACTGAACCAGTGTGCTGTCGGTGGCATATTGTCACGGCTGTGTCTCGGTCCCGATGTAGTTTGCTGTCACACGTCTGCCATGCATGCAGTTGCCTGGGGCATCGTGTTGTTTCTGTATGTGTGTGCACTGATCCTGTTTCCTGGCCTCTCCCCAGTCTGGTGGTTATGGGGTTAAGGTGTGGATCTGGGTGTGGTCTCAGTACAAACACAAAATGGCGCACATGTTACCAGCATCACAGAGGGCTGTCGGAATGCAGCATTTCCAGGCCTTGCTGCGAGAGATGCTTCATTCTGCTGTTGCAGGCACTGGCAAAGGAATTTTCACCCACAGCGAAACAGGTGCAGGTACCAATCCCGCGGTTTGAAGATGTGTTGGTCACTTCGGATATGAGATCATTCTTGCAGCCAACCCATCGACAGCCGACCTCCGGATCCAGCCTCAAGGAACGCCTAGACCGGCAGGTGTCCGACTACATCGGGTTAACAGCCGATGTGGACGCTTTGAGAAGCGAGGAACCCCTTGACTATTTACCGTATTTTTTTTGCCCTATAAAACTCACTGGCCCATAAGACGCACCTAGGTTTTTGAGGAGGAAAATAAGAAAAATATTTTGAACCAAAAGGTGTGCTTTTGGTGGTTTTTGAACTAATGGTAGTCTGTGGATGACACTATTATGGGGGATCTGTGGATGACCCACTGTTATGGGGGCTCTGTGGATGGCACTGTTATGGGGGATCTGTGGATGGCACTGTTATGGAGGATCTGTGGATGGCTCTGTTATGGGGGATCTGTGGAGGTCATCCACAGATCCCCCCATAACAGTGTCCCTGTGAGTGAATGACCCCCAATAAAGCGGGTGGGGGCCGACATATGGTGTTGTCACTGTATCCTATTACACCGGGTCCCACTCACTGTAGTATTAATAGGTAACGTGTAGGCATGCACGCTGTTTTAAACTATAGTAATCCTCTGCAGCATAGAGTGCATAGAGTACTGTACTGACTTGAAACTCCTGTAGGCAGGCCGGGCTGGCGGCGGCAGCGTAACGTCATTCACTACGTCACGCACCTGCTCCTCCCACTTTATGAATGAAGCAGGCACGTGACATAGTGAATGACGTTACGCTGCCGCCGCCCGCCCGGCCTGCCTACAGGAGTTTCAAGTGAGTACCCTAACGTATGCATCTCTAGCCACATAATCACACCCCTGTCTCACTCCTCTGCCTCTCATTATGGTGGCCTATGAACCACATTCACCATAAGGACCTTCTAATGTCACAGGGTCATGTGACTGTGCCCCGGTGTTATCCGATCACTGTATGGCTGTGGTATCCAATAACTGGATGGTCATAACTGTATCCCTTTCCCTGCCCACACCATCCTTTTTTAGACTTGGCATGAGAGGGAAAAATATGCAGATTGCGGTGCTAAGGACCTTATTGTATTATTAATCGGGGGTAGGGATAATATCTTTATATTATATAGATTCTAGTGTATTATACTGTGCCCTGTATTTTCCAGTAGAAAATGATCCTTGGGTAACACAGTCCTCATCCCTGACCACCAGGACCAGGTAGCGCTCTGTCAGTACATGGCGGCCTCCCCTATCCGCCACGCTGCTCCTGTATGTACTGGTGCTTATTCTGACACTAGGGCTGGGTTCACATCTTATTTTTGCCATCCATTTAATGCATACCAAAAATGTATGCGTTAACAGATGCCTCAGACTGATGCCGTACAGTGGCGTCCGTTCACCATACAGTTCCATGGTAGAAAAAAATTTTACGTTAACGTATGCATTTTTTTTAATGGACTCTGCAGGATACAAAAATGTGAAGTGCTGCACATTTGTATACATCAAACCGATAGGAAATACAATTTTTCTAGGCTCCAGCAGGGCACATTTTTTGAGAGTTTCCCTTTAAGACGCATAAAAATGGCCCCTGATTAAAATACATATTTTTTGTGGGAATTTTAGCCAATGATCCCCCTCTGGTATATCACTGTCCATGTTGTGGGACTATTTGTGTACTTCTAGTAAGTGTTTGCTGGATGCAAATATGATCTAAAGGTTTTTCAGGGTTCGCCTGCCATTACAGTGAATGGGGCCTGCCGCGAACGCGTGGTTCGCAGACACTTGATCGCGAACGCGCAAATGCGAATCGTCCTGGCCGATGTCCATCACTATTGAACAATATCAAAATTCTCTAACAGGGGCCGACATGGCCACCAAGATAAATGAGTGTTAGGGCTCTTTCACACGAGCGGATGCCGTGCGGGTAATCCGCTGCGTGAAAGACAGCCAAGCCCCACTCTTGACAACAGAGACACGGAGCATGAACATGACTGATAACGCTCTGTGCCTCTCTGTGACCTTTTTACTACAAAATCACAGTGAGAAAAAGTTGTCACCGTGATTTTGTAGTAAAAAGGTCACAGAGAGGCACGGAGCATTATCAGTCATGTTACTGCCCCGTGTCTCTGCTGTCCAGAGCGGGGCTTGGCTCTCTTTCACGCAGCGGATGACACGCGCGGCATTCGCTCGTTTGAAAGAGCCCTTAAGATAAGAGGAACAGAGAAAAAATACATCCATGTCCAAGTACGAACTGTGATCAGTATTAAAGAACACAGACAACATATAAGACCCTCATAGTAAACATACCTGTTCACTAGATCAGTGATGGCTAACCTCCGGCACGCCAGCTGTGGTGAAACTACGACTCCCAGCGTGCTTCATTCATTTCTATGTAGTGAGAACAGTCAAGCAAGTGTGCATCTTGGGAGTTGTAGTTTTACCACAACTGGAGTGCGGGAGGTTAGCCATCACAGCACTAGACGAACAGGGAAGGAGGACGGGGGATCTCTTGCAGGATGGTGGTCATATAGAAGGTTCACATATGCGGCATGGACTCCAGTAGTCTTTTCCTACAGAAGAACAGACCACCAGATGTTACAGTATCCAGCATAGCCTTCCGTGCACTGCTGGATCCCCACTGACTGTAATGGGAACTCATGGGGATCCTTCTGGTTTCACACAAAGTATACTGCATGCAGCAATATTTTTCCGGCCAAAAGCTGCCAAATCCCCTTTGGATCCCATTACAGTCAATGGGGATCCAACTGTGCGTGGCATTGCCTTGCTATGCCGAATACAGTAAACTCCGGTAGTCTTTATCGATCCCGGAAAAGACATCAGAAATCATGTCACATATGTGAACCTAGCATTAGCTGGTTACAATGAGACATGAGTAGGCACTAGGCATACACTCAATGACCTGTTCTGCTGGTCAGAAAGGGAGTAGTCGTTCCAAGGGGTCCAGATCTCCAAGAATTTGTCATGGCGATCTGCTAGAATAGAAGTCATCCTATCACTAATCATGTAACAGCCTAATTGTCTCTTGACCGCAGAGAAATCCAGAGGATTCATATTCCAGGTTGTAGCAATTGCCTGCTTAGTAGCCAAAAAAGAAAGCATTCAGTCTCTGAGAATTTGGGGGAATCCCTGAAATCCTCCTGTTAAACAGTGTCTCCCAAGGGTCTTTCCGGAGGTTGTGACCTGTTACTGAATTAATGAAGAAATAAACCCAAATCCTAAGCCTGGTCACCAGGAGCAAGCCCACCAAATAACATATCACCAGATCAGGGGCAGACACAGACAGCAGAAGGCCCCTGCGCGAAGAATTTACTAAACCCCCCCCCCCCCCCCCCCCCCCCAAAAAAAAAACAACAACACACATACAAATATAAACATATACGTGCAAATAAAAAACATCCTGTTAATAAGGGTCACTATGTTTACAGTATGTTTATAGATTCTTTTCATACTAGGTCACGCCTCTAACTCTGCCCAAAGCATAACTATACACACCCAGTCCCCTTAATGCCCCTCATAGTAATTATTCCCCCTTTGTAACTGCACATAGTAGTAATGTCCACACTGTGCCTCCTTCACAGCAGTTATGTCCAGATCTGTGCCCCCTTCACAGTAGCTATGCCAGATATGTGCCCCCTTCACAGTAGTTATGCCCAGATATGTGCCTCTAACAGTAGTTATGTCCAGATATGTGCCCCCTTCACAATAGCTATTTCCAGATATGTGCCCATTTCACTGTAGTTATGCCCAGAGATGCCCCCTTCACAGTAGTTATGCCCAGATATGTGCCCCTCACAGCAGCTATGCCAGATATGTGCCCTCCTCACAATAGTTATGTCTAGATATGTGCCCCCTTCACAGTAGTTATGCCCAGATATGTGCCCCATCACAGTAGTTATGTCTAGATATGTGCCCCCTTCACAGTAGTTATGTCCAGAGATGCCCCCTTCACAGTAGTTATGCCCAGATATGTGCCCCTCACAGTAGCTATGCCAGATATGTGCCCTCTTCACAATAGTTATGTCCAGATATGTGCCCCCTTCACAGTAGTTATGCCCAGATATGTGCCCCCTCACAGTAGTTATGTCCAGATATGGGCCCCCTTCACAGTAGTTATGTCCAGATATGGGCCCCCTCACAGTAGCTATTTCCAGATATGTGCCCCCTCACAGTAGCTATTTCCAGATATGTGCCCCTCACAGTAGTTATGTCCAGATATGTGCCCCCTTCATAATAGTTATGTCCAGCTATGTGCCCCCTTCACAGTAGTTATGTCCAGATCTGTGCCCCCTTCACAATAGTTATGAAGATATGTGCCCCTCACAGTAGTGATGTCCAGATATGTGCCCTTCACAGTAGTTATGTCCAGATATGTGCCCCTCACAGTAGTTATGTCAAGATATGTGCCCCTCACAGTAGTTATGTCCAGATATGTTCCCCTCACAGTAGTTATGTCAAGATATGTGCCCCTCACAGTAGTTATGTCCAGATATGTGCCCCTCACAGTAGTTATGTCCAGATATGTGCCCCTTTCACAGTAGCTATGCCCAGATATTGTCCCCCCTTCACAGCAGCAGTGACACTACATTGTGCTGCTTCTGTGGAGCCAGGGCCATATTTAGATTTTATGCTGCCTTAGGCACTTTAGTGTCGGCTTCCTCCCCCCACTGAAGTCCATATTTTATATAGCTGACAGTAAAATGCTCCCTAGGCCTTCAGCCATCCCTCAGGACTCCGTAATACGCTTGCACAATCAAAGGGTTGACCTGTTCCATGTGCAGCTGAAGGCATCTGTGTTGATCCCATGTTCATAAGTGCCCAAATTGCTGAGAAAAATTATGTTTTATTATATGCAAACGGGGGCGTTATGATTACTCCTAGAGGCACCGCTCTCTCTGTAACTGCCGCTCCCTCTGCACTTTGACATGGCCAGTTGTGATGACATTTTCACTGTCAAAGTAGACAGGGAGCAGCAGTTGCAAAGAAACCAGAGCCTCTAGGTGTAATGACAACGCCCCCGTTGCTCCTAGAGGCTCATATGCATATAATAAAACATCATTTTTCTCAGCAATGCGGGCACATATGAACATAGGACCAACACAGATGTCTTCAGCTGCCAAGCGCACATGTAACAGGTCAGCCAGTGTCATAGGTACAAATCTGCTGACAGATGCCCTTTAAAGCAGCTCTGAACCCGGACATATCCCCTTTTCCTCCCACTCAGCCTCTCTGACATTTCATGCTCCAATGCTCTCCCTTGGCCTGCGCTGTTTTGTTTACAGCAGTGTTCCCAGTGACGTCACTGGCACAGATGGGTGGCTTTACAGGCTAAGGCAGCACTAAAGCCTGTCCATTAGTGCCAGTGATGTCACCGGGCTCACTGCTAGGTTGAAGGCCCCCCTTCCATAGTACCCCTACTGTGCCCTCAGTACTAATAAGGCACCCCTAATAGATACAAGGCCAATCTATAAGGCCTTCCGATTTAGCCCTCAATAGTAATGCCCGCCACCACTGCCCACAGTATTTATAATGTTCCCTGCAGTGCCCCCTGTAATTATAATACCTCCTGCCGTACCCCCTGGAGTTATAATCTTCTCTGTAATGCCCCCATAAATTATAATGCATGTCCTCTCCCTACAGTCTTCTATACAATACAGTCCCATGTAAATAACATCACTCCTCTCCCTCCAGTCTTCTATACCATGCAGTCCCATGTAAATAACACCAGTCCTCTCCCACCAGTCTTCCATATGATACAGTCCCATGTAAATAACCTCTCTTCCTTACAGTCTTCTATAACATACAGTCCTATGTAAATAACTTAAATCCCCTCCTTCAACCCCTCCAACACATAGTCCCATGTAAATAATATCACTCCTTATCCTCCAGTCCTCTATAATATCCAGTGCTATGTAAGTAACACCATTCATCTCCCCCCAATCTTCTATAACATACAGTCCCATGTAACTAACACCCTCCCCTCCCCTTCAGCCCCTCTAACATACAGTCCCAGTTAAATAACATATTTCCTTCCCACTAAGCAGGGAGGAGGTTTAATAGGGGAGAACCATATCTCCTAGCATTTCTCTGGCACTTACGGTACACTCATTCCATGGCATCACAGGTCTCCACTGCTGAGCGCTGCCTCTTTCTGCACTATCACATGATGGTGACCTCATCACAGGTCCTACCACCACTTTCAGTGTTGAAAAGATCACATGACTATGATGTCATCGCAGGTCCTTCAGCTATGGAGTACAGGCAGAAAGGGCAGCAGATTCACAGTAAGGCTACTTTCACACTAGCGTTGTTATAATCCGGCAAACAGTATGCAAAATTATATCCTTTTTTCTGCATCCGTTAGACAGAATTAAATTTTTTCAAAGATCAAAAGCGAAACTAGCTCCTCCTATATCCCGTTGCATGCGCAGACCGGAAAACCGGATCCGGCGACGCGGAAATTTTCGGAACACTTGGTACCGGATTCGGCATTAATACATCTCTATGGAAATTAATGCCAGATCCGGCAAGTGCGGTATTGTTCCGGGATTTTGGCCGGAAAAAATACTGCAGCAAGCTGCGATATTTTGTCCGGTCAAATACCATACAAGGGACGGAACAGAAGACATCCTAAAGCATACTGAACGGATTGCTTTCCATTTAGAATGCATTAGGACAAAACTGATGCGTTTTTTTTCCGGTATCGAGACCCTTTACCGGATTTCAATGCCGGAAAAGAATAACGCTAGTGTGAAAGTACCCTAAGTCCTAATCAGGCCCCCACCCCAAGGCGACCAGCTTACCCTGGCAGAGGAAGGGAGGGGAAAAAATAATAAATAAAAAAAAAACCTCAGCTGCACAGGCGATATGCATCAAATGAAGCCATAAGTTTCACATGTTTTAAGAAATGTACTAAGCTCCTTCTAAAAAAAAAAAATCACTATTGGTTATCAGCTCAGTAAGGTTCTGGGCAATTTCCAGAAGATAAGGATTTTTTTCTAGTCAAGACATCATTAACCAGATGATCAGTGAGACATGGGTGACCTGTTGGTGTGCGGTTCGCCTTGTGATAAGGTATAGACGTGGTCTTAATGCTATAAATAGTTGAGTCATCACTCAGCTCCACTTATGTCTCTCGTCACGTTAACAATGTGACCAGTGGTGGGACCTCTGTATAATGAAGGTGTGATAGATACTGTACCATGCTGGGAAGCCTTCCCTGGAGGTGGATGTGTTAGACATTAATAGGACTTGAAATAAATAGTACATGAGGGCTAACTGGGACATATCTGTTCACGAGTTAATTACATACATAAAACAGGGACGTCTAACGGCAACCCCCTCATCGCCCATTTCAACAGTCACTATACTGTATCTAACGACACTGCAGCTAACATCTGCTTTAGAGAAAAACAAAAGTAATTTCATACAGTATAAAACATACCAACATACAGCATTTCAGAAGATTTTTAGAAGCATATGTATGTACCTGAAAAGTTGGATGACTGTGGAGCTGAGGACGGACTGCCGGTAGGCCGAAGAGCCAACCGTTCTCCCCTCTCCCTTCCTGAATCCAATGAACTTCCCACAAAACCAGAGAAAATACTTTCATCTTGGGTGGTGATCGGCCAGAACTTTTATTTGTTCATTTGTAACATCATCAATAAAGAGCGTTAAACTGCTCCAACCCACTAACACATGCCGCGGTATGCCAGCCACTGGACTCCCAGCTGGCATGTCCGCCCTTTCAGCTTCACCATGTATTCTAGATGTCTCCAAACCGCCACGGAGGACTCCGCCCTCCTACACCGGCTCTGACCACCACCCAACAAAAACATTGCTTGTTCCACCCAATCCTGCAAACTGGAGAGGAAAATATCTAGACCAATATTGGAGAGATGCACTGCATCTGGCCGCGTCAATGCCCAATTGTTGCCTTCAAGTTGCCGATGGCGAACCACTATGCCTCTCCGGGACGTAATAAAGCGGGAAATACGAGAGTTGACCGTTCTGCTGCATTTTTCCGTAGCCTCAGAGTCTCTAGCTCCATGCCAAACCACGTGGGGGATGATCTCCGACCATACGATCACTATCTCTGGGAAAAAGGAAGCCAGGCGCTCCATATCAGAACACATTAAAGTCATGAGCTCAGCAAGCCACAAGGAACAGAGATAATTTCCGCCCGCGTGTATCACCAGGATTACTGGACCTGCCGTGGACCTGCTAATATCCAACACCTCCGGAAGAACTTGAGACCACTGAAGGCCGCGGATAACCCGCCAGAAAACGTTGACATCACGAAAACCCAGGGTCCGACCGTCCGGCCTGCAATCCACTCCGCCTGGCCTGCAATCCGCTCTCTGGGCTGCCCAGAAGACATATGAGTGACCGATGATCCAGAAGGCTAGACAAGGGACCCCTGTAAAACAGCATAAACATCTGCATAACTGGAATTTATTTTATTTTATTTTTTTACAATAGGGATTGCGGAAATTAGACCACCGGCAACAGATCAGGACGGAGATAGGTTGCAAAACACCTGGAGCATCATCTACCGATTCTCATAACGTCGGCCTCAGAAAGGCCAGCCCTGGCCGCCTCGGTCGCCGCCCCAATGCGGAAAGAATGCGTCCCGAACTCCCGAGTGTCATAACCGGCGGCTACAAGGCAGCGTTTAAAAATGGCGGTAAATTGAAACTTCGTGAGGGGGAGCAATCTTGGTGCACCAAAAAAATACTGCCGTCGGGGCACAAGCATGATCAGAAATCGGGTGAAGCGGGATCCATGCCCCCCTGCCAAAGCGTATACGTTTTAGAGCGCTGAATCCTGATCCGAACAGACCCATTCCCTATCGATACATCGCTGAAGAGGAGGCCTCCTGGCTTATGGCGCGAAGGAGATAATAGCTCACTGATGCTAAGGGTCCTGAAAAAGGCGAGGCTAAAGCTGACGGATAAGAGGATAGCCTCGAACTGTGAACCGCAAACCGCAGGAAACTACAAAACCAAGCTGCAAAGTAATTGGTATGAAATCGGCTGCCGGCATTCTGAGCGGACACTTTCCTTAAACCAACCCTGCAAAGTCTGCGTGATTTTATCCGAAAAGACAGAAATAAAAAGCAACACCAGACATACACCATTGGCCAATCGCAAGCGCAATAAGGGTTCTACCGTAATCTCCAGTCTTGTGTCCTCCTGACTCACATCCCGAGTGCCGACAGTGTCAAGCCACTCACCCCATGCCTTATTGTGTGCTCTCCAAGTCGTCGGAGTGACTGAAGAAGAGATCAGTGACAGTAACTGCTGTCCACCAGCCTCCAGAGGTGCGGCGGGCACGGTAGGCCATCCTGGTCCGCTCCCGGAAGGAGGGTCCAAAATTTCTGCCAATGAAAGCGAGAGAGAGCATCAGCAATTACGTTAGAAGAACTCTAAATACCGGAGAAGGCTGAGAACCAGTAAGGACTAGGACGACAGGCTATTAATGCTATGGACAATACTCAAATTATCCGTCCAAAAGCATATATGTCGATTAGCAAACTGGGAGCCCCAGATCTCAACCGCCACGATAACAGGAAACCGCTCTAACAATGTTAAATTCCTACAGAGACCACATGCCCGCCAAGACTCCGGCCAATAGGATGCACACCAAGAATCACCGAAAACAGTGCCAAAACCACAAGAGCCCGAGGAGTCTGTGAACAAGGAAAGCTTAGTATTGGAGGACTCGGGGGGCCAACAGACACCCCCCAAGTGGCAAGGGAAAGCCGACGATAAAAACCCTGCCAATAGGCATCACCCGGCATGCAAAAACCAATAAACCCAACAGGGACTGAAGTTGATGGAGCGTACCTTTATTCACTGATAGGAAACCTTCAATCATAGCAGACAACTTTGACAATTTATCCCCAGGCAACCGGAAAACCATCGCAACCGTATCAATCTCAATACCTAATAATGAAAGGCAAGTCATGGGACCCTCCGTCTTGTCAGGGGACACTGGAACTCCAAAGCGTTCCATAAGTTAGAAAAAAGTATTCAAAGGGTAGAAACAAGTTTCACCTGAACCCGGGGCAACAAATAAAAAATCGTCCAAATAGTGAATAACAGATCGGAAACAGGTAACAGAACGAAATGTACTAAACATTTCGAAAATAATGGCAGGATATGGAGCAACCCATGGGAAGGCAAGTATCGTAGTAATTAAGACAGTCGACATAGCAACCCAACAAGTGATAACAATCCGGATGAACCGGGAGCAGGCGAAAGGCAGACTCAATATTCGACTTTGCCAAAAGGGCGCCGCGACCAGCCCTTCTGACCAGAGCTACCGCCATATTGATGGAAACATAGGACACAAAAGCATCCTCGGGAGGGATGGCATCGTTAACCGAGGTCCCCTTCGGATAAGAGAGGTGATGAATCAGACGAAACTTACCTGGGTCCTTCTTAGGAACTATATCCAGGGGGGAAACACGAAGGTTCGAATAAGGTGAGGAATTAAAGGGGCCCTCTATCCTACCCATGAAAACCTCTTTAAACAGCTTATTCAGGAGAGCCTCTGGATGCTCTCGAGCTGACTTAAGGTTCTGTGAAAAAAAACTGAAACCTGCTCAAAACAAAGGGGATAAAAAACCCGAACGTGAAACCGAAACAAAGTTGAGCAGCATCCGATTTATTGGGGTAGAGGTCTAGCCAGGGGGTCATCTCGGTGACATTCACCGGGGTCTTTAGAGTCACTGGGCGTGGAGGACTTCTAGACTTTTGGTAGAGGGCGGTTACATTGGATGGCAGCGTAGGGGCCCCCGCAAGAGGAGCACTCATGCTTGTATTTGCACAGGCCTGCGAACCGGCAATGACCTTCATTGAACAACCAACAGGCTCCAGAGCGATGGACGGCCACCGATCCCGTTGCTGAGGAGACCCCGGGACCAGTGGCCGCCCCGGGAAAGGGTGGCCTCTGAGACAACATAAGGTGGAGCCAGATGTCCGTGGCCTTGCCCCCCACCCTATATCCAGTTGAAGGGACAACCGGCGACGGAATTCCTCGTCATATCTCCACCACACGGAACCTCCATGAGCCTTATAGGCGCTGTATATGGTTTCCTGATAAATGAAGAGTTGCGAACAACACTCCGGATGCCGCTGACCCATTACACAACCTAACACTGAAAAGACAAATAAAACAGAAAGTCAGTCCTGCGTCTCAACACGGACAGTTACTTGCGCTGCTGCTGGTCCTGGGTTCGTGTGGTAGGTTTCACACTGGCAAAGTCAAGTTCATAGGTTTTGGAACCGCGCTGCTGGGAGCTATGTATTCCGGTCACAGGTGGATGATACAAGGGTGTCAGCCCCTCTCCTCGACAACCAAAGGATATGGTCCTCCCAGACATCCTCCTAACAGGTCTGTAGACAAAAGGCATAAAAATACAAGATGATCGTCACGTTCCTGCCCACGTGACGATCATCTTGTATTTTTATGCCTTTTGTCTACTGACCTGTTAGGAGGAGGTCTGGGAGGACCATATCCTTTGGTTGTCGAGGAGAGGGGCTGACACCCTTGTATCATCCACCTGTGACCGGAATACATAGCTCCCAGCAGCGCGGTTCCAAAACCTATGAACTTAACACTGAAAAGGCTTGTAGCCAGTTATTCATGGTTCTGGTTCTGTTTTTTTCGGACGGACGGCGTTTCTTGTCCACCATATGTTGGTCTATCGTAACTAGGGACCAGATATCGACGTATTGATTTGCCCATATTTTTTCTTTTACTTCTTCTGCCAGGTGCGCCCCAAGCAGGCTAACACCGCAGAAGAAAGAGTCTTTATGCAAGCCGGCTAAAACTGGAGGGGGTTTGTGCAAAGGAGCAGGGGTAGGCGGTTGGGAATTTTATGTATAGAGCTGAGGACATGGGCTGCTAGATGGCCGCTAGCACATCCGTAATACCCAGTCCCCATAGCTCTGTGTGCTTTTATTGTGTAAAAAAAAAACTATTTGATACATATGCAAATTAACCTGAGATGAGTCCTGTCCCTGACTCATCTCAGGGACAGGACTCATCTCAGGATAATTTGCATATGTATAAAATCGTTTTTTTTACACAATAAAAGCACACAGAGCTATGGGGACTAGGTATTGTGGATGTGCTAGCGGCCATCCAGCAACCCATGTCCTCAGCTCTATACACAAAATCCCGGTGACAGGTTCCCTTTAAGGGCCATGACAACGTCAGAACCCTGGCCACCCGCCTCCCACGCACCTGTATATTGAAACTCACCAGACGCAGCAGGAACCGGAGTCACCGGAGGAACCGCGGATGTAGACATTGCTGGAATCGTCGCTGGAACCGAAGATGGATGGGCTGGAGGACAAACCAGGCTAGAGACCCTGGAAGATCGAGAAGGCTCCCACCTCTTGCGTATTGAATGGGACACTGCACCACACTCCACAGATTTGCCCAACGAAACATCTGAAGATGACAGTGAGCGCCATCTGGAGGATCTGGAGTGCCATCTTCTCCCAGAATCCCTTGAACGGTGATAGGACTGGCGCCTGCGAGAACCATGCCGGTGCCGACGCCTGTAATCCACAGATGATGAGGAAGGCGAACGGCGTCTACGTCTATGAGGTACAGCAGAAGTGGGGGCAGGGGGGCCAACCATTAAAGAGGGGTCCTACAGGGTAACGGAGGTTACCGCTGGTGCAGAAGGCTGAATAACCTCCCCCACACCATTATCATCCAGTGGGAGGGAAGAAGGGGGCTCATTTAATGTGGAGGGATACGCTGGTGGAGAGGGGGGCTGCTCTGCAGCCGAGGATGAGCTAGCCTGCGCGCCCATAGCTGCTAATACACTGATCTCCCGCACACAGGAAGGCTGCTGGGAGGAAGAGCTGGCCGCAAAAGGAAGGGGAGGGGGTACAGGAGCGCGCTGCACAAAACGCTCTCTCCTCCTACTATGGTTAGAGGCAAGCCTGGGAAGTGATGGAGTGGAGGGATAGGGACCTACAAGGGGAGGGGGACCGCCACCCCCCTCACTGCAGCTGGAAGTGGGGATGCAACGCTCCGCACAGGACCCTGAGCTATTGCCGGGGCAGGATGTGAAAACAGAGGGGGAAGGGAAAAGCTGTCAATAAAAGAAGACAGCCAGCCTTCCCGTTGTGATGAGAGATGCGCCAGTAGAGCCGCCCAGAGGGGATCCTCAGCGGCCATCTTGCCTGAGAAGTGCTGCTGGTGAGTACAGTGATTCACAGCGATTCTTCAGCCAAGAAACCGTCCAGAAAGGGGATGGGGGGATATATAATCTTAAGGCGTGGCTAGCACCGCCCAGGGACTGGGAGGGTGGCAGTCACCCTGGCTTAACCCTTTCCTTGCCATCAACAAGGGGAATGGGTTAAAAGGAAGAAAAGGGGGTGGAAAACTCCTCAAACCATGAGTATGTGGAGGGGAGAGGTCCCCAACAAAACCCCAGTGGCAAAACGGTAAACCGGGGGGACCACCTGCAGTCCCACATCACCCTCCCTAGATGGTCAGCTGCTCTCCAAGAACTACAAGTGAAGGGCTGATTACTTGGCAGTTTTTGTTCTCCATAAACTTACCTTTTTGACCTTTTCTGAGTATTCCAATCTTTGGGTATCACATACTTTTTTATATAAACCTTTTGGTAATACAGTGAGGAACAGAAGTATTTGAACACCCTGCGATTTCACAAGTTCTCTCACTTAGAAATCATGGAGGGGTCTGAAATTCACATTGTAGGTACATTCCCACTCTGAGAGACAGAATTTAAAAAAAAAAAAAAAAAAAGAGGAAATCACATTGTATGATTTTTTAAGAATTTATTTGTCTTGCACTGCTGAACAAAAGTATTTGAACACCTGAGAAACAGCAAGAATTTTGGCTCTGAAAGACCTGTTACTGTGCCTTTAAAAAGTCCACCTCTACTCCACTCATTAATCTAACTTAGTAGCACCCGTCTGAGCTCTTTAAAGACCCCTGTCCACCCCACAGTCAGTCAGACGCCAACTACTACCATGGGCAAGACCAAAGAGCTGTCAAAAGACACCAGCGACAAAATTGTGGACCTCCACAAGGCTGGAAAGGGCTACGGGGCAATTGCCAAGCAGCTTGGTGAAAAAAGATCAACTCTTGGAGCAATTGTTAGAAAATGGAAGAGGCTAAAGACGACTCGAAGTCTCCCTCGGACTGGGGCTCCATGCAAGATCTCACCTCGTGGGATATCACTGATGATAAGAAAGGTGAGGATTTAGCCCAGAACTACAAGGGAGGAGATGGTCAATGACATGAAGAGAGCTGGGACCACAGTTTCAAAGGTCACTGTCGGTAGAACACTACGCCAGCATTGTTTCAAATCATGCATTGCATGGAAGGTTCGCCTGCTCAAGTCATCACATGTCCAGGCCCATCTGAAGTTTGCCAATGACCATCTGGATGAGCCAGAGGAGGCATGTGAGAAAGTCATGTGGTCAGATAAGACTAAAGTAGAACTTTTTGGTCTAAACTTCACTCGTCGTGTTTGGAGGAAAAAGAAGGATGAGTTGCATCCCAAGAACACCATCCCTACTGTGAAGCATGGGGGTGGTAACATCATTCTTTGGGGGTGCTTTTCTGCGACGGGGACAGGACGACTGCACTGTATTAAGGAGAGGATGAATGGGGCTATTTATTATGAGATTTTGAGCAACAACCTCCTTCCCTCAGTCAGAGCATTAAAGATGGGTCGTGGCTGGGTCTTCCAACATGACAACGACCCGAAGCACACAGCCAGAATAACCAAGGAGTGGCTCCGTAAGAAGCATATCAAGGTTCTGGAGTGGCCTAGTCAGTCTCCAGACCTAAATCAAATAGAACTTCTTTGGAGGGAGCTGAAACTCTGTGTTGCTTAGCGACAGCCCCGAAACCTGACAGATCTAGAGGAGATCTGTGTGGAGGAGTAGGCCAAAATCCCTGTTGCAGTGCGTGCAAACCTGGTCAAGAACTACAGGAAATGTTTGTCCTCTGTAATTGCAAACAAAGGCTTCTTTACCAAATATAAACACAGATTTTCTCAGGTGTTCAAATACTTTTGTTCAGCAGTGCAAGACAAATAAATCATTTAAAAATCATAAAATGTGATTTCCTGATTTTTTTTATTTTTTTATTCTGTCTCTCAGAGTGGGAATGCACCTACAATGTGAATTTTAGACCCCTCCATGATTTCTAAGTGGGAGAACTTGCAAAATCGCAGGGTGTTCAAATACTTCTGTTCCTCACTGTATCATTTAGCATTTATGGAGAAACCACATTCAGTCAGAGATGAGCTAAAATGCCAGACACTGGCCAAGGACAAGAGTAGGACCATGTCTAAGGTTGAGTTCACATATGTCAGGAGGTTTGGAGCCACCCCGAAGTGGTGCACCAGATGCCAGAATGAATTTCACTCAGCATCTTCTAGTGTTCTGTAGGCTCAACTAGGCCATGATGCCAGATCTGTCAACTAGCCAAATTTCCTCAGGAGAGGCCATCAATATCTGATTGAGGGCAGGTCAAAGAACCCACATTCCTGACAACCAGCTTTTCTACAATAGCTCCAGTGCTGGAAGATGGACTGCAATGAATGGGGATAAGCTGCAATGCAGCACAACCCATGGACAGGTGTGGCTTTACTTTTGGAAGAAAACAGTCATGTTTTTCTACCTCTGGACAATCTCTTTAATTCAATTTCTCTACAATTTATGGTACTCTGTTAATGCAGAGATAGCACTCGGGATCAGGTTTCCATTAAAAATATCTCTGTACAGTATTTAGATTTTCTTCAACCCTGATCAGTCTTTCTGACTGATCAAGAAAACACCCCCACAGCATGATGTCGCCTCCTCCATACTTTACGGTAGGGATGGCATTGGGCAGGTGATGAGCAGTGCCTGTTTTCCTCCAGACATGACACAAAAAGTTCAATCTTGGTTTCATCAGACCACAGAATCTTTTTAGGTATTGATGGGCCATAAATCCCAGATTGGTGTAGTGCTGCAGTGATGGTTTAGAAGTTTCTCCCATCTGCACACAGGATATCTATAGCTCAGCCAGAGTGACCATTAGGTTCTTAGTTACCTCTCTTAGCAATGCCCTTTGTCTCTAAGAATTTTATTTTTATTTTATAAAAAAAAAAAAATTTGGGGTGGGGGTGGTCTTTGCTATTATTTTGTTATATTGGGGGTGGGGTAGCTCTAGGAAGAGTCTAGGTTGTTCCAAACTTCTTACATTAAAAATTTCAGTAGAGCAGAAATGTTTTGTACCCTTCTCCAGATCTGTTCCTCCACACAATCCTGTATCTGATCTCTACGGGCAATTTTTTCCTCCTCATGGCTTGGTTTTTGCTCTGATATGTATTGTCAGTTGTGAGACCTTATATAGACAGGGCTGTGTCTTTCCAAATCCTGTCTAATCAACTGAATTTACTATAGGTGGACTCTAATGAAGGTGTAGAAACATTGTAAAGATGATAAAGAGAGCTAAATTTCAAGTGTCATAGCAAAGGGTCTGAATATTTATGTCCACCCTGCAATATTCTAGTTTTCCATCTTAATAAATTTGCAAACATTTCTAAAATTCAGTTTTCACTTTGTCATTAGGAGGTATTGAGTGCAAAAATGATTGGGGAAAATTAGATTTATTTTATTTTAGCCACAATATAACAAAATGTGAAAAAAGTGAAAGGGACTTTCGGAATGCACTGTATATGCAGCCATTCTTATGGACCATCTTGATGGGACAGTGCTAAATCAGAGCACAAGGAGCTAAATATACTGTATGGGGGGGGGGGATTTTGATTTTACATGCAACTCTAATGGCATTCATTGTAGCTGAATATAAATCATAGTTAAGTCAGAAAGCTAGTGATGCAGGTTGACTACATCTTGAAATAATGAATTCAGCTAAGCCTCAGGTTGCTGTTAAATATTTAATCAGAATTTATAAAAGCTAACAGCAAGAAATACATGATGCATTTCCTATTTTGAAAAGGCAGGGGGGCAGAACACAGGACTTTAATCACCCCTGTTTCTACACAATAAACCACTTATTAGGAAGAACGGAATTTTTACTTCTAGTGCCTCATGCTGACCACCAATGCTCCCAGTACTTCACTCACAGCAAAGCCTCTTTTATTCCAGGAATCCTTTGTAAGCGCCCAGTTGGGGAACGCCTTTCAAAGGGCAGATTTTGTAATGCTGGCAAACACACAACCCTTCGCTAGCAATGATCTGCACTTTCCTTTGAAATTTTCGATTTATAAAAAAAAAAAAAGTCAGTTTAGCCGATGAAAGAAAATAATGATCACGACTAGAGGCAAAAAGGTGAAACATAAATACAAATCTGTCCTTGGTTTTCTCAAAAGCACTTTTGGGGGAATTTATCATTGTAGACATATTTGAGATTAGTTTTTAGACTAGAGTTGCTATGCGCACCTGTGCCAATTTATGACATAGTAATAATAAATTTGGCACAGGTGCAAAGTAGTTGGACCTATTTCAGTGAATGTACGCCTGGCGGATGCCTGGTGTGGAGACGCGCAACTTTTCTGCAACCTTTTTAAAAAAATAATAATAAATGAGACGAAGAAGTGATCTACAAGGAAAATGCAACCAAATTCTCACTCCACTTCTGAAAGTGGCGCAGAATAGTACAGGCAGGAAAATGCTGCAACATTTTGCACAACAGAGGCCGTCCGACATCACTTGCGACATTTTAGTGCCAAAGAACTGGTGTAACACATTTGATAAATGCCCCTCTTGCCCCCTCATGTCTAGCGGTTGACAGCTAAGGAATGTTATGATTGAGATGATGGCAGCAGTAAAGTTTGGATCTGTTCACACCAGAAAAGTGTAGCATGGTGTGTCATTACTCTTAGAGGCTCTCCTCTCTCTGCAACTGCTGTGCCCTCTCCACTTTTTGCTGCACCCTCTCCACATTTTGTAAACATCATCATGCCTGGCCCTGTCAATAAAAGTGCAGAGGGCGCAGCGTTTGCAGAGAGAGCAAAGACTCTAGGTGTAACAGCAATGCCCCCGTTGCTCCTACAGGGTTATTTGCATATATTAAAACTTCATTTTTCTCAGCAATGCGGGCACATATGAACATGGGACCAACATAGATGCCTTCAGCTGCCAAGTGGACATGTAACAGGTCAGCCAGTTTCATGGGTACAAATCAGCTGACAGATGCCCTTAAAGCAAATTATTTGCAGAGTTACTTATGTAGTAAGTTGTATGATAAGTGGTTAAAACACTGTTTTATTTTATGTTACTGCCTCTGGTAATGCTATGAATATTAACAATCTCTTCATAACAGTTATTGTATTACACATCCCTCCAATCCTAAAGGGCATCCTTGAAATGATGGATCAGATGAACTTTAGCAATGTCATTTTTTGCCAAGTCATTAATATGCACAGAGGCCTTTCCTCAACCCAATCAGCTTTTACAGGACAAAGTGTAAAAATCTTCATACCATCATACTGTGTTCCCTCTGCTGCATTAAAAGGCTAGCATCAGTTAGATGTGAATCACCTTGTTTAACCTAAGACTGAACGCTGTGACACATCCCTGTCTGCAAGATGCCTTCCAGTCACAACATTCCCTGCCAGCTATCTTTAAAGCCATGTCACAAAAAGATCTAAGTGTGAAGATGACAGATACTAGAAATCATGTTGAATACAAAATAACATACTAGAGGCAGAGAAGATGCCAACATAATGACGGATCTACAGACTCCTATAGCTTTTCTGTACAATAGCTATTGGGCCAAATAACACCAAACCAGTCAATCTCTGAAGATTGACTTGACTAGGACAACCCAAATCAACACGCAGATTGTCTTCTGTATTTTGGGCCCTCCGCAAATGAAATCAAGTATTTTTTTATTATCTTCTTCTAATGAATTCACAGTTGCCCTTTATAGTCTTGGTGAATTGTAAAATAAATCAAAGGGGATTTCTGGGACCTCCAAAAATTTTACATTAAGCTGGGAATGGTATAAAAAACTAACCCTTATTAATCTGCTCAATCCCCCACCATTGTGATGGTCACGGTAACATTTGTTACTGATGCTGCAGTGATCACCTGGAGTAGTTGGTGATGCCAGGTGATCGATGCAGCCTCATCAATGATCTGGGGTAGTCAGGCACTTTGGGGGAAATTTGGTGCAAAGGAAAAAACTGGTTCAGTTGCCCATAGCAAACGATCAGATTGAGCCTTTCATTTTCAAAAGAAGTTTTGAAAAATGAAAGGTGGGTTGCTATAAAGGTCTTCCTTTGCACCATTTTTTATAAATCTACCCCTTATATTGTTACAGTGACAGTCTCACCACAGGGGTGACATACCTGACTACTTCATATGACCACTGAGGTCAGGCCACAGGTTGACTGCAGTGATCACGTGGAGTAGTTGGTGACATCATCACTGCAGCACTAGAAACAAAGACCACTGGGACCTCTGAAGCAGCTGCGCATCCCTGCCCTACTGTGCAATTTTTGGGGGTTCTGGAAAACCCCCTTAAAGGTTTATCAAGAATCCATCAACTCAAGGTATTTGGAAGAGTATGAGGTTTTTCCACCATATTGCGTATGACATCACATTAGCACATACCATAGCTCATTAATTGGTTTGGGTTTTACAACTGGGACCACCACCAATCAACAGAACAAAGGCACTGCAGCCCTCAGTGCAACTCCTGACACAATAGTTTCTGTAAAGTACTGGCTTTGAGACGGCACTCTGCAGTAAAAAAAATCCAAAGGGGCCACTGCGCTTTAGTTAGACCTGAAGCTCCCTCTTTCTAGAAATACTAGAGGATCCAAGAAGTCATTGTTGTGGTTTGACCTTTTCTACCAATACAGTGGGGCAAAAAAGTATTTAGTCAGGCACCAATTGTGCAAGTTCTCCCACTTAAAAAGAGAGAGGCCTGTAATTTTTATCATAGGTAAACTTCAACTATGAGAGACAGAATGAGGGTAAAGAGTACAGGAAATCACATTGTAGGATTTCTAATGAATTAATTGGTAAATTCCTCGGTAAAATAAGTATTTAGTCACCTACAAACAAGCAAGATTTATGGCTCTCACAGACCTGCAACTTCTTCTTTAAGAGGCTCCTCTGTCCTCCACTTGTTACCTGTATTAATGGCACCTATTTGAACATGTTATCAGTATAAAAGACACCTGTCCACAACCTCAAACAGTCACACTCCAAACTCCACTATGGCCAAGACCAAAGAGCTGTCGAAGGACAGCATAAATAAAATTGTAGACCTGCACCAGGCTGGGAAGACTGAATCTGCAATAGGCAAGCAGCTTGGTGTGAATAAATCAACTGTGGGAGCAATTATTAGAAAATGGAAGACATACAAGACCACTGATAATCTCCCTCAATCTGGAGCTCCATGCAAGATCTCACCCCGTGGGGTCAAAATTATCACAAGAACGGTTTGCAAAAATCCCAGAACCACACGGTGGGACATAGTGAATGACCAAATGCTACCATCAGTAACACAGTACGCCGCCAGGGACTCAAATCCTGCAGTGCCAGACGTGTCCCCCTGCTTAAGCTAGTACATGTCCAGGCCCGTCTGAAGTTTGCTAGAGAGCATTTGGATGATCCAGAAGAGGATTGGGAGAATGTCATATGGTCAGATGAAACCAAAGTAGAACTTTTTGGTAAAAACTCAACTCGTCGTGTTTGGAGGAGAAAGAATGCCGAGTTGCATCCAAAGAACACCATACCTACTGTGAAGCATGGGGGTGGAAACATCATGCTTTGGGGCTGTTTTTCTGCAAAGGGACCAGGACGACTGATCCATGTAAAGGAAAGAATGAATGGGGCCATGTATCGTGAGATTTTGTGTGAAAACCTCCTTCCATCAGTAAGGGCATTGAAGATGAAACGTGGCTGGGTCATTTAGCATGACAATGATCCCAAACACACCACCCAGGCAACGAAGGAGTGGCTTCATAAGAAGTATTTTAAGGTCCTGGAGTGGCCTAGCCAGTCTCCAGATCTCAACCCCATAGAAAACCTTTGGAGGGAGTTGAAAGTCTGTGTTGCCCAGCGACAGCCCCAAAACATCACTGCTTTAGAGGAGATCTGCATGGAGGAATGGGCCAAAATACCATCAACAGTGTGTGAAAACCTTGTGAAGACTTACAGAAAATGTTTGACCTCTGTCATTGCCAACAAAGGGTATATAACAAAGTATTGAGATGAACTTTTGTTATTGACCAAATACTTTCCACCATAATATGGAAATAAATTCTTAAAAAATCAGACAATGTGATTTTCTGGATTTTTTTTTCTCATTATGTCTCTCATAGTTGAGGTATACCTATGATGAAAAATGCAGGCCTCCCTCATCTTTTTAAAGGGTTTCCACCACTTCGTTTTCACATAATTAGCTTTCAGACACTAGCGATCCGCTAGTGTCTGCTCTACCAAACAATCCTAATATAATAGCTTTTTGTGCAGCCGTTTCACTAAAAAAGAACTTATATTGATATGCTAATGAGCCTCTAGGTGCTATGCGGGCGTCATTAGCCACTAGAGGCTCGGTCTACCTTCACAAAATGCCACCGCCCAGCGCGTCCCTCCAGCCCGCCCATCTCCTCCAGAATGCGATCCTCCCTGTGAGCCAGCGGACGAATTCTCGCGCATGCGCCGTGCGCGTCTGTATTCGGCGCATGTGCAGTGAATGTCTGACCGCTTTCTGCACAGACATCTCCACTGCGCCTGTTCCTCGGAGCACTATGACGTCACCGGCGCAGGCGCAGTGGAGATGTCTGAGCGGGGAGCGGTCAGACATTCACTGCGCATGCGCCGAATACAGACGCGCATGCGTGAGAACTCGTCCGCTGGCTCACAGGAAGGATCGCATTCCGGAGGAGATGGGCGGGCTGGAGGGACGTGCTGGGCGGTGGCATTTTGTGAAGGTAGACCGAGCCTCTAGGTCAGTGGTGGCGAACCTATGGCACGGGTGCCAGAGGTGGCACTCAGAGCCCTCCCTGTGGGCACCCACATCCTGGAATAAGTCTGTGGTGTACCAATATGCCATAGACTTTTCCTGCCATTCATCAGCGCAGGGCGCACTATGAACAGCGCAGGCAGCGCACTGAATGTAGGCAGGGTATTATAGCTAAATGATAAAGTACATGGAAGATACACTATACTGGACTGTAGTATTCAGGGTGAATTACCGTGTCGGCACTTTGCGATAAATAAGTGGGTTTTGGGTTGCAGTTTGGGCACTCTGTCTCTAAAAGGTTCGCCATCACTGCTCTAGGTGCTAATGACGCCCGCATAGCACCTAGAGGCTGATTAGCATATCAATATAAGTTCGTTTTTTAGCGAAACGGCTGCACAAAAAGCTATTATATTAGGATTGTTTGGTAGAGCAGACACTAGCGGATCGCTAGTGTCTGAAAGCTAATTATGTGAAAACCAAGTGGTAGAAACCCTTTAAGTGGGAGAACTTGCACAATTGGTGGCTGACTGAATACTTTTTTGCCCCACTGTATAACATAACTTAAGTTGCCCGACAATGGCGAGAGAGAAGGTGCTCATAGGGTAAGTATGTAAGGCATCTCAGTCCCTGAAGGGATGTGTATGCGCTCACCTGTATTAGGGTGGTGAGTGCGTTGGAGATATAAGGTTCGTAGGTGGAGATGATGACGTTGCTGCAGCCAGTGGCAATAGTTTTGGATGAAATCCTCCAGGCAAAGTCTCCAAAATGCCAGAGAAATATCACAAGAACAGAGAGGTGAGGAGTACCTATTGGGTTCCACCCAACTCAGCTGGTTGAGGCAAGCGCAGAAGATGACCAGCAGATGAATAGAAGGAGCTTTATTCATGTGTAATTAAAAAAAAAACAGACAACGGGTTTCGGGGGTTCTAGGACCCCTTTATCAAGTCTTTTTTGATGAATGGATATGGTGGGTGCTACTATAGAACTCAGCGATATTTGTACTGCGTGCTGGGAGGCAGTACAGCAGCTGTATCCCCAAACGCATTGTCCAGTTTTTTTTTTAATTACCCATCAATAAAGCTCCTTCTATTCATCTGCTGGTCGTCTCCTGGGCCTGCCTCAACTAGTTGAGTTGGGTAGACCTCCTCTACTCACCCTTCTGTCCTTGACATTAGATTAATGTCAGCAAAACCGGATGTCCATCTAATATATATGGGTAGAAAAGAAGGACCAGGCAGTTGGAGTTCAGTATACTCGATCCTTTTACTATCGGGGAGATAATCAACCACCAGAGGTGTCTGTCAGAATCTTTTTCCCCTCTTCCCATTCAGAGAGGAGTCGGCATGAATAGCTGAGCATATAGCCAGTCTTACTATAGCTCTTTGGGGTACATTATCAACCAACTTAAGACAACAGTATTTTTCTATTACAGAATCCATGTGCACTAAACTTTTAGAGGTCGCCATATTGTGCCTTTGTACAGTGCCATATTACAGAAGTAATACAGTATCACTATTTTTTCTGTCATTTTGATGTGTAAAAAGACCTCCATATGAATTCATGTGCACATAATGGTACAGTAGGGTCCCACAGAAGTCTAGAGGTGCCAGGAAACCATTCATGAAGTAGTTTGCAGAAGGAAGCCTCGTTGTCACCAGTAGCTTAGTTAATTCTTTACTATAGTCCGTAATTGCTTCGTTGGCTAAGCCCAGAATGCATTGTCGGACTGGGGTGTCTAGGGCCTACCAGTAAAATGTATTAATTTATTTTGGGGGCCCACCGTACAGATACATTCAAATACTACCTGCTCACACAGCAGCAAGATGCTACCAGATGATTGACTATGGGGGTCCCTGCAGCAACTTTGAGAAGGTAGGTCCTGAGGAGAAGAGGACACTGGCAGCTTTCCTCTATACCTAGAAGTCATCTCAGCTCTGATCGTGTCTATAATAATAAACTGGGGAGTTTCTTTGATAATCTATCAAGTTTTTATGTAATTATAGGCTGGTTGAGGTGCTGCACATTGTATATATGTATGTAGTGCAGTAAGTCTACTGTGTTATGTGCCACTGGTGCAGGGGGTGGGAGACGAGGGGCCCACCGGGGGATTCACCTGTACCTCTGTGGGCCAGTCTGAGCCTGCCAGAATGTATTGGGTGTTGTAGTAGCTTACTCCTGATAACCAAAATACACAACATATGGGTCATTTTCTGTGCAGTTCCACAATGAAATATGACATTGATGGACAGGATAATAGCCAAAGGCTTTCCTGCACTTATCTCTGTGACTGACAAATGCAGCCTGCAAAAAGTGCAAGGCCAGAGGCGTCTGCCCTCTGCCGTCTGGCACCGATTAACCCATGGATCATGATGCAGTGCCGAGATCACTTCCAATACTCTGTCCATATGGTTGCAGCGCTGTGTAGCATCCGTAGGGCCTAGCCTAGAGCAGGGATCAGCAACCTCCATCTGTTCTTCCTTCACTTCTAACAGAGTTACAAGAACAGCCAAGTAAGTGTGCATGCTGGGAGTTATAGTTGCATAGCAGCTGGCGTCCTGAAGCTTGATGATCCCTAACCTAGAATCAAGGGCACTTAACTTGGCTGTAGCACTGGTCCCCCTGCTGGTGCCGTGTTGCAGCACTGTCAATCATCGTTATATCAGATTGCAAAATAGGGTCTACTGCTTATTTTCCAAAAATAATGCTTGTCCCCATGCAGCTCAGTCCAAGTTAACTTAAAGGGGTTGTCCAGCCTTTAGGAATATTTTAATTGTCCACAGTAGCATGCTGTACAGAGGATAGGTCCTCAGTATAAAGGTCTTGGAAACCCCCTTTAAGATGCTCGTAGTTTGGAAACATTTCCACAGGGCTGTAAAGTGTAGACCATCCTATTTTGTCTCTCCTATTTTTTAGACTTCTCTGACCACTTTCACCTACCTGTAAAGACCAAGCTGGCATTCTCAAGTTCTTCTTGAGGAACTTTGAAGCTGAAGGACTCATTGTAAAAAGGATCAATGGTAGCTCTCATGCAAGATGTCTTTTTGGTCTTTGCTAACTTCAACCCATGAACCAACTGGATTTTCACAAATGGGTCTGGAAAAAAAAATGCAGTTCAGCTATAAATATATGATAAATACGCATGTACCTGCATAAAGACAGAGCTTATACAGATCAAAAAGAATCCATGCAAGGTTAGAGCTCACAGCAAGAATCCGTGTATGGAGCCTATACGGTGTGTCACCATATGGTGCACTATATTATCCCCTAAAAGCCATATGCATGCTATGGAACATGACATGATTTTGCAGTCATTTGCCACTCACTTACTTTTTACCGGCTATCTTAAAGGATTTTTATTAGAACAAACACAAAGTGGTGGCCATAGAGTCAGACCTCCTGCTGCTCTCTTCTTTTGCAAGAAATGTCTCGAAATGCCATCTCAGCCAATCACTGGGCATTTATAGACATTTCCAACCTGTAAAGACGGGATCTGGAAGTCGTGAGCACTAGGGCAGCTTCAGCAGAGCTATCAGATTAGGTGAGCATCATCCCTTTTTTTTTTTTAAGGCACCCTTAACCCAACAATTTTGGCTTTTGCTAGAAAACCCCTTTAAATAATAAATTCTAGACTCTAGACATTCACCGCCTATCCACAAACTAGATCAGTGGGGGTGCGACCACTGAGATACACACAAGCTGAGCTAGGCTGATCTATAGTTGTCCACTCAGTGCATCTGCTCTCCACTGGTAGGGGATACATCTTTGTGGCTAGAATGCCCCTTTGAAGATCAGAAATGTGCAATAATATCTTCTGGAAGGAAGGGGGGGGGCGAATTTTTTCACTGCTATGTCTACCGATCCAATTAAAATTTCTATTCCACAGGTTTTCAGCTAAGACAGATACATGGACAGGCAGAAGCCTTACCAGATCCCTGGCTCATATCAGTCTGAAGAAGCTGTTTTGCTCGGATAATATCCACGTTCAATCTTCCAGCACTTGGCAGGTAATTAAGAGACAGAAGCAGCTCTCCCAGCTCCACTTCATTCTAAAACAAGAAGATATATCAGCAAGACATCTAGTGACAAAGATTCTTCCGTTCTGTTACCACCGCCCCACACTGTGATTCTGTCATTTACAAAGCAGACAGACTAAAGCCATACATCCGGATATTATCTCTATAGAATAGGAATATAATCAGCAGTCGCTGTTAGGTCGTCTCACTATCTAAGGGTACTTTCACACTAGCGTTATTCTTTTCCTGTATTGAAATCCGGTAAAGGGTCTCAATACCGGAAAAAAAGCATCAGTTTTGTCCTACTGCATTCTGAATGGAAAGCAATCCGTTCAGTATGCGTCAGGGTGTCTTCCGTTCTGTCCTTTGTATGGTATTTGTCCATAGAGATGTATTAATGCCGGATCCGGTACCAAGTGTTCCGGAAATTGCTGCATTGCCGGATCCGGGTTTCCGGTCTGCGCATGCGCCGGGACATAGGAAGAGCTATTTTCCCTTTTGATCTTTGAAAAAAATGAAAAACCGGATCTGTTATTCCGGATGATACCGGATGAGACAGATCCGGTATTTCACCGGATTCATCTAACGGAAAAAACTTATTTGCATACGGTTTTCTGGATCTGGCAGGCAGTTCCGGCAACGGAACTGCCTGCCGGATCCGATCCGAACAACGCTAGTGTGAAAGTACCCTAAAACACTTCTATAGATATTATAGCAATGGCCTACACAATACAGATGGGAGCCACGTACACTACATAGTACAGTGTATGGACACCTGAACAACACATTAATAGATATGTTATTAAAGGGGTTTTGCAGAAGTTTAATATTGATGACCTATCCTCAGGCTAGGTCATCAAGATCAGATTGGCAGGGGTCGAACTTTCGACACTCCAGACGATCAAACATTTGTAGAGGTTGTGGTGCTGTAGTGCCCCAGAAGGGGCACTACCATTCTTACACCTATCTACTATCTCTAATAGTTAGCAGAGAATGTAATCTGTATATATAATTTCAGGTCTGTTCATTAGGTGCTATGTAACTGTTATGTATTGTATTTCATGCAATGTGCCTGGTTTTCCAGCAGGTGGCAATGTATCTGACAGAGAGATCTTTAGTCAGAATGAAACTTGCCATTCCATTCTCCGCCCTTTTGGGTAGAAGTGGGCTAGTCCTGCTTCTTACCAAGGGAGGAGTTGCATAAAGCTGTAGTTGAGTTGCGAGTAAAGTTGAGATGGAGGGAAGTTGAGAGTTGGAAGGAGAGAGTGAAGCAGCATGGTGTGAGGGAACGTTTCCCCTCACTGCTGCAGGAGCTTTGGGAAAGTAGCTCAGAGAGCAACATACTCCTGATATATAAAAGTACCTCTGGGAGGCAAAACGGAGCCAAAGACCCGTACTCATCAAAACGGGTCACAGGATACCTCACGCTCATAAGTAACTGAAGCGGATAGGAACCAGACCGAAGCCAGAGAATAGCACAGCAGCAGATCAAGCAAAAGTATTCAAGTTTACCTGCCAGTTTACCTTTAGCCTGCTGGAGCCAAGAGAAAGATCAAGTATTGTTTGGATGGCACCAGTTTATTGCAAGTTTATTCAAGTAAAACCCATTGAACTTTACCAAGTCTGGACTTTATCCACCAAGTACAACTCCTTTGTTGCTAATGAGCCTAACCCTGGGAGAGACAGTATCTAGGTAGGAGCACCGTGTCACAAGCTATTAGGGCCGCATCACCACTCAGCATTCCTAAACACTGGGATTCGATCGCCCCTTGGGGGCAGCCTACCACAGTGCTCTGAGGAGCGCTGTGGCCTCCTCCTAGACCAGTAACCTCATGTTCGATGGTCCTATGACTTAAGCGTAGCTTAGTCCCAAGTGAAAGGACATGAGCTGCAATACCAAACAGCCGGTGAGCTGCAAGGCTAACCAACCTTTTCAAACATCTGACCGGTGGTGGTGAAGAGTCAGATCCATACTGATCAGATATTGATGACCTATCCTGAGGAGACACATACATGAACATGATGCAGTCTACAGCAGCATCATTACAAAAGTATTGCCATGCCCAGGTGCTGGCGGGCATGCTCCGCTGCAGGCAGAACTGCCGGCATAGATACAGGCTGGGCACTCCCTCGGCAGGAACGCCAGCCAATCTGAATCTTCTCTGGCACATCCTGCACTTTGATGTCATGGGTCACATGAAGCAGATCGCATCATGTGACCAGGAGGTGCAGCCTATTTAAACAGAGAATTTGCTGCCAACAGGTTGCCTGTGATTGGTGTTTATCTTCCTGGATAGCCTCACTAACCTTATTCTTTGTTATTGCCTACTAGATTCTCAACCTCTGATTTGGACATTGACCTTTGCTTGACAATTTGGACCCTGACATTTCTTTCTGGTTTGGACCTTGGCTTGGTATTGTATCGGACTTATCTATTTCTGGTTTTCCCTTTCTGTTCTCTTGGTATTGTTTTTGGCACGGTTCTGACTCTGATTCACGGCTCCTGATTTGGTTCAGTTTTGTCTCTCATGGTTCTGAGCTGGCTTGTCTGTTTCCATCATATGCCTGTTATTGTGGCTGCCGATAGCTTATATTTTTTTTTTGTCCTACTGTCCTCCCTCCCGTATAGACCCCTGCACTTTTCAGGAACAGGGCCGGCCTTTGGGGTGTGCGAGCTGTGTGGCCGCACAGGGCACCATGGCAAAAGAGGCACCCGCCCTGTGCCAACAGCAAGTCAGCACCCTTACTACTTTAGAGACACCCTGCCTGTGTCACAACTTGCACACGCTTCTTATTTACAAGATTCAAATCTGACAAATACCAGGCATAGTCATCTGTATTGCCATCCTCAGGAGAGGGAGAGATGTGTCTGCTGGGATTCGAACCCACGACCTTCTGTATCAAAGGCAAAGCACTTACCCACACAGCTATAAGAGCTGCATAGCCATTGACTGAGAAAATATGAGACTTCAACTGTAGACTCTGTTATAGCCAGTGTACATCTATACACATGACAGCTGCCCCAACACACCCAGCACTGCTATATCTCTATATGACAGCTGCCCCATCACACTCAGCCTGCTATATCTCTATATATGATAGCTGCCCCAGCACACCCAGCTCTGCTACATCTAATACACATGACAGCTGCCCCAGCACACTCAGCTCTACTATATCTCTGTATATGATCGCTGCCCCAGCACACCCAGCTCTGCTACATCTATACACATGACAGCTGCCCCTGCACACTCAGCTCTGCTATATCTATATATCTTTAAGTATTACTATACAGTAGATAGATATATAGAGATATAGCAAAGCTGAGTGCACTGGGGCAGCTGTCATGTGTATAGATGTAGCAGAGCTGGGTGTGCTGGGGCAGCTGTTATGTGTATAGATGTAGCAGAGCTGGGTGTGCTGGGGCAGCTATTATATATAGAGATATAGCAGAGCTGAGTGCGCTGGGGCAGCTGTCGTGTATGGATGTACACTAGCTATCAAAGCTATAACAGAGTCTACAGTAGAAGTCTCATATTTTTTCAGTCAGTGGCTATGCAGCTCTTATAGCTGTGTGGTTAAGTGCCTTGCCTCTGATACAGAAGGTTGTGGGCTCGAGTCCCAGCAGAAACTTTTCTAAAATACAGGCTAAATTAGAATACACAAGCACTGACTCCATATATGGACATACAGTGCGGGACACAGGCCGGAAGAGGCTGCATCGCATCACTGACATGGAGGTAAGTAGAAGTGTTTTTTTTTTAAATACCCGACTGTTAATGCCACATGGGGGAGCGGGAGGCACTTGATACTGGCACATGGGGGGAGGGGGGTTGGCACTTGATACTGGCACAAGGGGGGGTTGATACTATGATACTGGCACATGGGGGGGTGGGTGGGCTGGAGAGAGGCACTTGATACTGGCACATGGGGGAGAGAGATGGCACTATGATACTGGCACATGGGGGGGAGGAGAGAGGCACTTAATACTGGCACATTGGGGGGGAGAGATGGCACTATGATACTGGCACATGGGGGGTGGGTGGGAAGGAGAGAGGCACTTGATACTGGCACATTGGGGAGGGGGGAGATGGCACTATGATACTGGGACATGGGGGGGGAGGAGAGAGGCACTTGATACTGGCACTTTTCTGGGGGGGGGGGGAGATGGCACTATGATACTAGGACATGGGGGGGAGAGAGGCACTTGATACTGGCACTTTTGGGGGGGAGATGGCACTATGATACTGGGACATGGGGGGGAGGAGAGAGGCACTTGTACTGGCACATGGGGGGTTTGGCACTTGATACTGGAACATGGGGGGGGTTGGCACTATGATACTGGCACATGGGGGGGTGGGAAGGAGAGAGGCACTTGATACTGGCACATTGGGGGAGGAGATGGCACTATGATACTGGCACATAGGGGGTGGGTGGGAAGGAGAGAGGCACTTGATACTAGCACATTGCGGGGGGGGAGATGGCACTATGATACTAGGACATGGGGGTGAGAGAGGCTCTTGATAATGGCACATTGCGGGGGGGGGGGGAGATGGCACTATGATACTGGGGCATGGGGGGAAGAGAGAGGGACTTGATACTGGCACTTTTGGGGGGGAGAGATGGCACTATGATACTGGGACATGGGGGGGCACTTGATACTGGCACTTTTGGGGGGGGAGATGGCACTATGATACTGGGACATGGGGGAGTAGTGAGGCACTTGATACTGGCAAATGAGGGGTGTTTGGCACTTGATACTGGCACATGGGGGGGGTTTGGCACTATGATACTGGGACATGTGGGGGGGAGGAGAGAGGCACTTGATACTGGCACATGATGGGGGGCATCTATGGGGACACTTACTGGCACATTATTGGGGGGCATTATGGGGGTCCCTTTTTACTGGCACATTTTAAGGCCCTTAATCATACCAATTGCCAGTCTCCTGCCCCCCTTAATCATACCCTGTCACCTTTGCCCAGTACCCTGCCCCCCTTAATCATACCAAGTGTCACCCAGAGCCAGTCCCCTGCCCCCTTAATCATACCCTGTCACCTTTACCCAGTCCCCTGCCCTTCTTAATCATACCCAGTGTCACCCATAGCCAGTCCCCTGCCCCCTTAATCATACCATGTCACCTTTACCCAGTCTCCTGCCCCCTTAATCATACCCCGTGTCAACCAAAGCCAGTCCCCTGCCCCTTAATCATACCCAGTGTCACCCTTATCCACTCCCCTGCCCCCTTAATTATACCCAGTGTCTGTCACCCTTAATTTAAGGGGAGCAGGGTCTAATTGAGGGGGCAGGGGACTGGGTAAGGGTGACACTGGGTATGATTAAGGGGGGCAGGGGACTGGGCAAAGGTGACAGGGTATGATTAAGGGGCAGGGGACTGGCTATGGGTGACACTGGGTATGATTGTACTTGTTTGCACTTGCACTTAAATTATCTGTAATTAAAAAAAACAGTTTGTTACAAAGATTGTTTTCCTCTTTGTGTATGTTTAGGCGAACCGGGGGGGGGGGGGTACAAGATTAGCTCGCACAGGGCGCCTGAACACCTAAGGCCAGCCCTGTTCAGGAAGGGACTGCCAATCAGTTGTGGGCCACTGTCTAGGGAAGATCAGCAAATGCCAGATCACAAGTAATACATTCCTATTCCAAATGATGTGACCCCCTAATAGCATGCTATTACTTGTATGTATTTATCTGTGCTTTTGCGAAGAGACCGTCCAGTCCGATTGACCTTTTGCTCATACGGGTTGTCACCAGAGCATTGTACATTAGGTTTAAAAAAAAAATGCTATACAAAACCTCATACGTTTGGTTCCCAAGAACTGAAACTGTGACCTTTATACCATTGTTCATGCAATGCTTTAGAAAGGAACAAAAAGTAAACTGCACAAAAGCCGAGAACACAAAAGAACCCAAAGGAAATATCATAATTTTTTATCTGATTGGTAACAGGCGGCTTCCGTCACTATAAAGGCAGTTAATGATGTATAAAGACTGTAAGATATACAATATCACTGCTGAACCACCCAATTGTAAATGTACAAGCAAAAAACAACTAAACTACAGATAAGGATACTCCGAATGGTTTTCCTTTGCATAAACTAGTGCTTACACTACAAGTACCGTACATCTTAATTAGAGATGAGTGAATCAAAGCTGACGAAGTGGAATTCGATCTGAATTTCAGGAAAAATTAGATTCGCAACGAATGCGAATTTCCTCTCGCTTAGTGGTAACGAATCACAATTTTCCTAAAATGGCGGCTACACGGGAAGGAGGGATCACCCAGATTGACATGCCTGCATGCAGCCAATCAACAGCCAGCCAGCCCTATAATGTCACAGCCCTATAAATACGTCGGCCATCTTACAGTCAGACATTTTCCAGCATTCAGAGTGCAGGGACAGACGTGTGAAGGCGCTAGGGACAGCAATTGGAAAAACGATTGTGGAAAAAACGATTTATAAGTGCAGGGAAAGGATAGGGAGGAATCATTTCACAGCATCTTAGTGCAGGGAGATACGTCAGAAGGCACTAGGAACATTGATAGGAAAGCGATTGACAAGTGCAGGGAATGATTATTTGGGGATCCAGAAACTTACTGTCCATGGTCGGCACCAGAACCAAAACCTGATCACCCGGGTTAAAGATCCAGACCCGCGCCTGCCTATTATTGACCTGACTCTAGGCTCGCTGAGCTGCCTCCATATGCTCCCTAACAAGAGGCAACACTGTCTCTATCCGATCTTGCATCTGGATAACGTACTGAATGATACTTTTATGTGGAGTGGGTTGTTGTTCCCACGCCTCTTTGGCCACATCTAAGAGACCGCGATATAGCAGTTCGAAGGGCGAGAGCCCAGTAGAGGCCTGGGGTACCTCTTGCACTGCGAACATGAGATAGGGTAGAAGGAGGTCCCAGTCCTTCCCATCTTTAGACACTACCCTTTTCAACATATTTTTTAATGTTTGGTTAGACCTTTCTACCAGACCGTCCGTTTGCGGATGGTAAACGGACGTCCGTAGTTGTTTTATGAGCAGCAACTTACAGAGTTCCCTCATCACCTTGGACATAAAAGGGGTACCTCTTTAGGTAGTCCTACTCAGGAAAACATCTCCATTAACTCCTTAGCTATGAGTTTGGTCGAGGTATGTCGCAGTGGCACCGCTTCCGGGTACCGAGTGGCGTAGTCTAGGATGACTAAGATGTGTTGATGCCCTCTGGCGGACTTCGGTACTGGGCCTATGAGATCCATAGCTACTCGGTCAAACGGTACCTCAATAATTGGGAGAGGTACTAGGGGACTACGGAAATGTGGCTGGGGCTAGTTATCTGGCAGGTCGGGCAAGATTTAATAAAACTCTTCCACCTCTCTGAATATGCTGGGCCAGTAAAACCACTGTAAAATACAATCCTGAGTTTTCTGCAGCCCCAAGTGACCCCCGAGAATGTGTTAGTGGGCTAGATCTAACATGAGTTTGCGATAAGCTTTGGGAACCACCAACCGTGTTCAATAGGCTCACCCCGTAGTTGGTTTACCCAATACAACATATCCTGATGAACCACAAAACGGGGAAACACTGACTCTGCCCCAGGTTGTTGTGATTCACCATCTACTATTAACACATTTTCCCAAACTCAGGATAGGGTTGGGTCCCGACGTTGGGCGGTACCAAAATTATCCCCGGAGACATTGAGGTCTGCCAATTCAGGTCCCGGCGGAAAGTCCTCCACGTCTCCCACCATCACAATTAGCGGGGTTGTCTCCTCGTCTTCCACCGAAGTGGCGGTCACCCCTACCGCTGGCCCTTCAGTCTTGGGTTCCCAGGGTTCTGGTCTCCCCCCTGAGCAGGGCCACTCTGCAAGGGTTACTCCTGTCTCATGGGTATCGGTAATTCTCATAGCAGGCCACAGTGCCGGGAAGCCCGGGAAGTCTCTGCCTATTATTAGTTCATAGTGTAGATTGGTGGCGACGGCCACCTCGTGGGTCCACCTGCCGGCAACCGTGGATAGAGACACCATAGCAGTGGGGTAGTCTTTTAAGTCTCCATGAATACACATTACCCCGACTTTCCGGCCACTATACTCAGCTGGCCGTACCAGTGTAGCCCTTACCAGGGACACCAGACTCCCTGAGTCCATCAATGCCATCGCCAGAGTGTTTCCTACTTGTTGTCTATAGTCTCTGGGGTACCGGAGGCACACAGCTTCCTGGTATATAATGAGTGGTGGTAGCCATAGTTAGTGTCCACGGGCTCACCCCGACAGGGACAGTCAGCCCTTACGTGGCTAGACTCCTGGCACCGCCAGTAGACTATCGGAGCCGGGTCTGTCGGGGGTACATCCTGGGTGGGTTTTGTTGGCACAAGTCGCCGGGCCTGGGGTGGAGATTTCCAGGATTTGACTGCCCCCCTCCCAAAAGAACCCCCCTCTAGATTCCTGGTAGCCTCATAGTGTTCCACCAGGTCCACCATCTCAAGGGCATTACCAGGAGATACCTGGCCGATCCAGTGATAGAGAGGGTATGGCAAAGTCCTCCAGAATACATCAGCCAACAGATGGTCCAGCATAGCAGTGAAACTCAGCACATCAGGCTGCAGCCATTTTTGCAACAGGTGTAATAGATTATAATACTGAGGTCTCGTGGGTTCAGCCGGGTTAAACTCCCACTGATGCACCCGCTGGGCCCTGACCAACACATTCACCCCCAGTCTTGCCAGAATCTCAACCTTTACTGTCGGGTAATCGGCCGCTTGATCGTCCGGTAAGTTGAAATACATCTGCTGGGGTCCGGATGCCAGAAACGGAGGGACGACCTCAGCCCATTGATCTCGGGGTAGCTTCTCCCTCACGGCCACCTTTTTGAACACCGCCAGATAGGTTTCAACGTCATCCGAGGGGGTCATCTTGGGGATCGCCACACGGACCGCTTTCTGGGCATCGTGGATGCTCTGGGATGCTCCTGCCGCCTGTAAAGCCATCACATGCTGTAACAGAAGCTGGTTTGTTTCTTGCTACTGCTTATTAGCCTCTCGCTGCTGCAGGTTAGCCTCCACAAGGGTTTTCACGACAGCTTCCATTTTGTCGAGGGACACTGGTTTTAATCTCGCTGGTTTGATGTAAAACATACAACCGTGCCCAGAAACAAAACAAAACAAAAATTTTTCGACCTTCACTTCAGCCTCACTGCGCTTACCCGCATCCTCCACCAATTGTGGGGTTTCGCTCTGGTAGACAGGGTAAGCGGACGCAGTACAGAGGCAAAATACAAGTTCTTAACTCAAACTTCAGTGTTTATTCACACTTGCGGCAGTTGCACAAAACAACACGTCACTTTGCAGTCTTTGGTGTTAATTCACACACAATGGAAAGTTCATATTGCACAAGTCACCTTGTTGGCAGTTCTGCCTCCAGTAGTCCACAGCAGGCTTTAGGGGGCCTGTTCCCCCTGCACATGGGTCTCAGCCCTCCAGTCCAGCACAAAACCTCAGATCCCAGCACAGAGACCCAGCTGCTGAGCCCACCTGCCTATTTAAGGACAGCCAGGTGCTGCCAAAACCCGGACCGGCACTTAAACTCCGGTCCGGTATTTGACCTCACCTGGCTGAAAACCAGCCCAGCCGCACATGTTGGAAGGAAAATACCTGCCTTCCCAGACAAAACCCCTTGCTGTGTCTGGTGAAAGCGCATGGGGCGTATTACTGTAAAAAAATAAAAATATATACGCACTGCACTATTGCAGTTATTTCAGGTGAAAGCGTATAGTGGTGTATTTTTACTGTAAAAAAAGAAAAATATATACGCACTACACTGTTGCAGTTATTTCTGGTGAAAGCGTCTAGGGGCGTATTTCATTAAAAAAATATAAATATATACGCACTGCTGCAGTTTTTTAAGGTGTAAGCTTATAGGGGCGTACTAAACTTAAAAAATGAAAAATATATACGCACTGCACTTTTGCAGTTATTTCTGGTGAAACCATACAGGGGCGTATTCTAGTACTACAAGAAAAATATATTCTAAGTTCACTTCTGCAGTTATTTCTGGTGAAAGCGTATAGGGGCGTATTACAGTAAAAAAAAGAAAAATATATACGCACGAAACTGTTGCAGCTATTTCTGGTGAAAGCGTATAGGGGCGTATTCCAGTACTACAAGAAAAATATATTCTAAGTTCACTTCTGCAGTTATTTCTGGTGAAAGCCTATAGGGGCGTATTACAGTAAAAAAAAGAAAATATATACGCACTGTTGGTTATTTTTGGTGAAAGCATATAGGGGCATATTTCAGTCCAACAAGAAAAATATATTCTCAGTTCACTTCTGCAGTTGTTTCTGGTGAAAGCGCATAGGGGTGTATTACAGTAAAAAAAGAAAAATATATACGCACTGCACTGTTGCAGTTGTTTCTGGTGGAAGCGTATAGGGGCATATTTCAGTCCAACAAGAAAAATATATTCTCAGTTCACTTCTACAGATATTTCTGGTGAAAGCGTATAGGGGTGTATTTCAGTAAAAATATATATATATACGCACTGAACTGTTGCAGTTATTTCTGTTGAAAGCGTATAGGGGCGTATTTGAGTACTACAAGAAAAATATATACGCACTGCACTGTTGTAGTTTTTTCTGGTGAAAGCGTATAGTGGTGTATTTCAGTAAAAATATATATATATATACGCACTGAACTGTTGCAGTTATTTCTGTTGAAAGCGTATAGGGGCGTATTACAGTAAAAAATAAAAATATATATGCACTGAACTGTTGCAGTTATTTCTGGTGAAAGCGTATAGGGGAGTATTACAGTAAAAAAAGAAAAATACATACGCACTGCACTGTTGCAGCTATTTCAGGTGAAAGCGTATAGTGGTGTATTTTTACTGTAAAAAAAGAAAAATATATATGCACTGCACTGTTGCAAAAATTTCTGGTGAAAGCGTCTAGGGGCGTATTTCATTAAAAAAATAAAAATATATACGCAATGCACTGCTGCAGTTTTTTCTGGTGAATTCGTATAGTGGTGTATTTCAGTAAAAAAAGATAAATATATACGCACTGAACTGTTGCAGTTATTTCTGGTGAAAGCGTATAGGGGCGTATTACAGTAAAAAAAGAAAAATACATACGCACTGAACTGTTACAGTTATTTCTGGTGAAAGCGTATAGGGGCGTATTACAGTAAAAAAAGAAAAATACATACGCACTGAACTGTTGCAGTTATTTCTGGTGAAAGCGTATAGGGGCGTATTACAGTAAAAAAAATGAAAAATATATACGCACTGCACTGTTGCAGTTATTTCAGGTGAAAGTGTATAGGGGCGTATTACAGTAAAAAAGGAAAATATATACGCACTGCACTGTTGCATTTATTTTTGGTGAAAGCATATAGGGGCATATTTCAGTCCAACAAAAAATATATATTCTCAGTTCACTTCTGCAGTTATTTCTGGTGAAAGCGTCTAGGGGCGTATTACAGTAAAAAAAAAGAAAAATATATATGCACTGCACTGTTGCAGTTATTTTTGGTGAAAGCATATAGGGGCATATTTCAGTCCAACAAGAAAAATATATTCTCAGTTCACTTCTACAGTTATTTCTGGTGAAAGCGTCTAGGGGTGTATTACAGTAAAAAAAGAAAAATATATACGCACTGCACTGTTGCAGTTATTTCTGGTGAAAGCGTAAAGTGGTGTATTTCAGTAAAAAAAAGATAAATATATACGCACTGAACTGTTGCAGTTATTTCTGGTGAAAGCGTATAGGGGCGCATTACAGTAAAAAAGAAAAATAAATATGTACTAAACTGTTGCAGTTATTTCTGGTGAAAGCGTATAGGGGCGTATTACAGTAAAAAAATGACAAATATATACGCACTGCACTGTTGCAGTTATTTCTGGTGAAAGCGTACAGTGGTGTATTTTTACTGAAAAAAAAACAAATATATACGCACTGCACTGTTGCAGTTATTTCTGATGAAAGCATCTAGGGGCGTATTTCATTAAAAAAAGAAAAATATATACGCACTGCACTGCTGCAGTTTTTTCTGGTGAATTCGTATAGTGGTGTATTTCAGTAAAAAAAGAAAAATATATACGCACTGAACTGTTGCCGTTATTTCTGGTGAAAGCGTATAGGGGCGTATTACAGTAAAAAAAGAAAAATACATACGCACTGAACTGTTGCAGTTATTTATGGTGAAAGCGTATAGGGGTGTATTACAGTAAAAAAGGAAAATATATACGCACTGCACTGTTGCATTTATTTTTGGTGAAAGCATATATTGGGGCATATTTCAGTCCAACAAAAAAAATATATTCTCAGTTCACTTCTGCAGTTATTTCTGGTGAAAGCGTCTAGGGGCGTATTACAGTAAAAAAAGAAAAATATATATGCACTGCACTGTTGCAGTTATTTCTGGTGAAAGCATAAAGGGGCATATTTCAGTCCAACAAGAAAAATATATTCTCAGTTCACTTCTGCAGTTATTTCTGGTCAAAGCGTCTAGGGGCGTATTACAGTAAAAAAAAGAAAAATATATACGCACTGCACTGTTGCAGTTATTTCTGGTGAAAGCATATAGTGATATATTTCAGTAAAAAAATTTAAATATATACGCACTGCACTGTTGCAGTTATTTCAGGTGAAAGTGTATAGGGGCGTATTACAGTAAAAAAAGAAAAATATATACGCAATGCACTGTTGCAGTTATTTCTGGTGAAAGCGTATAGGAGCGTATTACAGTAAAAAATATATATATATACGCACTGCACTGTTGCAGTATTTCTGGTGAAAGCGTATAGTGGTGTATTTCAGTAAAAAAATATATATATATACGCACTGAACTGTTGCAGTTATTTCATATACGCACTGCACTGTTGCAGTTATTTCAGGTAAAAGCTTATAGGGGCGTATTACAGTAAAAAAAGAAAAATATATACGCACTGCACTGTTGCAGTTTTTTCAGGTGAATGCGTATAGGGGCGTATTACAGTAAAAAAAGAAAAATATATACACACTGCACTGTTGCAGTTATTTCAGGTGAAAGTGTATAGTGGTGCATTTTTACTGTAAAAAAAAAAGAAAAATATATACGCACTGCACTGTTGCAGTTATTTCTGGTGAAAGCGTCTAGGGGCATATTTCATTAAAAAAGGAAAATATATACGCACTGCACTGTTGCATTTATTTTTGGTGAAAGCATATAGGGGCATATTTCAGTCCAACAAGAAAAATATATTCTCAGTTCACTTCTGCAGTTATTTCTGGTGAAAGCGTCTAGGGGCGTATTACAGTAAAAAAAGAAAAATATATACGTACTGCACTGTTGCAGTTATTTCTGGTGAAAGCATATAGTGGTATATTTCAGTAAAAAAATTAAAATATATGCGAACTGCACTGTTGCAGTTATTTCAGGTGAAAGTGTATAGGGGCATATTACAGTAAAAAAAGAAAAATATATACGCAATGCACTGTTGCAGTTTTTTTCTGGTGAATTCGTATATTGGTGTATTTCAGTAAAAAAAGAAAAATATATACGCACTGAACTGTTGCAGTTGTTTCTGGTGAAAGCGTATAGGGGCGTATTTGAGTACTACAAGAAAAATATATACGCACTGCACTCTTTACGTTTTTTCTGGTCAAAGCGTATAGTGGCGTAATTCAGTCCAAGCAGAAAAATATATTCTCAGTTCACTTCTGCAGTAATCGTGGTGAAAGTGTTTAGTGGCCTATTTCAGTACAAAAAGAAAAATATATTTGTCGCTTTTAGGGGTGTTTTAATTTTTGTTTAATTTGTTTAGTTCAGCTACAAGTATGTCAGACAGAGAGGTGCCAGGCCATGCACAGAGGAGTGGCAGAGGCCTAAATGTTTCTAGCACAAGCAGAGGTCGCAGCAGAGTAAGTGTGCGTGGCAGCAGGAGTCGCAGCGTGAGGCCTGAGCTCCCGGTGTCATCTAGTGGTCGTGTCTTGACCAGCAACCCAGCGGTTTTTGATTGGTTAACTCGGTCACCCACGTCATCCCAAGTGACATCAGACAGTCGGTGGGTTCCTCAGACACAACCCTTAGTTGGCATGGCCCGGGAGCAGGCCCTGTGCCCTCACCTGTCCACATCCTGCCTGTAGTACTTCAACACAAGAAGTACTACATGTTGTGGGCTCAGCTCCACTTTTCAGCGAGGACGAGCTACTAGAGGACAGTCACCAACTACTGGCTAGTCAAGATCTGAGGAGACATCCGCTGCTTCCTCCGCTAGGCAGGCAAGTAGTGATGAGGAGAGTGGCGTGGGAGGTGGTGTTGCGAGTGGTCAGGCTCCAGACCCAGAGACCGTTGAGGAAGACATCAGAGATGTGCAGACACTACTCGATGATAATGAAGCCGATTGCACTTGGGAGCCAGGTGCAGATGGGGCTTCATCATTATCAGTAGAAGAGGGTGGCAGCTTGCCCGTGGGGCAGCGGTTGAGCCAGCAAGGTGGTAGCATGGCTGGGAGTCAGCAGGGTGGCAGCAGTGGGAGGTCGGGAGCCAAACGTGTCCAGGGTACACCACCTGCTTCGCAGCAGCCTACCTGCCCGGGAACTTGTGGTGCAGGGGTTCACGGAGGCAGCGGCGGTAGCAGTCACTCAGTGCAGAGTGTTGTGGGGAAAAAAACCTCCTCTGGCAGCTTAATAAAAAACTGCTACACCGCCGAGTAGGTGAACGTTGCCATATGTAGAATATGTGGGCGGAAGGTGAAGCGTGGCCAGGGTGCCAATGTTGGCACAACGGCCCTGCGTCAACATATGCAGTCGTCATAAAGTGGCCTGGGAGAACCGTGGCTCCGATGTGGTGGTCCAGGCTGCCGTAGCAACAGCTGCATCACCCAGTGGCACACACCCATTTTTTAGCCAGTCAAGGCTCCACCACCTCAGCCGACAGGAGCTGTCTGTCATTCCCATCTTCTGCTGGTCCAGAAGCTCCTGCTACTACTCTTTGTCAGTCATTCCGTCAGCAATTGATCACCAAAGTGATTGCCAATAGACAGCAGTATGCGTGCACGCATACAACGGCGCAGAAGCTGAACGTGCTCCTGTCCAAGTTGCTGGTGCTGCAGTCCCTCCCTTTCCAAGTGGTGGAGTCTGCACCTTTCAGAGAACTGATGGCTTGTGCCGAGCCGAGGTGGAGAGTCCCAAGCCGTCATTTCTTTGCAAAAAAGGCAGTACCAGCCCTGCACAAATATGTAGAACAGAAGGTGGGCAGGTCCTTGAGCCAGTTGGTGTCTGCCAAAATGCACGGCAGCGCCGACGTGTGGAGCTGTAACTACGGTCAGGGACAGTACATGTCCTTTATGGCCCACTGGGTGAATGTGGTTCCTGCACAGCTACACCAGCAACTTGGCCAGGTCACGCCGCATCCTCCGACAATGTCCGCCTCTGCCTCATCATCCTCCACTGCAGGGACAAGTCAAAGTGCTCCTCCAGCATACCACATGTGCAGGGCACGGCGGTGTCACGCAGTTCTGCACCTCATTTCCCTGGGCGAACGAAGTCATACAGGGGAGGAACTGCTCCATATGATTCATCAAGAAATCGAATCCTGGCTTTCTCAGTGACAAATGAAAATCCAAACCATGGTGACCGACAACGGGAAGAACATATTGTTGGTGCTGCGTTAAGGAAAGCTGAGCCATGCGTCCTGCATGGCACACGTGTGCAATCTGGTTGTCAAGTGGTTCCTGAAGTCTTCCACCCATCTGCAAGACATCCTAAAAACGGCCAGGAAACTTTGCATGCACTTTAGCCACTCGTACACCGCAAAGTACACCCTCCTTGAGCTGCAACGGCAGAATGACATCCCCCAACATAGGCTGATATGCGACGTTTCCACCCGTTGGAATTCCACCCTCCATATGTTGGACCGACTATATGAACAGAGAAAGGCCATCAACGATTTCTTGATGATGCAAGCAGATAGGAGTACTCCCCTCTGTAACTTTGATGTCAGCCAGTGGCAGCTCATGCGTGACACCTGCCGTTTGCTCAGGCCCTTTGAGGACGTCATGTTACTTATCAGTCGCCAGGACTACGGGCTGAACGACTTCATTCCACTGCTTCATGTCCTGGAAAAAATGCTGTTCTGGTCAGGGGACAGGAGACGTAGCGCCTAGATCCCACGGCCACATGAGCTCTTTGGGGGCTGAAGTGGAAAAGGAGGAGGAGGGGGAGCAGGACATTGGAGCTCACGTTCCACTGCCATGGCTGCTGGGGAGGGGTGCGGTGGCAGGAGCAGTACCAGCTCCATAAGCAGCAGCCTGAGTCTTCAGTCGCTGATGAGTAGCTTTCTTCACCCGCATAGTGAAGAAACTACTCACCATCAGCAGCAGCAGGTAGACCTGGTGCAGGACCTGAACCAGCAGGTGGTGGCATATTTGGACAGCACCCGGCCACCCCACATTGAAGATCCGCTGGACTACTGGGTAGCCAAACTGGATTTGTGGCCGCAACTAGCAGAGTTTGCCCTGGAAAAGCTGTCCTGCCTGGCCAGTAATGTGGCATCAGAGCGGGTGTTTAGTGCGGCGGGGGCCTGTCCACCCAAAATGTGGAGGGATTGACCTTTGTCACGATGAATCAGGCGTGGATCAGCCAAGATTTACAACCACCAATTCCTGATACATCGGTCTAGATCATCCATGGTGCCACACCAACACTTTGATAAAAGAGACCGGTTTCTTCTGACCAGCTGCCTCAGCTACTACTCTTTTTATACCACACATCTGATGCCAAGTGCTTTTTCTTTCAGCCCCCTTCATTAGTGGGTACTGGTATTGCCACCCACCGCCCCACTCTGTTACCGGGTCACTTTGTGGTCTTCTGATGCTGCTGCTGCTACTGCCATCTCCACACTATGTCACCTTGCCACTGTGTGGTATCCTCCTGCTGCTGCCATATCCACATTATGTCACCTTCCCACTCTGTGGTCTCCTGATGCTGCTGCTGCCATATCCACACTATGTAACTTTGCCACTCTGTGGTCTGATGCTCCACAGTAGATGACACGTAGTGTAATGACCAGAAAGTAGCACTCGCATGGAGCACCGCCTCATCTTCAAACAGCTGATTGACGGGGGTTCCGGGTGTCGGACCCCTGCCGATCTGATATTGATGACCTATACTGATGAGAGGTCATAAACCACCTCCGGACCGCCTAACGCAGGATTGCGTTCCGGAGGTGGCAGCGCTGCGCAGAGTCACGCATATACGCGTCATCTCGCGAGACGCGAGATTTCGCTCAAAGCCGGCCCGCGCATGCGCATCGCGGGCCGGCAAAATTAAAAGAAGTATTTTGTCACCAGCCTGCCAGCAACGATCATTGGCTGGCAGGCTGGCGATTTTCAAAAAATCCAATCCAAAGTCATATAACAGATCATATTAGTAAATATGATCTGTTATATGGCTTGTCTGCTCCTGTGCTGGTCCTTTTCGTCGGTTGGATCCAGCACAGGAGCAGACTGAACTGTGAGTACACCAACACTACACCTTAGCCCCAGATCACCCACCTGCACCCCAATTAACCCTTTGATCACCCCTTTGATCGCCCCTGTCAATCACTAGTGAAAGGAAAAAAAGTGATCAGTGTAAACTGTCACTTTTTTTTTTTCACTGGTATTGGCTGTTAGGTTTTAGGGATAGTTTAGGCCCCTTGGTTAGGTAGTTAGCGTCAGTTAGCGCCCACCCCACCGCACCGCAGTCACTTTTATTCGCTGTTTAGCGTATCGCTAATCAGCATTTGTACTTTTATAGTATCTGTAAGTGATCAAAACTGATCACGGTCAGATCTATAATAGTATTAGTGTCACCTTAGCTCGCCCTCCACCCAAAACGCAGTGTTTGCCCGATCAGGCCTGATCGGTCGCCCACACGTGCGTTCACCCACGCCCGCCCCACCGCAGTGACAAAAAATATATATTTTTTGATCACTGCACATTCATTTTACACGCACTGCGGCGATAAAAAAATCAGTTTTGATATTTTTTATCAACCGCAGCAGCCTCCGGTACTTCGCTAGCCTCCCCTTTGTAAGACAGGTTTGCTTTTTTTCTTGGGTAGTCTCAGGGAATACCCCTAAATTTAGTAGTCCAAAATGTCAAACAGGGGGTATTCTTCTGAAGAGGCCTACAGGATTCTGACCCAGTCGGATGAGGAGTGGGAACCCTCATCTGACGAATCTAGCGGGTCAGAATATGAACCTGTGGAAAGCAGTGGCTCTCTGACCCAAAGTTCGGACGAGGAGGTGGAGGTCCCTGGCAGCACCAGGCGTACCTGGCCCCATGTCGCTAGACCACAGGTTACGCAGGATCCGCTTCAAGAGCAGCAGAGTGGGGCTGTCGCTGCCGGATCACGTGGTGAGGCATACACCAGCAGCGCAGCCCTTCCTGGACCTAGTACCAGCACTGCCGTACAACCTGGTGAAGTAGCGAGCACCAGAAGGGCAGTTGAAGCTGGTACGGTGGCACGTGCAATAGTTACCCCGTCGCAGCCACCGCAAAGACGGGCCCGTAGAGCCCCTAGAGTCCCTGAGGTGCTGGCAAATCCTGATTGGCAGTCACCAACTTCAGCCGCACCAGTAGTTCCCCCTTTCACCGCCCAGTCTGGAGTTCGGGTTGAGACGGCTCAAATCGGTTCGGCCCTGGGATTTTTTGAGCTGTTCTTGACTGCGGAGCTCTTGGACTTAGTCGTGGCAGAGACCAACCAGTATGCCACACAATTTATAACCGCTAACCCGGGAAGCTATTATGCCCAGCCTTTCCGGTGGAAACCAGTCCAAGTTTCCGAACTTAAAATTTTTTTGGGCCTTCTCCTCAACATGGGCCTGACAAAAAAGCATGAATTGCGGTCATATTGGTCAACGCACCCAATTCATCACATGCCCATGTTCTCTGCTGCTATGTCCAGGACACGATTTGAGACCATCCTACGTTTTCTGCATTTTAGCGACAATACCACCTCCCGTCCCAGAGGCCACCCTGCTTTTGACCGGCTCCACAAAATTCGGCCCCTCATAGACCATTTCAACCTGAAATTTGCAGATTTGTATACCCCTGAGCAAAACATCTGCGTAGACGAGTCCCTAATACATTTTACCGGGCGCCTTGGCTTCAAACAATACATCCCAAGCAAGCGTGCCCGGTATGGGGTCAAATTGTATAAGCTCTGTGAAAGGGCCACAGGCTATACCCACAAATTTCGGATCTATGAGGGAAAAGATCAGACCCTGGAGCCGGTCGGTTGCCCTGACTACCTGGGGAGCAGTGGGAAGACAGTCTGGGACTTGGTGTCACCCTTATTCGGCAAGGGGTACCATCTTTATGTGGACAATTTCTACACAAGTGTGGCCCTCTTTAGGCATTTGTTTCTAGAACGGATTTGCGCCTGTGGCACCGCGCGAACTAGTCGCGTGGGCTTCCCCCAACGGCTTGTAACCACCCGTCTTGCAAGGGGGCAGAGGGCTGCCTTGTGTAACGAAGAACTGCTCGCGGTGAAATGGAGAGACAAGCGTGACGTTTACATGCTCTCCTCCATTCACGCAGACACGACAATCCAAATTGAGCGAGCAACCCGTGTCATTGAAAAGCCCCTCTGTGTCCACGACTATAATGCGCTCATGGGAGGGGTGGACTTCAATGACCAGATGTTGTCTCCGTATTTAGTTTCCCGCAGAACCAGACGCTGGTATAAGAAGGTGTCTGTATATTTGATTCAATTGGCGCTGTACAATAGTTTTGTTCTCTACAGTAAGGCTGGGAGAACAGGATCCTTCCTCAAATTCCAGGAAGAGATCATCGAGAACCTCCTTTACCCAGGAGGTTCCGTGGCCCCATCCACCAGTGTAGTTAGCCGTCTACACGAGCGACATTTCCCCAGTGTCGTTCCTGGTACCTCAACCCAACCGTCACCCCGAAAAAGATGTCGTGTCTGTAGCAGGAGTGGAATAAGGCGTGACACCCGCTATTTCTGTCCTGACTGTGCTGACCACCCTGCCCTATGCTATGGAGAGTGTTTCCGGAAGTACCACACACAGGTACACCTAGCATAGGGATCACATCTCACCAGGACAGGCACACAGGGCTATTAGGGCCCATTCACTCACAGCTGCTGCAAACCTCTCCTTTCACCTGGGATAAAGTGCATAACGTACTTCGCCACATCTTTGGGCGATTTGCGCTTTGCACATTGTCCCATGGGGAAGGAGAGGTTTGTTCTATAAAAGGTAAAAAAAACTAAACAAAAAAAAAAATACCGGTAAGTAAAAAAGTTAAATGTTCAGTTAAAAAAGTTTTAAAAAAGTTTCTATGTTCTGTTCAACAGTTAATAAAGTTATTGCTTTGCGGCCTGGTTTTTTCTTTTTTGTTTTGTTTTTTTTACCTTTCAGGTGGACCAACCGATCGACTAGCTGCAGCACTGATGTGCATTCGGACAGAAGCATTGCGCTGCTGTCAGATTACACGCAAGTCGGTGTATGCGGCGCTGCAAGACGAGATTTCTCCTCTGCAGTAAAAGATACGTTTGCCGAGGCATATGAGCTGAGGAGGTGGCGGTGTTCCTATACTTTGGCAAACACTTTGTATATATAAAAAAAAAAATCCCGGCAATGATTTATTCATCCACATCGATTGATGTGAATGGAGAAATCTGGTTTGCCAGGGCATACGAGCTGAAGTGGGTATGGATGTTGGGCGGAGCTCCTATGTCCTGGCAGACGCCTTTGCCCTCCTTTTTCTTTTTTTGGCAGAGATTTTTTCATCCACATTGATCGATGCGAATGAAGAAATCTGTGCCGTTCATTTTTTTCTTTCAGCCCAGAGGCTGAACGAAAAAAAAAAATCTCATTACCCGTATGCTCAATATAAGGAGAATAGCAGAAACTCCTAATGCTGGGCATACATGTAATGATTGCGGAGACCCTCAAATGCCAGGGCAGTACAAACACCCCACAAATAACACCATTTTGGAAAGAAGACACCCCAAGGTATTCGCTGAGGGGCATATTGAGTCCATGAAAGATTGAAATTTTTGTCCCAAGTTAGCGGAAAGGGAGACTTTGTGAGAACAAAATCAAAAAAATCAATTTCCGCTAACTTGTGCGAAAATTTTTTTTTTTCAATGAACTCGCCATGCCCCTCATTGAATACCTTGGGGTGTCTTCTTTCCAAAATGGGGTCACATGTGGGGTATTTATACTGCCCTGGCATTTTAGGGGCCCCAAAGCGTGAGAAGAAGTCTGGTATCCAAATGTCTAAAAATGCCCTCCTAAAAGGAATTTGGGCACCTTTGCCCACCTAGGCTGCAAAAAAGTGTCACACATGTGGTATCTCCGTATTCAGCAGAAGTTGGGGAATATGTTTTGGGGTGTCATTTTACATATACCCATGCTGGGTGAGATAAATATCTTGGTCAAATGCCAACTTTGTATTAAAAAAATGGGAAAAGTTGTCTTTTGCCAAGATATTTCTCTCACCCAGCATGGGAATATGTAAAATGACACCCCAAAACACATTCCCCACCTTCTCCTGAGTACAGAGATACCAGATGTGTGACACTTTTTTGCAGCCTAGGTGGGCAAAGGGGCCCACATTCCAAAGAGCACCTTTCGGATTTCACAGGTCATTTACCTACTTACCAGACATTAGGGCCCCTGGAAAATGCCAGGGCAGTATAACTACCCGACAAGTGACCCCATTTTGGAAAGAAGACACCCCAAGGTATTCCGTGAGGGGCATGGCAAGTTCCTAGAATTTTTTATTTTTTGTCACAAGTTAGTGGAAAATGTTGATTTTTTTTTATTTATTTTTTTTCATACAAAGTCTCATATTCCACTAACTTGTGACAAAAAATAAAAATTTCCATGAACTCACTATGCCCATCAGCGAATACCTTGGGGTCTCTTCTTTCCAAAATGGGGTCACTTGTGGGGTAGTTATACTGCCCTGGCATTCTAGGGGCCCAAATGTGTGGTAAGGAGTTTGAAATCAAATTCTGTAAAAAATGACCTGTGAAATCCGAAAGGTGCTCTTTGGAATATGGGCCCCTTTGCCCACCTAGGCTGCAAAAAAGTGTCACACATCTGGTATCTCCGTACTCAGGAGAAGGTGGGGAATGTGTTTTGGGGTGTCATTTTACATATACCCATGCTGGGTGAGAGAAATATCTTGGCAAAAGACAACTTTTCCCATTTTTTTATACAAAGTTGGCATTTGACCAAGATATTTATCTCACCCAGCATGGGTATATGTAAAAAGACACCCCAAAACACATTCCTCAACTTCTCCTGAGTACGGGGATACCAGATGTGTGACACTTTTTTGCAGCCTAGGTGGGCAAAGGGGCCCACATTCCAAAGAGCACCTTTTGGATTTCATAGGTCATTTTTTACTGAATTTGATTTCAAACTCCTTACCACACATTTGGGCCCCTAGAATGCCAGGGCAGTATAACTACCCCACAAGTGATCCAATTTTGGAAAGAAGAGACCCCAAGGTATTCGCTGATGGGCATAGTGAGTTCATGGAAGTTTTTATTTTTTGTCACAAGTTAGTGGAATATGAGACTTTGTATGAAAAAAAAAAAAAAAAATCATCATTTTCCACTAACTTGTGACAAAAAATAAAAAATTCTAGGAACTCGCCATGCCCCTCACGGAATACCTTGGGGTGTCTTCTTTCCAAAATGGGGTCACTTGTGAGGGTAGTTATACTGCCCTGGCATTCTAGGGGCCCAAATGTGTGGTAAGGAGTTTGAAATCAAATTCAGTAAAAAATGACCTGTGAAATCCGAAAGGTGCTCTTTGGAATATGGGCCCCTTTGCCCACCTAGGCTGCAAAAAAGTGTCACACATCTGGTATCTCCGTACTCAGGAGAAGGTGGGGAATGTGTTTTGGGGTGTCATTTTATATATACCCATGCTGGGTGAGAGAAATATCTTGGCAAAAGACAACTTTTCCCATTTTTTTATACAAAGTTGGCATTTGACCAAGATATTTATCTCACCCAGCATGGGTATATGTAAAAAGACACCCCAAAACACATTCCTCAACTTCTCCTGAGTACGGGGATACCAGATGTGTGACACTTTTTTGCAGCCTAGGTGGGCAAAGGGGCCCACATTCCAAAGAGCACCTTTTGGATTTCATAGGTCATTTTTTACTGAATTTGATTTCAAACTCCTTACCACACATTTGGGCCCCTAGAATGCCAGGGCAGTATAACTACCCCACAAGTGACCCCATTTTGGAAAGAAGAGACCCCAAGGTATTCGCTGATGGGCATAGTGAGTTCATGGAAGTTTTTATTTTTTGTCACAAGTTAGTGGAATATGAGACTTTGTATGAAAAAAAAAAAAAAAAAAAATCATCATTTTCCACTAACTTGTGACAAAAAATAAAAAATTTTAGGAACTCGCCATGCCCCTCACGGAATACCTTGGGGTGTCTTCTTTCCAAAATGGGGTCACTTGTGGGGTAGTTTTACTGCCCTGGCATTCTAGGGGCCCAAATGTGTGGTAAGGAGTTTGAAATCAAATTCTGTAAAAAATGACCTGTGAAATCCGAAAGGTGCTCTTTGGAATATGGGCCCCTTTGCCCACCTAGGCTGCAAAAAAGTGTCACACATCTGGTATCTCCGTACTCAGGAGAAGTTGAGGAATGTGTTTTGGGGTGTCTTTTTACATATACCCATGCTGGGTGAGATAAATATCTTGGTCAAATGCCAACTTTGTATAAAAAAATGGGAAAAGTTGTCTTTTGCCAAGATATTTCTCTCACCCAGCATGGGTATATATAAAATGACACCCCAAAACACATTCCCCACCTTCTCCTGAGTACGGAGATACCAGATGTGTGACACTTTTTTGCAGCCTAGGTGGGCAAAGGGGCCCATATTCCAAAGAGCACCTTTCGGATTTCACAGGTCATTTTTTTCAGAATTTGATTTCAAACTCCTTACCACACATTTGGGCCCCTAGAATGCCAGGGCAGTATAACTACCCCACAAGTGACCCCATTTTGGAAAGAAGAGACCCCAAGGTATTTCGTGATGGGCATAGTGAGTTCATAGAAGTTTTTATTTTTTGTCACAAGTTAGTGGAATATGAGACTTTGTAAGAAAAAAATAAATAAAAAAAAATCATCATTTTCCGCTAACTTGTGACAAAAAATAAAAAGTTCTATGAACTCACTATGCCCATCAGCAAATACCTTAGGGTGTGTACTTTCCGAAATGGGGTCATTTGTGGGGTGTTTGTACTGTCTGGCCATTGTAGAACCTCAGGAAACATGACAGGTGCTCAGAAAGTCAGAGCTGCTTCAAAAAGCGGAAATTCACATTTTTGTACCATAGTTTGTAAACGCTATAACTTTTACCCAAACCATTTTTTTTTTACCCAAACATTTTTTTTTTATCAAAGATATGTAGAACTATAAATTTAGAGCAAAATTTCTATATGGATCTCGTTTTTTTTTGCAAAATTTTACAACTGAAAGTGAAAAATGTCATTTTTTTGCAAAAAAATCGTTAAATTTCGATTAATAACAAAAAAAGTAAAAATGTCAGCAGCAATGAAATACCACCAAATGAAAGCTCTATTAGTGAGAAGAAAAGGAGGTAAAATTCATTTGGGTGGTAAGTTGCATGACCGAGCAATAAACGGTGAAAGTAGTGTAGGTCAGAAGTGTTCAGAAGTGTAAAAAGTGGCCTGGTCTTTCAGGGTGTTTAAGCACTGGGGGCTTAAGTGGTTAATATACTGTACATGGCTGGACAACCCCTTTAATATGGAACTGGTTCTCCTTTGCACCTTAAACAATTTCTACTCTTCTGAGAAGACTTTCTACAACATTTGTATGTAGGAGTTTTTGTCCATTCATCCAGAAGACCATTTGTGAGGTTAGACAGTGATGTTGGATGAGAGGGCCTGGCTTGAAATCTCTTTTCTAGATTCATCCCAAAAGTGTTGAATGGGGTTGAGGTCAGGACTTTGTGCGGGCCAGTTAAGTTCTTTCAGACTAAACTCATCCAACCACGCCTTTATAGACCTTGCTTTGTGCACTGAGGCACAATCCAGCTGGAACAAAAAAGGGCCTTCCCCAAACTGTTCCCACAAAGTTGGAAGCATACAATGTCCAAAATGGCTTGGCATGCTGAAGAATTTAGATTTCCTCCTCTACCAAAATTTACAGTTGGCACAATGCAGTCAGGTAGGTAATGTTCTCCTGGCATTCGCCTAACCCACCAAACCTAGACTAGTCCATGAGAGTGCCTGATAGAGAAGTGTAATTCATCACTCCACAGAACATGTTTCTAGAGTCTAGTGAGTGGTGGTGTGCTGTACGGCACTCCATCCAACGCTTGATATTGACCATTGTTTGGTGATGTAAGGATTCCCTGCAGCTGCTCGACCATGGAAAACCATGTTATGGAGCTCCCAACATAGCACAGTTTTTGTGCTGAAGTTAATGCCAGATACATTTTGGAACTATGCAGATGTTGAGTCAGAAGAGCGTTGGTGACTTTTATTAACAATCTGTTCAGTGCTCAGCAACTGTGCTCTGTAAGTTTACATGGCCTCCACTTCGTGGCTGAGTTGCTGTGGTTCCTAAACGCTTCCACTTTGCATTAATACCACTCACTTGAGGGTGGAATATCTAGGAGGTAAAAAATTTCACAAACTGATTTGTTGCAACGGTGGCATCCTATTACAGGAATTTAATGAACTCTTTGGAATGAGCCTTTTTTTCACAAATGTTAGTAAAGGCAGAATGAATGGCGTGAGGCTGGCTTTTATACACCTGTAGCAATGGGACTGAATAAAACACCTGAACTCATTGATTAAGAGGGGTGTCCTAATACTTTTTCCCATATAGTGTACCTATCCCAGTATTTTCGCTGTTTGCTCGTTAATGTCATCATTGTTAAAAATTTCTGAGGAGATGAGGCAATGAGTAACAATAATCTTTCAGCCATGCTAAAAGATCCGATCGACAGAAAAGGAATGATCTATCGCTCGTCATTCGATTGTTGCGTGCTAAGATGATTGCTCAATTTTGAACAATTATATGAGAATTCATGTAACACACCCTTTGGTACGTTCACATTGCTAGTAGTTCCATCAGATCTGATTGGAAGAATAATACTGATTACATATGGAGTTTTACTGATGGTGACTATACTTTATATACAGTATTTCGAACTGATTGTCATAACGTGCGTCAAGATGGTTGCACATTGTATAGTAACAAGTAAAGAGATTTGGTCCCGTGTTTGATATTTTTTTACACGGTGATACCTTGACAGCTGGAAGACCTTCAATGCACAAGGCCATTCGCTGTGATCAGTCAAAAACTGGATTTCCATACATGTGATACAGGTCATCCCTCTCAGAAGTCTGGTTTCATTGTTGTGTTACAAGAAAAGTGCAAAGGAAATGCTGTTAGTGCAGCAATTCCTTAAGGATCCGGAGCAGAGGTTTGGCCCAGTAGTAGCTCACACCGTCTATCACAGTGGCTGTCTCACCACTGCTCCCTAGGGCCAGTGCAGGGCAAGGATGGGGCACCCTTTCTCACCTCTGGGCACACCCTGGTTCTGGGGTTCCTGCCTGATGGTATTGTAGCTGGGGTGCCCATGATGTTAGGTGTTTAGATGGGTGCAAGACAGGGCATGCAGTGCAATGGCCAGTGTATGGTGAAGGAGTCATAAAACCAGGCCAACATCCCTTTTTTACTTAGAGAAAAATAGGGGTTGTAGTACACCCAACAACAATATGGATACAATGCAAATCCTTTCCCCAGATAGAGAGGTATGAAGGCTGGCAAAGTGGCAAACAATGGCACTCTTGGTATGCTATCTTGCTAAAGTCTTTCTCACTAGAATTTTTCACTGGTAACTGTAATCTGGCAATTTTGGCTGTAGTGTCCACTCCACTGCAGGATAAAGGTCTTTAGGGACTCGTCTGGTCAGGATGTGGATGTATGACGGGTGTTTTAACTGTAGCCGCTCACAAGCAGCAAAGTCTGGTTAGCTGTAGTCGCAGATTAACTTGCTGACTCCTTTTTTTCTCTCTTTCTTGATGTAGCATAAGCAGTAACTTTCACAGAGATCAGTTAGTCTCTGAATCCTGAGGCCTAAGAATAAAGAGCACATGGACTTGCTTCCTCCCTTCTCACATACTAGTCTCTACCCTAATCGGGAAGTAGGACCAGTCCATTCTAGCCTCTCCTGAGAGGGATGGAACAGGGTGATTAACCCTGTCCCTGCCATCCCTACCAGGCCATGATGAGTGTACATTACATTAAACGAGATAACATTTGCAGATACCCCGTCTGTACTGGGGTCCTGCATTAGCACAATCCTGTTATGCATAGGGATGCATAGGATTGTTATGGGAGCCCTGGAATCATCATTAGTAAACAATGCTGCATCTTTGACTGTAATCCATGTTGTTGGAATTGCTTGCATATAGTTTTCAACAAATGAATGAATCAGAAAAGGATATAAAATCAAAGTGTGGTCAAAAGGAATGCACCAGCGAGTTACACAAAAAATTTGATGTAGTACAAGAGTAGCTGCTGAAAATCTTAAAATGAAAGAAAATGCTATTAACATGACTGTGCAAATGTAACAAAAATCAGGAATAAATTATGCACAAACCTTTCTGCTGACAATATATTCATCCAAAACAGAGGACAGAGCCAAAAATCAGTTTTCTGCAAAATTACCGGTATATGAGGGATTATACAAACAGCCTCAGACTCTCAACAATATATGACTTGTTGATGAAAATACCTGGCCTGAAATAACACTGCATGATCTACAGCTGTAGCTGGGAATCTCCCTACTCGGTGTAAAGCATACATCTGAAGTGAGGGATGCAGGAGACCAGTGCAGCACCCCTTTTACCAGGCCCTGCCCTTATCCTGCAACCATGCCCCTTTTCATATGGAGCCCATCTTATTTCATATGGTGACCATCCCCTCACATCCATTTCCCCACCACCTCAATGCACTTTGAATGGTGCGGCTGCCTTCCTTCTAATGACGCAGTATCATGGCACTGCATATTGTCAGAGTGCATTGAAGGCTGCTTTCCAGTGGAATGCAGCAGTTCATAGTATGCCCGGGAGATCTGCCAACTGTACTGGGAGGTCTCTCCTTTTCGCAGGAGAGTTGGCAAGCATGGTATAAAGATTGCAGTTGATAAATCCAGAGTGAAGTTAATTAACATACCAAACCACATCCACTTCCCCATCCATTGCAGGACTTAATAAATTACTCCCAAGGTTTTTATTATCTAGACATCACTGTATTTATCACCCGTCTACCGTGACATCACAGTGTTTATTATACCTTTATTGTGACATCATTGTATTTATTGTTTTATACTGTGACAGGATGGTGTTTATTATTTACTGTACTGTGACATCCCTGTGGTTAATATTTACTGTACTGTGACATCACTGTGTTTATTACTTACTGCACTGTGACATCACTGTGTTTATTATCTCTGTTCTGTGACATCACTGTGTTTATTATCTCTGTTCTGTGACATCACTGTGTTTATTATCTCTGTAATGTGACATCACTGTTTATTATCCTGTACTGTGACATCACTATGTTTATTATCCCTGTACTGTGACATCACTATGTTTATTATCCCTGTACTGTGACATCACTGTGTTTATTATCCTGTACTGTGACATCAGTGTTTATTATCCTGTACTGTGACATCACTATGTTTATTATCCATGTACTGTGACATCACTGTGTTTATTATCCTGTACTGTGACATCACTGTTTATTATCCCTGTACTGTGACATCACAGTGTTTACTATGCCCGTACTGTGACATCACTGTTTATTATCCTGTACTGTGACATCACTGTTTATTATCCTGTACTGTGACATCAGTGTTTATTATCCTGTACTGTGACATTACTATGTTTATTATCCATGTACTGTGACATCACTGTGTTTATTATCCTGTACTGTTACATCACTACGTTTATTATCCCTGTACTGTGACATCACTGTGTTTATTATCATGTACTGTGACATCACTATGTTTATTATCCCTATACTGTGACATCACTGTGTTTATTATCCTGTACTGTGACATCACTCTGCTTATTATCCCTGTACTGTGACATCACTGTGTTTATTATCCCTATACTGTGACATCACTGTTTATTATCCTGTACTGTGACATCACTATGCTTATTATCCCGGTACCGTGACATCACTGTGTTTATTATCCTGTACATCACTGTGTTTATTATCACTATGTTTATTATACCTGTACTGTGACATCACTGTGTTTATTATCCCTGTACTGTGACATCACTGTGTTTATTATCCCTGTACTGTGACATCCCTGTGTTTATTACTTACTGAACTGTGACATCACTGTGTTTATTATCCCTGTACTGTGACATCACTGTGTTAATTATCCTGTACTGTGACATCACTGTGTTAATTATCCTGTACTGTGACATCACTGTGTTTATTATCCCGGTACTGTGACATCACTGTGTTAATTATCCTGTACATCACTGTGTTTATTATCACTATGTTTATTATACCTGTACTGTGACATCACTGTGTTTATTATCCCTGTACTGTGACATCACTGTGTTTATTACTTACTGAACTGTGACATCACTGTGTTTATTATCCCTGTACTGTGACATCACTGTGTTAATTATCCTGTACTGTGACATCACTGTGTTAATTATCCTGTACTGTGACATCACTGTGTTTATTATCCTGTACTGTGACATCACTGTGTTTATTATTTACTGTACTGTGACATCACTGTGTTTATTATTCCTGTACTGTGACATAACTGTTTATTAGGTAAGTAAAAATAACAGGGCCTGATTTTTTGCTCTCAGACCACAGGAGAAGTTTTTATATTGTGCTACAAACTATGTTATGTATCTCCTGCAATGTTCATGCGGCCTCCAATATGTGGGCCACACGATACAGAGAATGAGATTGCGTATGAATAAACATATATCTAACATTCTAAAGGGTGTTATTAATCACACTGTCTCAAGACATTTTTCAGCCCATAACACGGAGATGTCAGACCTCTAATTATTTTAGAACATATTGATAATTCTGTTAATAACAGATTCCATGCACTCATCAATCGGAAGTCTTTTTGGATTTTTAAATTAAATACTTTAGTTCCCTTTGGATTGAATGAAACTCGTGTTTAAGTATGAATGACTTGCTTTTAGGCTGACCCCTGTGTTGTCATTTCCTGTTTTACCTCTATATCAGTCTTGGTGGTTTTGTTCATTTGTTATGTGCCTGATAAAGTGATTGGTTCACTCTCGAAACGCATAGCACTTTATTTTGTTTTAACCACTTGCCATCTGGGCCATTTGCACCCTTCCTGACCAGGCCTAATTTTGCAAAACTGACATATCTCACTTTATGTGGTAATAACTTTGGAACGCCTTTATTTATCCAAGTCATTCAGAGATTGTTTTCTCGTGACACATTGTACTTCATGATAGTCATACATTTGAGTCAAAATATTTCACCTTTATTTATGAAAAAATCCCAAATTTACCAAAAAATTTGAAAAATTCGCAATTTTTCTAAATTTCAATTTCTCTGCTTTTAAAACAGAAAGTGATACCTCATAAAATATTTATTACTTAACATTCCCCATATATCTACTTTATGTTGGCATCATTTTGGAAATGTCATTTTATTTTTTTAGGACGTTAGAAGGCTTAGAAGTTTAGAAGCAATTCTTAAAATTTTTAAGAAAATTGCCAAAACCCACTTTTTAAGGACCAGTTCAGGTCTGAAGTCACTTTGTGGGGCCTACATAGTGGATACCCCCATAAATGACCCCATTGTAGAAACTACACCCCTCAAGGTATTCAAAACCGATTTTACAAACTTTGTTAACCCTTTAGGCGTTCCACAAGAATTAAAGGAAAATGGAGATCAAATTTTTAAATTTCACTTTTTTGGCAGATTTTCCCTTTTAATCAAATTTTTTCTTTAACACATCGATGGTTAACAGCCAAACAAAATTCAATATTTATTACCCAGATTCTGCAGTTTACAGAAACACCCCACATGTGGTCATAAACTGCTGTATGGGCACATGTCAGGGCGCAGAAGAAAAGGAACTCCACATGGTTTTTAGATGCCATGTCCCATTTGAAGCCCCCTGATGCACCCTTACAGTAGAAACTCCCAAGAAGTGACCCCATTTTGGAAACTAGGGGATAAGGTACCAGTTTTATTAGTACTATTTTTGGGTACATATGATTTTTTGATCATTCATTATAACACTTTATGGGGCAAGGTGACCAAAAAATTGGTTGTTTTAGCACAGTTTCTATTTATTTATTTTTACAGCGTTCACCTGAGGGGTTCAGTCAAGTGACATTTTTATAGAGCAGATTGTTACGGACGTGGAGATACCTAATATGTATACTTTTTCTCATTTATTAAAGTTTTACACAATAATAGCATTTTTGAAACACAAAAATTATGTTTTAATGTGTCCATGTTCTGAGAGCTATAGTTTTTTTAATTTTTTTAGAGATTTTCTTATGTAGGGGCTCATTTTTTGCGGGATGAGGTGACGGTTTTATTGGTACCATTTTGTGGGACATACGCATTTTTGATCACTTGGTGTTGCACCTTTTGTGATGCAAGGTGACAAAAATTGCTTGTTTTGACACAGTTTTTTTTTTTTTTTTTACGGTGTTCACCTGAGGGGTTAGCTCATGTGATATTTTTATAGAGCTGTTTTTTACGGACGCGGCAATACCTAATATGTATACTTTTTTTTATTTGTTTCACTTTAACACAATAATAGCATTTTTGAAACCAAAAAAATGATGTTTTAGTGTCTCCATGTTCTAAGAGCTATAGTTTTTTTATTTTTTTAGAGATTTTCTTATGTAGGGGCTCATTTTTTGCGGGATGAGGTGACGGTTTTATTGGTACCATTTTGTGGGACATACGCGTTTTTGATCACTTGGTGTTGCACCTTTTGTGATGTAAGGTGACAAAAATTGCTTGTTTTGACACAGTTTTTTTTTTTTTTACGGCGTTCACCCGAGGGGTTAGGTCATTTGATATTTTTATAGAGCTGGTTTTTACAGACGCGGCAATACCAAATATGTCTATTTTATTTTATTTTTTCTATTTTTTTTTTTATTCCTTACTTGGGGACTTTTTTTTATTATCCCTGTACTGTGACATCACTGTGTTTATTATCCCTGTACTGTAACATCACTGTGTTTATTATCCCTGTACTATGACATCACTGTGTTTATTATCTCTGTACTGTGACATCACTGTGTTTATTATCTCTGTACTGTAACATCACTGTGTTTATTATCCCTGTACTATGACATTACTGTGTTTATTATCTCTGTACTGTGACATCACTATGTTTATTATCTCTGTACTGTGACATCACTGTGTTTATTATCCTTGTACTATGACATCACTGTGTTTATTATCCCTGTACTATGACATTACTGTGTTTATTATCCCTGTACTGTGACATCACTGTGTTTATTTTTCCTGTACTGTGACATCACTGTGTTTATTATCCCTGTACTGTGACATCACTGTGTTTATTATCCCTGTACTATGACATTACTGTGTTTATTATCTCTGCACTATGATATCACTGTGATTATTATCCCTGTACTGTGACATCACTGTGTTTATTATTATAATATAATTATAGTATAATTATTACTACTACTATACATGTAGCGGGATATCATTGAGTGCATTATCCATGTTCTTTGACATAAACTTAAGAATAATTCCTGTGTAGTGAAGATGCTGTAGGTATGTCTGGTGCTAGTGGTGGCCCAAGGAGGGTACCACCAAGCGGTGCGGTTGTGTGGCATTTGCAACGCAGCTGGGCTGCATTCGTACCGCACCGCCATACTGGCCACAGCGGGCTCTAATTAAACTAATAAGACTGCACTGTTTAGTCAATCTGTATTGTTAAAGAGGACCTTTCACTTGTAAAAACAATGTGAACTAAGTATGCTGCCATGTAGAGCGGCGCCCGGGGATCTCACTGCACTTACTATTATCCCCGGGCGCCGCTCCGTTCTCCCATTATGCCCTCCGGTACCTTTGCTCTGTAAGTTATAGTAGGCGGTGTCTGCCCTTGTCCTGTGGGCGTCTCCTTCTCCTAGGCTGTAGCGCTGGCCAATCGCAGCGCACAGCTCACGGCCTGGGAGGTTTTTTTCTCCCAGGCTGTGAGCTGTGCGCTGCGATTGGCCAGCGCTACAGCCTAGGAGAAGGAGACGCCCGCAGGACAAGGGAAGACACCGCCTACTATAACTTACAGAGCAAAGGTACCGGAGGTGATAACGGGAGAACGGAGCTGCGCCCGGGGTTAATAGTAAGTGCAGTGAGCATACTTAGTTCACATTGTTTTTACAAGTGAAAGGTCCTCTTTAATGGTCACAGCGGGCTGTTAATAATACAGACCATGACCGACTAAACAGTGCGGTTTAGGTTTAATTACAGCTCGCAGTGGCCTGTACGGCAGAATGATAGTGATGGCCTTGTAGTTCGCCCGGCGGTTGGTTTTCGGCGAACTTTGCGCATTCGCGATCCCCCGAACATGCGAACATATAGCGATGTCTGCGCGTGCCATATTCTTTTGCATTGCGCCGAACTTTGACCCATGACACATCCATCAGGTGGGACAGGACAGCCAATTGAGACGTTTCAGCACATGGACACACCCCCAACCCTATAACAGAACCCAATCCGGCAGCCATTTTACATTATGTGTTTGGCCAGTTTAGGGAGAGGTCGCATTTTGGAGCAGGGACAGGCTGTTAGTAACTTAGGGAAACCAAACGCTAGCTAATAGGGCCACAAAAGTATTTTTAAGGACTGGTAACGTTGCTATTGGTAGGTGTGATACACAGAGGGGTGTTATATACTTATAATATACTTTCTAACATAGAAAGTATATTATAGTGCATTTGTATACTTCCAGAAAATACTGATTGAGGGCTGCGATCTATCAGCTTCCACAAAATAGTGATAGAGGTTCTCCATATACCTGCGTCCACAAAATTACTGCTTGAGGGTGATATACCTTCTTCAACTAAAAACTGATTGAGGCCTGCCATATATCAGGTTCCACAAAATAGTGATAGAGGTTGTCCATATACCTGCGTCCACAAAATTACTGCTTGAGGGTGATATACCTTCTTCAACTAACAACCGATTGAGGCCTGCCATATATCAGCTTCCACAAAATAGTGATAGAGGTTTTCCATATACCTGCGTCCACAAAATACAGATTGCGGCTTTTGATATACCTGCTTCAACTAACAACTGATTGAGGCCTGCCATATATCAGCTTCCACAAAATAGTGATAGAGATTTTCCATATACCTGCGTCCACAAAATTACTGCTTGAGGGTGATATACCTGCTTCAACTAACAACTGATTGAGGCCTCCCATACATCAGGTTCCACAAAATAATGATAGAGGTTTTCCATATACCTGCATCCACAAAATTACTGCTTGAGGGTGATATACCTTCTTCAACTAACAACCGATTGAGGCCTGCCATATATCAGCTTCCACAAAATAGTGATAGAGGGTTTTCCATATGCCTGCGTCCACAAAATTACTGCTTGAGGGTGATATACCTTCTTCAACTAACAACTGATTGAGGCCTGCCATATATCAGGTTCCACAAAATAGTGATAGAGGTTTTCCATATACCTGCGTCCACAAAATTACTGCTTGAGGGTGATATACCAGCTTCAACTAACTGATTGAGGCCTGCCATATATCAGCTTCCACAAAATAGTGATGGAGGTTTTCCATATACCTGCATCCACAAAATACAGATTGCGGGTTTTGATATACCTGCTTCAACTAACAACTGACTGAGGCCTGCCATATACCTGCGTCCACAAAATAGTGATAGAGGTTTTCCATATACAGCACTCAAGCTCTTAAAGGGTTTCTGTCACCCCCCAAAAGTCATTTTTCATTTTTGGGCTAATTAAAATCCTTACAGTGCGATTATTCAATATATAGTGCTCTTACCTTTTTCTGTGGCTTAGTTTCTTTAAAAACCGCACTTTTATAATATGTTAATTACCTCGCTACCAGTAAGTAGGGCGGTTACTTGCTGGTAGCCGCCGCATCCTCCTTTCAAAAAAACTTCCCCTCCTCCTGTTGATTGACAGGGCCAGCGAGCGCTCTCCTCCTCCGGCTGTCCCTGTCTGCAATTCAAATCCCGCGCCTGCGCCTTACGTGTCTTCATTCGGCGCAGGTGCTCTGAGAGAAGGACGCTCGCTTCCTCAGCACTTCCTCAGTGCACCTGCGCCGATGACGTCTTCTCTTTCGGGTTTAGAGGTGACGTCATCGGCGCAGGCGCTTTGAGGGAGTGCTGAGGAAGCGAGCGTCCTTCTTTCAGAGCGCCTGCGCCGAATGAAGACACGTAAGGTGCAGGCGCGGGATTTGAATTGCAGACAGGGCCAGCCGGAGGAGGAGAGCGCTCGCTGGCCCTGTCAATCAACAGGAGGAGGGGGCGTTTTTTTGAAAGGAGGATGCGGCGGCTACCAGCAAGTAACCGCCCTACTTGCTGGTAGTGAGGTAATTAACATATTATAAAAGTGCGGTTTTTAAAGAAACTAAGCCACAGAAAAAGGTAAGAGCACTATATATTGAATAATCGCACTATAAGGATTTTAATAAGCCCAAAAATGAAAAATGACTTTTGGGGGGTGACAGAAGCCCTTTAACTCAAATTTCTTAATTCTTAGCGTTATCTTGAGACAAAAGCCATTGAAAAGTAATTGAAGGTGTTTGCTTAATGCATTTAGTTTAGATAACACGTGTCATAAATCATGAGTGTTAACTCTACTACATTCGTACCTGCATCCACAAAATTACTGCTTGAGGGTGATATACCAGCTTCAACTAACAACTGATTGAGGCCTGTCATATATCAGCTTCCACAAATACTGCTCTTCTCTAGGGACTTTGGCACAGGGTCATTTTGAAAATGACAGCCAGGGGAAGAGGCAGGCCGTTCTGCAGGAGTGGTAGGGGTCGGGCAGGTGCACCAGGCTGGAACCTAAGTAGGAAGTTGGAGAAGGTGCGTGCGATTATGTTGGTTGAGTGGCTCACTCATCCTTCCGCTTCTGTACCCTCCTCATCCTCTGTATCTGCACCCTCCTCACTCTCTGCTGTGTGCACCCCCAAAGGTATATGGAAAACCTCCACTCGAGTCAGAGGAATTATTTTCCCATCCATTCCCAGACCTTACCGATGCGTAGCTATTCTTGGCATCCGACGAGGAAGAGGAGGTAGAAATGGCCGCCACCCAGTGGTCTGACGACAGTGCCCAGATCAGCCCAAGGAGGGTGGTCCCCGCTGTTGCTGCCTACTCCGAGATCTCTAATGTCAGTGCTGGTGAAGGTGACCATGATGTGTCGATGGACGTCACATGGGTGCCCACAAGAGAGGAAGAGGAGGGGAGTTCAGAGGGAGAGACGGAGCAGCAGATAGGGAGGAGAAGCAGACAGAACTCGCAGTGCACAGGAGGCAAAAAGCAGACTGCAAATGTATCTGGAGTGAGCCATCCACCATGCACGGTCACATCTGGCGCTCCCCGGACCCCGGCACATGGCTCCGCAGTGTGGGCTTTTTTCTACGTGTCAGCTGCTGACAATAGTATTGCCATCTGCAGCCTGTGCTGTCAACGCATAAGTCGCGGTAAGCCCAACACTCAATGAGGGATGACCGCCTTAAGAAGGTACCTGTCCTCCCATCACCGAGCCCAGTGGGAGCAACGCCGTCAGAACCCACAAAGTCACACTCCCGGCGCTCCACATCCTGCCTCTTCTCCTTCTCCTCCCATTTGTCCTCCACTCCACCTTCCACCATGCCGTCGTCTTGTTCATCTGGCACAAGGCAGGCTTCTGTGGCCCAAATGTTCGAGCGTAAAAAAATGATGATGCCGGATAATCCTCTTGCCCAACGGCTGACCGCTGGCTTCTCGTAACTGCTAGCCCGCCAACTACTGCCATATAATTTGGTGGACTCGGAGGCCTTTAGAAAATTTGTGGCCATTGGAACACTGCAATGGAAGGTCCCCAGAAGGAAATATTTCTCCCAGAAGGGCATCCCTGAAGTATATGGCCACATTCAGCGGCAAGTTAATATATCTCTGGCAAACAGTGTCGGTGCCAAGATACATCTGACCACAGACACGTGGTCTAGCAAACACGGGCAGGGAAGGTACATAGCTTTTACTGCCCACTGGGTGAACCTTCTGACGGCCATCAAGCATGTAACCCGCGGCACCCGTGTGGATTTGGTGTTACCTCCACGGATTGCATGCAGGCTGGCCTCTTCTTCTCCTACTCCATCCTCCATCTCCTCCTCGGCTGACTCCTCCTTTTCCACTGCTACCGCCTCTTCCGCTGCACCTCCCAAGCTCCCCAGTACCTATTCGACATGCCAGATGAGACGTTGCCATGCTGTGCTGCGGCCGTTGTGCCTGGAAGCCAAGAGTCACACCGGTCCTGCACTGCTTTCAGCTCTGTCTCAGTCACAGGCCGATCAGTGGCTAACCCCGTTCAATTTGACAGTTGGTAAAGTGGTGTGCGACAATGGTGCCAATCTGCTGAGCGCGCTGAAAATTACACACATGCTGTGCATGGCAATTCGTTGCCAAATACCCCGGGGTCCAGGACGTCTTGCGGCAGGCCAGGAAAATCTCTGGCCATTTTAGAAGATCTTACACGACCATGGCTCACCTTGCTGACGTTCAGTGGCGACACCACTTGCCCGTCAGACGTTTGATTTGTGACTGCCCATCGCACTGGAACTCCACCTTTATAGTCTGCTCCAGCAGAAACGTGCCGTTAACGACTACCTGACTACTCCATCTGAGACAAGTCAGCAGGAGTCTGAAGAGGAGTCAGAGGAGGATGGTGGCTGGGGGGAGGAGGAGGAGCAAAAAGAGCAGGCTTTAAACTTTTCGGGGATCCCTGGTGTTGTCCGTGGCTGGGGAAAGGAGACCGAGAATGGCATTCTCCTGGGCGATGAGCAGGAGCCAAGGTGCTCCAGTGTTTGAAGAGGGACCCCAGTATAAAAAGTATAAAGGTCAAGGACCTGTACTGGGTGACAACATACTTAGACCCCCGGTACAAACACAAAATGGCGGATATGTTACCAGCATCACAGAGTGCTGTTAGAATGCAGCATTTCCAGGCCTTCCTGCGAGAGATGCTGCATTCTGCTGTTGCGGGCACTGGCAGAGGAATTTCCATCCACAGCGAAACAGGTGCGGGTACCAATCCTACTGCGCCTGCAAAAAGAGGGCGGTTTGAAGATTTGTTTGTCACTTTGGATATGAGATCCTTCTTGCAGCCAACCCATCGACAGCATCCCTCCGGATCCAGCCTCAGGGAAGGCCTAGACCGATAGGTGTCCGACTGCATCAGGTTAACGTCCGATGTGGACGCTCTGAGAAGCGAGGAACCCTTTGACTACTGGGTGTGCAGGCTTGACCTGTGGCCAGAGCTGGCACAATTTGCCATGGAACTCTTGGCTTGCCCCTTGTCAAGTGGCCTGTCCGAAAGGACATTCAGCGCAGCAGGGGGGATCGTGACCGATAAGCGCACTCGCCTAGCTCACGACAGTGTGGACTACCTCACATTTGTAAAAATTAATGAGGCATGGATCTCAGAGGAATTCAACACCTGTGATGACCACGTGTAATTGAATTTCCTCATGCCAGCCCACACATATCCGCCACCACACAGAACAAAGAATGGTCCTTGCCTTATGTACAGTATATACAGCGGCATAAAAGGCCTTTATGTCAGGTGAATGCAAATTTTTGGGGCCTGTACTGGCCGACAGTTACATATTTATCCTGTGACTGCCTAATGTACCTCCAGCCACAGAATCCAAAGTTCTTTGCTGTCAGGGGAATGCCTATTGGCTAATTTTTGGGGCCTGTACTGGCCGACAGTTACATATTTATCCTGTGACTGCCTAATGTACCTCCAGCCACAGAATCCAAAGTTCTTTGCTGTCAGGGGAAAGCCTATTGCCTAATTTTTGGGGCCTGTACTGGCCAACAGTTAAATTTTTTATCTCTAGACAGATAATCATACCCTTGTCTCACTCCTCTGCCTCTCATTATGGTGGCGTATGAACCGCATTCACCATAAAGACCTTCTAATGTCACAGGGTCATGTGACTGTGCCCCCCACCCCGTACTGTGCCCCTCACCCCGTACTGTGCCCCCTTATACCCTGCAGTGTGCCCTCTTACCACACCCTGTGCAGTGCCCCTAGTCATTCCCTGTACTGTGCCCTCTTATACCATTTTATCCAGTCACGGTATGGCGGTGTTATCCGGTCACTGTACAGAGGTGTTATGCGGTCAATGTATGGCGGTGGTATCCAATAACTGGATAGCCATAACTGTATTACTTTCCCTGCCAACGCCATCCTTTTTTAGACCTGGCATGAGCGGGAAAAATTTGAAAAATGCAGATTGCGGTGCTAAGGACCTTTGCGCCACAATCTGTGTCAGAAATACGCCTAACATTGATGTATTTCTATATAATAAATTACCACCTAATTGTATTATCAATCGGGGGTAGGGATAATATCTTTATATTATATAGATTCTAGTGTATTATACTGTGCCCTGTATTTCCCAGTAGAAAATGATCCTTGAGAAACACAATCATCATCCCTGACCGCCAGGACCATGTAGCGCTCTGTCAGTACATGGCGGCCTCCCCTCTCCGCCACGCTGCTCCGCTCTGTACTGGTGCTTATTCTGACACTAGGGCTGGGTTCACATCCTACTTGAACGCAAGCACCACACAACCGCGCTGTGTGGTTGTACCCCAACAGTTCCTCAAGAAACATATAACATTGCATTTATATTTTGTGTAAAATTGGGGAGATGGGTCTCCTACAGATTTTGCATTAAATTACACTTCTTGGTAATTTAGAAATTGGTCATTGCCCAGCAAACAGAAGAGCTAAAAAATGATTCTTTAGGTAGGATTCCAGTTTTCTCCAGAACTGTGTGACTGACCCAGTGGAAGTGAAATAACATCAGAATACAATGTTCCGTACTGCATGTTCACATATAACTTACATGCCCTATTGTGCACAGTGGTAGAATATCCTGACTGCAGGCACAAAGCACATTTGCAATTATACATTAGGACATGACAGAACATGCTTCATGAAACCACCGCAGCGTTCCTAGGAGGAATAAATTGTATACGAGCAGCGGTCTGATGCCAGTATACAAGCCACAGTACACAATGTATTTAGCTAAATCCACCAAATACATAACTTGATGCTACTGGGCCCTGATGCAAAATCTGTAACTGGGCCCCCATCTATTTGCTATGTATGGGGTCTCCTCATGAAGACATCCAATGTCCATAAAACCCATTAGATGTCATAGAGGGGGATTCCTGTGCATGGTCCACTAGTTGCTCCAGTTTCAGTGGAGGTCAGGCTCTCTCTACTGCAGTCTAAGGCCTATTGAACACGACCGTATGGCTTTTTCAGTGTTTTGCGGTCCGTTTTTCAGTGATCCGTTGTTCCATTTTTTGTTTCCGTTGTGTTTCCGTTTCTGTTCCGTTTTTCCGTTCCTTTTTTCCGTATGGCATATACAGTATACAGTAATTACATAGATAAAATTGGGCTGGGCATAACATTTTCAATAGATGGTTCAGCAAAAAACGGAACGGAAACGGAAGACATACGGATGCATTTCCGTATGTGTTCCGTTTTTTTTGCGGACCCATTGACGTGAATGGAGCCACTGAACGTGATTTGCGGGCAATAAGGCTCCATTCACACGTCCGCAAAATGGGTCCGCATCCTTTCCGCAATTTTGCGGAATGGGTGCGGACCCATTCATTCTCTATGGGGACGGAATGGATGTGGACAGCACACAGTGTGCTGTCTGCAGCCGCAATTACGGAGCGCGGCCCCGATTTTGGGTCCGCAGCTCCGCAAAAAGATAGAGCATGTCCTATTCTTGTCCGCAGCTTGCGGACAAGAATAGGCATTTCTATGGGGGTGCCGGGCTGGTGTGCTGCGGACCCGCAATTTGCGGGTCCGCAACACACCACGGACGTGTGACTGCAGCCTAATAGGACATGTTCTATGTTAAAACGGAACGGAAAAACGGAAATACCGAAACGGAATGCATACGGAGTACATTCAGTTTTTTTTGCGGAACCATTGAAATGAATGGTTCCGTATACGGACCGTATACGGAACGCAAAAAACGGCCAGTAAATGGGGGAAAAAAACGGCCGTGTGCAGGAGGCCTAAGGCCTATTGCACACAAATGTGTGCGCTCTGTGGCCGCATTGCAGACCGCATTTGCGGATCCGCAATACACGGGCACTGTTCCGTGTGCATTCTGCATCACTGATGCGGACCCATTCATTTCAATGGGTATGCAAATCCGTAGATGCGGAATGGTGCGGAACGGAAGCACGGAACGGAACCCTACGGGAGCACTACAGAGTGCTTCCGTGGGGTTTCGTCCCGTACTTCCGTTCCGCAAAAAGATAGAACATGTCCTATCTTTTTGCGGAACGGCTGGATCGCGGACCTATTAAAGTGAATGGGTCCGCGATCCGCCGCAGGACGACAACGGGGCGCACACGTTCGTGTGCAGGAAGTCTAAGGCAGAACATTGGGTGGTGATGTGAACTGTAAAATGCATGGGAAAGTCCCGGAAGGGGGGCATATCTCTCCCAGGTTCCTCAACTGGCTGAGGTGGGTGAAATCCAGAATGACGCAGGCTTAGTAAATATAGTTGCTGGAGCACTTTTCTTTATTTATTCAGGGCTGGATTTTACTTGGATTGGGATAGGTTTTGGCAGTGGGACCTTCCAATCCCCTTCCCCCCCACACACACCACCAGTCCGGCAGATTTTCCCCAGCAGGAAGGGATCCCCAGGTGAGGCCTTCTCTAATCAGGCTGGGATAAAGCACCTCCCAGTGTGTCAGGCTGGGGAGGGAGAGAAAGAGGGTTTGTGAAGCAGAGTCCTGCTGAGTCTCTGGGTGTGTGGTCTCAGCTAGCAAGGCTGAGGGGCCACAAGGCTAGGGTATAGCCTGAAGTTTGGGGGATGCAGTGACGCCTGTGGAAAAAGGGTCACTAGGTCAGAGTCGGGAGGACTACTGGACCACAATCCCCCAAAAGGTACTGGAATTGCCACAGCCTAGAGGTTGCTGGATTGATGTTGGCCGAGGAAAGCCGCATATGATGTCCATGTGTGAACTGTACAAAGAGAAGAAAATATATCGGCTCTCACCTGCCCCTATCTTCTGCTGTGAGCGCGGAAATGACCATACTTTGATGCGTAAAATTAGTAGTCCAAACGAAAAACAAGGATCCAGCTCACTGTCGCAGAAATTCACAGGTACTTTATTGGTGCGGTTAAAAATACATCCAGTACAAAAATGTTCTCAGTCTACGCGTTTCGGGCTACCTAGTATGCAGGCCCTTACTCATGACATACTACAGAACAACTGAGTGCAGTAGATATAGTGGGTCAACACCTGAATACCTTGATTGGGAGATCACATGACCCACAATAAATACCGCCTCTCACATGCATCAAAATCCAGTTAAAAAGTCACAATTTGATAAAAAATATATTAAACCATAACAAACACATGTATTGGAGTGGGATGCAACACTATATCATATTCTCCACTATTGTTGCAAAATTAAATCTAATCCTCTATTCAATCCCTCTGGTTAGCGGCTATTTAATTGGAAAATCCAAAAGGATTCCCTGTTAAGGAGTTTCCTCCTATGGTCTCCTCCCCTGATCGGTGCTTTAACCCTCTCAATTCCCTGTACAGACATGTCAGACGTATCCCCACCATGAGAAACCGCAAAGTGCGAACTGACCGCTGACGATGCGGCTTCCATGGTGTGGCACGTCCGAGATATTTCTGCGTATCCTCACCTTGAGGGGATTGGTAGTACAGCCAATGTATTGTAGATTGCAAATCCCACATGTAATAAGGTAAACTGCATATATTGTGTTACAGTTAAGATATTATTTAAAGTGTATGCAAAAATGAGGGGGCACACTGAAAAGGGAACCACTAGATGGATGGTATAGTAATATTTTAATACTTTAAAAACACACCCTTAAAATTTATATAAAAAACATATATAAAACATACATCACACGTATGCAACACGCCACTTGTAATAATCCTATACACCAATCTCTAGTTGTGGGGTTAGTATACCAGCAATATGTTCAGTATAGTATGTAACAATGCGGTAGTAATGGCAAGGTAGCCAAATGTCCCAGTTAGAGTCCTGTTCTTATGAGGTAATGGTATAGAGGTGGCACTATGGCCAAATTAGTTGAAGCAGTGGTGGTGATATATTGGCAACGGCACTGTGGCCAAATCCTGATGGAGCAATACTGGTACTAATGTCCCTTTGTCCGGTATTCTGGACGTACAGAGATATGTACAAAGTTATTAACTCGGAGACTGAACTCCGGTTACTTACAGTCTCTCGCAGCTTGTGGTATTCCGGTCTTACCCTTCCTGGCTGTCTTTCCGCAGCGCTGGCTTCCCAGGCGACCGTACACTCGCAGCGTCCCACGTGGTGTACTCGGCCGAAACGTGGCGTCCCACGTGACCTGGTTGTCTAGGGTACCGGCTAAATGCTGGACTGACGTCACTGATATGCGACTTGAACTTCGGTTCTATGCCGAAGAAGGATCTCGTGTATTAAAATGAAGAGCTTCCTTGTTCTTTCCAGGAATCCACGCTCACTCTGTATTGCCAGATGCGTTTCAGGGTCATACACCCCTTCCTCAGTGGCCCTGAGGAAGGGGTGTATGACCCTGAAACGCGTCTGGCAATACAGAGTGAGCGTGGATTCCTGGGAAAAAAAACTATGGCTCAGAATATGGAGACACTAAAACATCATTTTTTTTGTTTTAAAAAAGCTGTTATTGTGTAAAACTTACATTAAACAAAAAAGTATACATATTAGGTATCGCCGCGTCCGTATCGACCAGCTCTATAAAAATATCACATGACCTAACCCCTGAGATGAACACCGTAAAAAATAAAAAATAAAAACTCTGCTAAATAAACAATTTTTTGTCACCTTACATCACAAAAAGTGTAATAGCAAGCGATCAAAAAGTCATATGCACCCTAAAATAGTGCCAATCAAACAGTCATCTCATCCCGCAAAAATCATACCCTACCCAAGATAATCGCCCAAAAACTGAAAAAACTATGGCTCTCAGACAATGGAAACACTAAAACATGATTTTCTTTGTTTCAAAAATGAAATCATTGTGTAAAACTTACATAAATAAAATAAAAAGTATACATATTGGGTATCGCCGCGTCCATGACAACCTGCTCTATAAAAATACCACAGGATCTAAGGCTACTTTCACACCTGCGTTCGGGTGTCCGCTTGTGAGCTCCGTTTGAAGGGGCTCACAAGCGGCCCCGAACGCATCCGTACTGCCCTAATGCATTCTGAGTGGACACGGATCCGCTCAGAATGCATCAGTCTGGCAGCGTTCAGCCTCCGCTCCGCTCAGCAAGCGGACACCTGAACGCTGCTTGCAGCGTTCGGGTGTCCACCTGGCCGTGCGGAGGCAAGCGGATCCGTCTAGACTTACAATGTAAGTCAATGCGGACGGATCCGTTTGAAGATGACACAATATGGCTCAATCTTCAAACGGATCCGTCCCCCATTGACTTTCAATGTAAAGTCTGGACGGATCCGTTCAGGCTACTTTCACACTTAGAATTTTTTCTAAGTTATAATGCAGACGGATCCGTTCTGAACGGATGCAAACGTCTGCATTATAGGAGCGGATCCGTCTGAGCAGACACCAGACGGATCCGCTCCGAACGCTAGTGTGAAAGTAGCCTAACCTGTCAGATGAATGTTGTAAATAACAAAAAATAAAAAAAGGTGCCAAAACAGCTATTTCTTGTTATCTTGCCTCACAAAAAGTGTAATATAGAGCAACCAAAAATCATATGTACCCTAAAATAGTACCAACAAAATTGCCACCCTGTCCCGTAGTTTCTTAGATGGGGTCACTTTTTTGGAGTTTCTACTGTAGAGGTGCATCAGTGGGGGCTTCAAATGGGACATGGTGTCAAAAAACCAGTCCAGCAAAATCTGCCTTCCAAAAACCGTACGGCATTCCTTTCCTTCTGCGCCCTGCCGTGTGCCCGTACAGCGGTTTATGGCCACATATGGGGTGTTTCTGTAAACTACAGAATCAGAGCCATAAATATTGAGTTTTGTTTGGCTGTTAACCCTTGCTTTGTAACTGGAAAAAAATTATTAAAATGGAAAATCTGCCAAAAAAGTGAAATTTGGAAATTGTATCTCTATTTTCCATAAATTCTTGTGGAACACCTAAAGGGTTAACAAAGTTTGTAAAATCAGTTTTGAATACCTTGAGGGGTGTAGTTTCTAGAATGGGGTAATTTTTGGGTGGTTTCTATTATGTAAGCCTCACAAAGTGACTTCAGACCTGAACTGGTCCTTAAAAAAGTGGGTTTTTGAAAATTTCTGAAAAATTTCAAGATTTGCTTCTAAACTTCTAAGCCTTGTAACATCCCAAAAAAATAAAATGTCATTCCCAAAATGATCCAAACATGAAGTAGACATATTAGGAATGTAAAGTAATAACTATTTTTGTAGGTATTACTGTGTATTCTAGAAGTAGAGAAATTGAAACTTGGAAATTTGAAAATTTGCATTTTTTTTTTAAAAAAAAGGTATTTTTTTATAAATAAAAATAGATTTTTTTTACTTCATTTTACCAGTGTCAGGAAGTACAATATGTGACGAAAAAACAATCTCAGAATGGCCTGGATAAGTCAAAGCGTTTTAAAGTTATCAACACTGGTCAGATTTGCAAAAAATGGCCTGGTACTTAAGGTGAAAATGAGCCCGGTCCCTAAGGGGTTAAAGCGGCTCTGTAACCATGATCAACCCTAATAAAAATAAAAAAATGCCGGATCCGTTTTTTCCGGATAACACCGGAGAGACGTATCCGGAATTTCAATGCATTTGTCATAAGGATCAGGATCCTGATCCGTCTGACAAATGCCATCAGTTTGCACACGTTTTGACAGATCCGGCAGGCAGTTCCGGCGACGGAACTGCCTGCCGGAATCCTCTGCCGCAAGTGCAAAGGTACTCTAAACCAGACATACTGGCATAGGGCTCAGTATGCTGAATAGAACCATACCTTTCTTTTGTCTGTACGTTAAACGGCTGCAGAGAAATGTGAGTTTGTAGTCATATGCAAATGAGCAATTTGAGCACTCAGAGGCGGGGCTGAATCATCGGAGCACTGCTCTGTAACACCCCCTGTGCTCTGCATACGCCCCCCTCCCCTTGACTGACAGGGCTAGACATCAGAGGGCAGAGCGGGGTCCTGGCTTATACATATCTACTCAGTGGCGTACCGTCAATAGCAGCAGACCACGCAGTTGCTATGGGGCCTGTGAGCTTCGGGGGCCAGGTTGAATGGCCCTGCCCCCTTTCCGACCTGAATACACGCCACATACAGATGCTGGACAGATAAATGCCAGCCCTCCTGAGTACTCCTCCTGAAGCCCCCTGCTACTTGCCACTGCTGCCAGCATTAGCTTCTATCTGTGAGAACAGTCAGCTGGCCAATAAGCAGGGAGATGCTCTGCTCCTTACTGGTCAGCGGACTTGTAGACAGCGCCACCTAACCTCCACTCTTGGCTCTGCTCCTAACTATGCCTGCGGATGTGCCTCAGTCCAGCGTCATTACAGGAGTAATGAGAGCACCGTGTGAAGGCTCTTCCTGCTCCAGCGTGGCCCTCATCTCTGTGTAAGGATACATGCACACGACCGTATGTGTTTTGCGGATCCGCAAAAAAAAATGGATGACATCCGTATGCCATCCGTTTTTTTTGCGGGGCTACGAATCCTCATTCTCTTCTGCTACTGCTATGTACATGCACATACATGGTGCAGACACAGGAGTTGAGCTTGCACCATTACCTGTTGGTGTCCGTTATAACATGCAGGTGACACACTGCTGCAGCTGGCAGGATTGGAGCTAGTTCCAGTTCTGCCATTGTAACACTTTAGATGCTGTGTGCTGACATAACAAACATAATACACATACAATTTTATTAAAAGTAAAAAAAAGACTCACGAAAAACACTTCACAAGTTTTTTTTCTCATCAATATCAGATTAAACCCCACACCCCAATGGATCAGCTACAATAATTCTATTTTTTATTGGAGGGGGGCCCAATTCTGAGTTTTGCTATGGGGCCCCATGATTTCTATGTACGCCCCTGTATCTACTGTATATATGTGTGTTTAAGGCCTCATGCACACGACCGTTGTTTTATTCCGTGTCCGTTGTTCCGTTTTTCGTGATTTTCTGCGGACCCATTGACTTTCAATGGGTCCGTTGAAAACTCAGCTAATGTACCGTTTGTCATCCGCGCCCGTGATCCGTGGTTCCAGTCCGTCAAAAAAATATGACCTGTCCTTTTTTTTCACGGAAAATATTTCGCCGACCCATTCAAGTCAATGGGACCTTGAAAAAACGCGAAAGGCACACAAGATTGTCGTCCGCGTCCGTTTTTTTCCTATCATCTGCATGGCAAACTTGACTTAGACTTTTTTTTACTTTCCTTCATGTCTGGTGATCCTCCAAAAATAAAGGAAGACACACGGAAACAAAAACGGAAACGGATCACGGAACAACGGAACCCCATTTTGCGGAACGGAACACAACAACGGTCGTGTGCATGAGGCCTTATGCACACTCTGTGCTATAGCTTCATCACACTGAGATCTGCTCAGACAGCTGATATATATATTACTGCAGAATGTATGATTATGGAGACAGCTGTGCTGTGGGTTTATAAGCATAGAAAACCATCCATCTCTATGTGGTATTGCTATAGCTTAGTGGTATAGTGATCTGCCTAGAATTTAGACATACCTCGTTCAAGTCTCAGGAGAGGTACTGGTATATGTTTTTTGTTTTTGTTTTCATTTTATTTAAAACCATATTAAGGCTATACTATAATAAATAATCATATAATAATAATAATAAGGCTTTACTATATTGAGAATAGTGTTTTTCTTTCTAAAACCTGTTACTGCTTTATTCATAGACACAATACATGATTATGAAGAAACCAGTAATATTTATTAGCTTTCTAAAAAAAACATTATTTTCAATATAATAAGGACATAGACTTTTCTTATGGGATAAATGTGGAAGAAAAGAAAATATCTGAAGAAAAAAAAACTTCAAAGTCTCTATTAAGATTGAAGTCTGGAATCTTCACGTACAAAACCAGTTGCTTAACCACTAAGCTATAGCATTGCCACATAAAAGTATATAACCAGTGTCTTTATAATTAGGGATGAGCGAATCGACTTCGGATGAAACATGCGAAATCGATTCGCATAAAACTTTGTTCTAATACTGTAAAGGAGCGAGCTCTCTGTACAGTATTAGAATGTTTTGGGTCCGATGAGCCAAAGTTATTGCTTAAGACTTCGCGCAATAACTTCATAAATGAATTTGTACTGTAAAAAAACATTACCTTGGAACCGAATCCGAGTTCGAGTTTTACAGTATAAATCTATTTCTGAAGTTATTATGCAAAGTCTCGCGAGACTTCGCAAAGTATTAACTTCGGCTCATCGGAGCCAATACATTCTAATACAGAATGCTTAGTACAATAGGGCTGGAGGGGTTAAAAAAATAAAAGATTATTTAACTCACCTTAATCCACTTGTTCGCGCAGCACGGCTTCTCTTCTGTCTTCTTCTTTGCTGTGCAGGAAGAAAAGGACCTGTGGAAACGTCACTGCACTCATCACATGGTCTGTCACACGATCCATCACCATGGTGATGAACCATGTGATGAGCCCTGTGACGTCACCACAGGTTCTTTTCCTCCTGCATAGCAAAGAAGAAGACAGAAAAGAAGCTGGGCTACGCGAATAAGTGGATTAACCACCTCAGCCCCCAGTGCTTAAACACCCTGAAAGACCAGGCCACTTTTTACACTTCTGACCTACACTACTTTCACCGTTTATTGCTCGGTCATGCAACTTACCACCCAAATGAATTTTACCTCCTTTTCTTCTCACTAATAGAGCTTTCATTTGGTGGTATTTCATTGCTGCTGACATTTTAACTTTTTTTGTTATTAATCGAAATTTAACGATTTTTTTGCAAAAAAATGACATTTTTCACTTTCAGTTGTAAAATTTTGCAAAAAAAACGACATCCATGTATAAATTTTGCTCTAAATTTATTGTTCTACATGTCTTTGATAAAAAAAAAATGTTTGGGGAAAAAAAAATGGTTTGGGTAAAAGTTATAGCGTTTACAAACTATGGTACAAAAATGTGAATTTCCGCTTTTTGAAGCAGCTCTGACTTTCTGAGCACCTGTCATGTTTCCTGAGGTTCTACAATGCCCAGACAGTACAAACACCCCACAAATGACCCCATTTCGGAAAGTAGACACCCTAAGGTATTCACTGATGGGCATAGTGAGTTCATAGAACTTTTTATTTTTTGTCACAAGTTAGCGGAAAATGATGATTTTTTTTTTTTTTTTTTTCATACAAAGTCTCATATTCCACTAACTTGTGACAAAAAATAAAAACTTCCATGAACTCACTATGCCCATCAGCGAATACCTTGGGGTGTCTTCTTTCCAAAATGGACCCCATTTTGGAAAGAAGACACCCCAAGGTACTTGTGGGGTAGTTATACTGCCCTGGCATTCTAGGGGCCCAAATGTGTGGTAAGGAGTTTGAAATCAAATTCTGTAAAAAATGACCAGTGAAATCCGAAAGGTGCTCTTTGGAATATGGGCCCCTTTGCCCACCTAGGCTGCAAAAAAGTGTCACACATCTGGTATCCCCGTACTCAGGAGAACTTGGGGAATGTGTTTTGGGGTGTCATTTTACATATACCCATGCTGGGTGAGATAAATATCTTGGTCAAATGCCAACTTTGTATAAATAAATGGGAAAAGTTGTCTTTTGCCAAGATATTTCTCTCACCCAGCATGGGTATATGTAAAATGACACCCAAAAACACATTCCCCAACTTCTCCTGAATACGGAGATACCAGATGTGTGACACTTTTTTGCAGCCTAGGCGGGCAAAGGGGCCCATATTCCAAAGAGCACCTTTCGGATTTCACTAGTCATTTTTTACAGAATTTGATTTCAAACTCCTTACCACACATTTGGGCCCCTAGAATGCCAAGGCAGTATAACTACCCCACAAGTGACCCCATTTTGGAAAGAAGACACCCCAAGGTATTCGCTGATGGGCATAGTGAGTTCATGGAAGTTTTTATTTTTTGTCACAAGTTAGTGGAATATGAGACTTTGTAAGGAAAAAAAAAATAAAAATCATAATTTTCCACTAACTTGTGACAAAAAATAAAAAATTCTAGGAACTTGCCATGCCCCTCACGGAGTACCTTGGGGTGTCTTCTTTCCAAAATGGGGTCACTTGTGGGGTAGTTATACTGCCCTGGCATTTTCCAGGGGCCCTAATGTGTTGTAAGTAGGTAAATGATCTGTGAAATCCGAAAGGTGCTCTTTGGAATGTGGGCCCCTTTGCCCACCTAGGCTGCAAAAAAGTGTCACACATCTGGTATCGCCGTATTCAGGAGAAGTTGGGCAATGTGTTTTGGGGTGTCATTTTACATATACCCATGCTGGGTGAGATAAATATCTTGGTCAAATGCCAACTTTGTATAAAAAAATGGGAAAAGTTGTCTTTTGCCAAGATATTTCTCTCACCCAGCATGGGTATATGTAAAATGACACCCCAAAACACATTCCCCAACTTCTCCTGAGTACGGCGATACCAGATGTGTGACACTTTTTTGCAGCCTAGATGCGCAAAGGGGCCCACATTCCTTTTATGAGGGCATTTTTAGACATTTGGATCCCAGACTTCTTCTCACGCTTTAGGGCCCCTAGAATGCCAGGGCAGTATAAATACCCCACATGTGACCCCATTTTGGAAAGAAGACACCCCAAGGTATTCAATGAGGGGCATGGCGAGTTCATAGAAATTTTTTTTTTTTGGCACAAGTTAGCGGAAATTGATTTCATTTATTTTTTTCTCACAAAGTCTCCCTTTCCGCTAACTTGGGACAAAAATTTCAATCTTTCATGGACTCAATATGCCCCTCAGGGAATACCTTGGGGTGTCTTCTTTCCGAAATGGGGTCACATGTGGGGTATTTATACTGCCCTGGCATTCTAGGGGCCCTAAAGCGTGAGAAGAAGTCTGGAATATAAATGTCTAAAAATTTTTACGCATTTGGATTCCGTGAGGGGTATGGTGAGTTCATGTGAGATTTTATTTTTTGACACAAGTTAGTGGAATATGAGACTTTGTAAGAAAAAAATAATAATTTCCGCTAACTTGGGCCAAAAAAATGTCTGAATGGAGCCTTACAGGGGGGTGATCAATGACAGGGGGGTGATCAATGACAGGGGGGTGATCAGGGAGTCTATATGGGGTGATCACCCCCCTGTCATTGATCACCCCCCTATAAAGCTCCATTCAGATGTCCGTATGTGTTTTGCGGATCCGATCCATGTATCCGTGGATCCGTAAAAATCATACGGACATCTTAATGCAGCCTGACAGGGGGGGTGATCAATGACAGGGGGGGTGATCAGGGAGTCTATATGGGGTGATCACCACAGTCATTGATCACGCCCCTGTAAGGCTCCATTCAGATGTCCGTATGCGTTTTGCGGATCCGATCCATCTATCAGTGGATCCGTAAAAATCATGCGGACATCTGAATGGAGCTTTACAGGGGTGTGATCAATGACAGGGGGGTAATCAATGACAGGGGGGTGATCAGGGAGTCTCTATGGGGTGATCACCACAGTCATTGATCACGCCCCTGTAAGGCTTTATTCAGACGTCCGTATGCGTTTTGCGGATCCGATCAGTCTATCAGTGGATCCGTAAAAATCATGCGGACATCTGAATGGATCTTACAGGGGGGTAATCAATGACAGGGGGGTGATCAGGGAGTCTATATGGGGTGATCACCACAGTTATTGATCACGCCCCTGTAAGGCTCCATTCAGATGTCCGTATGCATTTTGCGGATCCGATCCATCTATCAGTGCATCCGTAAAAATCATGCGGACATCTGAATGGAGCTTTACAGGGGTGTGATCAATGACAGGGGGGTAATCAATGACAGGGGGGTGATCAGGGAGTCTATATGGGGTGATCACCACAGTCATTGATCACGCCCCTGTAAGGCTTTATTCAGACGTCCGTATGCGTTTTGCGGATCCGATCAGTCTATCAGTGGATCCGTAAAAATCATGCGGACATCTGAATGGATCTTACAGGGGGGTAATCAATGACAGAGGGGTGATCAATGACAGGGGGGTGATCAGGGAGTCTATATGGGGTGATCAGGGGCTAATAAGGGGTTAATAAGTGACGGGGGGGGGGTGTAGTGTAGTGTAGTGGTGCTACTTTACTGAGCTACCTGTGTCCTCTGGTGGTCGATCCAAACAAAGGAGACCACCAGAGGACCAGGTAGCAGGTATATTAGACGCTGTTATCAAAACAGCGTCTAATATACCTGTTAGGGGTTAAAAAAAACACATCTCCAGCCTGCCAGCGAACGATCGCCGCTGGCAGGCTGGAGATCAACTCTCTTACCTTCCGTTCCTGTGAGCGCGCGCGCGCCTGTGTGCGCGCGTTCACAGGAAATCCCGGCTCACGCGAGATGACGCGTATATGCGTCGCTGAGCGCAGGGCTGCCACCTCCGGAACGCGAATCTGCGTTAGGCGGTCCGGAGGTGGTTAAGGTAAGTTAAATTATAATTTTTTTTTTTCCCCTCCAGCCCTATTTTACTATGCAGTCTGTATTAAGAATGCTATTCTTTTCCCTTATAACCATGTTATAAGGGAAAATAATAATGATCGGGTCTCCTAGCAACCATGCGTGAAAATCTCACCGCATCTGCACTTGCTTGCGATTTTCACGCAGCCCCATTCACTTCTATGGTGCCTGCGTTGTGTGAAAAACGCACAAAATAGAGCATGCTGCGATTTTCACGCAACGCACAAGTGATGCGTGAAAATCACCGCTCATGTGCACAGCCCCATAGAAATGAATGGGTCCAGATTCAGTGCGGGTGCAATGCGTTCACCTCACACATTGCACCCGTGCGGAAATCTCGCCCGTGTGAAAGGGGCCTTAGGGTAATTGTCCCACTTGCCCTCACTATAATCCAGCTTAAAGGCTATAGACACCTTTAAATCCATTTTCCTATTGAATTGCATGTACTTTTACAAATAAAACTGATTGCAATTGGCTTTCGTTAAAAATGTTCCACTGTTTGTTTTCCGGTATATAAACTACAACGCAAGCTGCTTGATGCCATTCTGTGCTAAATTCCTCACATGCTCAGTCTGTTTCTCCTCCCTATGCTTTCATAAGGATAAACTACAGGTGGCCATTCACATCAGACATATGTAAGCCGAACACACTCATTTTGAGGGACTGTCCAACCATCTAATGTGTATGGGGCCTCTTGACTCTCCCCCTGACGGCTGATGTGTTTCATCAAGTCAATCCTTTTTTTCTTAGGAGATAAGCAGCTGCCAGAAATGTCTGGCTCTCCTATTAAGAACACTAGGGATCGGAAGGGACAGTTGTTGGCTGATAGCTATCTAACATGTATGGCCAGCTTAAAGGGGTATTCCCATCTGAGACAGTGGGTGCATATCGTTAGGATATACCCCCTTGTCTGATGGTGCGGGTCCCACCTCTGGGACCCAGACCTATCTCGTAAACGCAGCCGGCAAAATGAAGGCGGGGCACGGCGCATGCGCGGCTGCCTTCCAATAATTTCTGGCTTAGCTATTTCCGTCGTCCCCATAGAAATGAATGCATTCGAGAACGTAACGAGGAAGGTGGTGGCTGGAGGACCCTGGGTTTTCCCGAGTCCGGCCACCACCAAGTGCTCTCCCCATAGAAGTGAATGGGAGCACGGGGAGCTTGCGCGGCCATTGCTTTCATTCATCTCTATAGGGACGACCGAAATAGCCGCTCCAGCGCTCGGCTATTTTCAGTGGCACCATAGAAATGAATGGAAGGCAGCCCCGCCGTGCGCCCTCCTTCACTTTGCCAGCTGTGTTTACGCGATAGGTGCAGGTCCCAGAGGTGGGACCTGCACTTATCAGACAATGGGGGCATATCCTAGCGATTATGCCCCCATTGACTGAGATGGTAATACCCGTTTAAGGCTACTTTCACACTTGCGTTGTTCTTTTCCGGCATAGAGTTCCGTCACAGGGGCTCTATACCGGAAAAGAACTGATCAGGTAAGTCCCCATGCATTCTGAATGGAGAGTAATCCGTTCAGTTTGCATCAGTATGTCTTCAGTTCAGTCGTTTTGACTGATCAGGCAAAAGAGAAAACCGTAGCATGCTACGGTTTTATCTCCGGCTAAAAAAACTGAAGACATGCCTGAATGCCGGATCAGGCATTTTTTCCCATAGGAATGTATTAGTGCCGGATCCGGCATTCAGAATACCGGAATGCCGGATCCGTCCTTCCGGTATGCGCATGCGCAGACTGAAAAAAAGGTGAAAAAATAAATGCCGGATCCGTTTTTGCCGGATGACACCGGAAAGAGGGATCCGGCATTTCAATGCATTTTTTCGACTGATCAGGCATTTTTAAGACTGATCAGGATCCTGATCAGTCTTACTAATGCCATCAGTTAGCATACATTTTGCCTGATCCGGCAGGCAGTTCCGGCGACGGAACTGCTTGCCGGATCTCTCTGCCGCAAGTGTGAAAGTAGCCTAAGCTCAAATCCTTTTTGGTTTACGTTAATTTTATTTTTTACATTTTACCTTAGCTTCAGGAGAGTTCAGAAAAAAACTGCAAAACTGAGCCATCCGACAGCTTATTTAGCACAGAATGGCATAAAGCAGCTTTCTCTGTAGAGTATATACCTGCAAGCTGCAGAAGACAAACAGTGGAACCTTTTTACTGAAAGCCAATTGTAAATCAATTTTATCTGTAAATGCATGCAAGCTGCAGAAACCAAACAGTGTATATATTTTTTATTTTTTTTACAAAAAACAGCAAATATGTTTTATCTGTAAAAGCACATGCAATACAATAAAACTGTGTAGAAATGTGCCCATAGCATTTCACAGAGCATATTAACCCTTAGGAACTAAACCCAGTAGAACCCGGTTTGCTAATATCATGGCATCCATCATAGCTGCTCTTCTCCACTGATGGACAGTTCCGGTCCGCCATCAATAGATAAGTGGACGCGCATACAAGCAGTCTCTATATACTACGTGACTGGGAATTTTCCATGGGTCATTCTTCTTTTAATTAGATTCCACTGTATTCCTGTCACAGCACACTGTCTAGCAGCTGCCAGCTTCAATTTCCCATCCCTAAAGGATGATTTAATAGATATTTCCCTGGATTTTTTTTTCACCCGAGCATAATATTGATTTAAAATTGTTTCTCGTACATAGAACCAGGGGTCATCAGGGTCCATATTGCTGTTCCCACCATTAAGCCCTGGTAATCCGTTCAAGCTTTTAACACTAATTACCAAAGTTATCTGAAATGAATAATGATTTACTCCCCCGATTCCAACCAGAAAAAAAAGGAATTATTGGGTCAAAGCGGAATACAGAATGCACATTTTCTATGTGCTAATAGGCACGAAAGGGGTACATTTTCTCTGCCTGTCAGCCTGCTGCCCTCCACCACCATCTTGGAAGCTTCTTCCTCTGGGAACCTTTACACCAGTCATTCAGTGAAGACATTCTGCAGCAAATGGAGACATGCACTGTATAGCACAGCTGCTTCAGAACATCTTGAAGAAGGATGCCAATCAAAGACTGACATGAAGCTGTGTCTTCCCTCCACAAAGAGGGTCTGCGGTAATGGAGCTGGGTGCTGGAAAGTTTGTAGTTATATTGGATTCCTCATCTGCTGCAGAGCCTCAAAAGACATTCACATCAAAACTGCTGCAGAACCTCTTTAAGAAGGGTGGTGAATTCAACTTCTTCAATTAATGATTTGCATGACATTCCCAGTTTCTACTGGAAAAGAGGTTCTGCAGCAGCTGGGGTGTGTATGACAAGGCATCATGAAAGAAGTATCAATTTCCTCATTTGCTGCAGAGCCTAATAACACATTCACATCAAAACTGCTGCAGAACCTCTTTAAGAAGGGTGGTGAATTTAACTTCTTCAATCAATGATTTGCATGACATTCCCAGTGCCTAATGAAAAGAGGTTCTGCAGCAGCTGGGGTGTGTATGACAAGGCATCATGAAAGTAGCATCAGTTTCTTCATTTGCTACAGAGCCTCATTACACATTCACATCACAGCTACTGCAGAACCTCTTTAAGAAGGTGGTTAATTCAACGTCTTCCATCAATGATTTGCATGACATTCCAAGTTCCTACTAAAAAAAGAGGTTCTGCAGCAGCTGGGAAGTGTATTACAGGACCTTTCTAAGAAGGTGGTGAATTCATTTTCTACAATCAATGATCGACACTCCCAGTTCCTAATGAAAAGGAGGTTCTGCAGAAGCTGAGGTGTGTATGTCAAAGCATCATAAAAGTATATCATATCAGTTTCCTCATCTGCTGCAGAGCCTCATTACACATTCTGCAGAACCTCTTTAAGAAGGATGCCAAATTCAACTTCTTCAATGGTTGACATGATGTTTCCAGTTCCAATTGACTAAGAGGTTCTGTAGCAGCTGGGATGTATATTACAAGGCATTATGAATCCCAGCTGTTTAGTATTAAAGGGGTTCTCAAGGAATTAAGAAAATGAAAATACCTAAATATTACTTTATTATAAATATATTCCCAAATACCTTTCATTTTTTATAATGGCTCATTTTGTCTGGGGAGCAATCATTAGGGGAAATAAAATGGCCGCCGCCTATTAGTAAACACAAAACCCGTCCTAATCACACAGGACAACTTACTTTGGAGCAGTGAGCTAAAGAGCTGCCTCATCCTCCTCTCTGATAATGAACACAGTTTAATATGATCTATGTCTGTAGGAATGAAGTTCATGAGGAGATGTGAAGCACAGAGAGGAGGGACAGGACAGACCATGATTATGTGGCGCTGTGGTAATGGAGACTGCATACAAGAGCTTCTGCTCATTATTCACCCCCCATCTCATCTCTGTACTTCATGTCTCCTCATGAACTCCATTCCTACATAGATTCAGCTGTATTCAGGATCATAACCCTTGACAAGCAGAGAGGAGGATGAGGCAGCTCTTTACCTCAGTGTTGTGTTGTGAAGTAACATGTCCTCCTGTGTGATTAGGACAGGTTTTGTGAGCACTAATAGGCCATTTTATTTCTCCTAATGATTGTTTCCCAGACAAAACGAGCCATTATAAATAATGAAAAGTATTTGGGAATATATTTCTAGTAACGTGATATATAAGTATTTTAATTTTCTTAATTCGCGGAGAACCCCTTTAAAGGGGGTTTTCAAGTCCCTCCCAGTCACTGCAGCCATGACCTCATCTCCTTGGCTGCCATGATGACGTGCCCGTATACGCAGGGCACAACTTTGGCACTGTTTACCCAGCTGCAATGATGACATCACATGACCATTGCAGCCAATCACTGGCCTCAACAATATTTGTCATGTGTAGTATATGGGCACGTCATCGCTGCAGCCAAACAAAGCTCAGAGGGGCGATACTGGAAGCAGAAGGGGGTGAAATAGGGGAGTATATGTTTTTTTGGGGGGTTTTTAGGACAATTTCTGCCTGGGGGGGTCTTTTTTTTTTTTAGAACTTGAACAACTCTTTTAAGAATAGAAGAGGCCTCCTCGGGTGTAACAGCACCCAACCTTGTGTTTTGTAGTGTCACACTAAATAAGTGAGGGACATGAACATGTGGAGTCACTGTGGGTAGAGATACATGGAGCTAAAAACAACAATAAATTACTAATAGGAGTCTACTATAAACCACCTAATATACCAGAGTCCACAGAAAATCTACTACTAAACGAGATAGACAAGGCGGCAAATCATAATGAGGTGGTTATTATGGGGGACTTCAACTACCCAGATATAGACTGGGAAACTGAAACTTGTATATCTCATAAAGGAAACAGATTCTTGGCAATAACCAAAGACCATTATCTCTCCCAACTGGTTCAGGACCCGACTAGAGGGACGGCCATACTGGACTTAATATTAACCAATAGACCTGACAGAACAACAGACGTGCAGGTTGGGGGACACCTGGGAAATAGTGACCATAAAGTAATAACCTTCCAATTATCATTCAAAAGAGCGTTTCTACAGGGAGAAACAAAAATACCAAACTTCAAAAAAGCTAAATTTAGCCAACTAAGAGAGGCCATAGGCCTAACTAACTGGGACAAAGTCCTCAAAAATAAAAATACAGCCAAAAAATGGGATATCTTTAAAAACATCCTAAAATCTCATTGTGAGAGGTACATACCGTATGGGAATAAAAGGTTAAGGAACAAAAAGAAACCAATGTGGATAAACAGAACTGTAAAGAAAGCAATAAATGACAAAAAGAAAGCATATAAAACCCTAAAACAGGAGGGTAACACGGAAGCACTGAAAAACTATAAGGAAAAAAACAGAACATGTAAAAAACAAATAAAAGCGGCCAAACTAGAGACCGAGAGATTAATTGCCAAACAGAGTAAAACTAACCCTAAAATGTTCTTCAATTATATAAATGTTAAAAAGTATAAATCTGAAGGTGTCGGCCCTTTAAAGAGTAATGAGGGGGGAGTCGCAGAGAGCGACGAGGAGAAAGCAAAGCTGTTAAATATTTTTTTCTCCAATGTATTCACTGAGGAAAATAAACTGTCAGATGAAATGCTGAATGCTGAAATAAATTCGCCATTAAAAGTGTCCTGTCTGACCCAGGAAGAAGTACAACAGCGACTTAAAAAGATCAAAATAGACAAATCGCCAGGACCGGATGGCATACACCCCCGTATCCTAAGGGAATTAAGTAATGTCATAGCCAGACCCTTATTTCTGATATTTGCGGACTCTGTACTAACAGGGAATGTCCCACAGGATTGGCGCATGGCAAATGTGGTGCCAATATTCAAAAAGGGTCCAAAAACAGAGCCTGGAAACTATAGGCCGGTAAGTTTAACATCTGTTGTGGGTAAACTGTTTGAAGGTTTTCTGAGAGATGCTATGTTAGAGCATCTTATGGGAAATAAGCAAATAACGCCATATCAGCATGGCTTCGTGAGGGATCGGTCATGTCAAACTAATTTAATCAGTTTCTATGAGGAGGTAAGTACTAGACTTGACAGCGGCAAATCAATGGATGTCGTGTATCTGGACTTCTCCAAAGCATTTGACACTGTACCTCATAAAAGGTTAGTATATAAAATGAGAATGCTCGGACTCGGAGAAAACGTCTGTAAGTGGGTAAGTAACTGGCTCAATGATAGAAAACAGAGGGTGGTTATTAACGGTACATACTCAGATTGGGTCACTGTCACTAGTGGAGTACCTCAGGGGTCAGTATTGGGCCCTATTCTCTTCAATATATTTATTAATGATCTTGTAGAAGGCTTGCATAGTAAAATATCAATTTTCGCAGATGACACTAAACTGTGTAAAGTAATTAACACTGAAGAGGACAGTATACTACTACAGAGGGATCTGGATAGATTGGAGGCTTGGGCAGATAAGTGGCAGATGAGGTTTAACACTAAGAAATGTAAAGTTATGCACATGGGAAGGAATAATGCAAGTCACCCGTACATACTAAATGGTAAAACACTCGGTAACACTGACATGGAAAAGGATCTAGGAATTTTAATAAACAGCAAACTAAGCTGCAAAAAACAGTGTCAGGCAGCGGCTGCCAAGGCCAATAAGATAATGGGTTGCATCAAAAGGGGCATAGATGCCCGTGATGAGAACATATTCCTACTACTTTACAAATCACTGGTCAGACCACACATGGAGTACTGTGTACAGTTCTGGGCTCCTGTAAACAAGGCAGACATAGCAGAGCTGGAGAGGGTCCAGAGGAGGGCAACTAAAGTAATAACTGGAATGGGGCAACTACAGTACCCTGAAAGATTATCAAAATTAGGGTTATTCACGTTAGAAAAAAGACGACTGAGGGGAGATCTAATTACTATGTATAAATATATCAGGGGGCAGTACAGAGATCTATCCCATCATCTATTTATCCCCAGGACTGTGACTGTGACGAGGGGACATCCTCTGCGTTTGGAGGAAAGAAGGTTTGTACACAAACATAGAAAAGGGTTCTTTACGGTAAGAGCAGTGAGACTATGGAACTCTCTGCCTGAGGAGGTGGTGATGGTGAGTACAATAAAGGATTTCAAGAGCGGCCTGGATGTATTTCTGGAGTGTAATAATATTACAGGCTATAGCTACTAGAGAGGGGTCGTTGATCCAGGGAGTTATTCTGATTGCCTGATTGGAGTCGGGAAGGAATTTTTTATTCCCCTAAAGTGAGGAAAATTGGCTTCTACCTCACAGGGTTTTTTTTGCCTTCCTCTGGATCAACTTGTAGGATGACAGGCCGAACTGGATGGACAAATGTCTTTTTTCGGCCTTATGTACTATGTTACTATGTTACTATGTTACACTGGTCTTAAAATTCCCTGATTTTCCTGTATATAAAAACAAGTACGAAGAACAGCAGTGTTTTGCAGAATTGCTAAGTGAACATAATTGTACAAAAACAGCTGGTTGCATAGGAAACTTTAATTGTACATTAGTTGCCCTGGATACTGCATCGGTCAGACCTGCTCCAAGGGTCCTTCTCATATCTGGCACAACTGCTTCATCATTATAGCCAGAGCCGGAACATATGCTGCTAATGTTTATTTATGATGCAGTGGAAAGAGCAAATCCATGAAGAACATGATGTTCAAGATCATTCACTAAGAATTAGTCAAACAAAAGTGGAATTCCAATTGGTTCTCCTAATACCTTCACGAAAAAACTCTCCAGGTCTACTTTATGGAAAGAACAAGTTCATCTTGACATGCTCTCCAATGACCCAGAACAGAACCAGGTGAAACCTCTAAGAAAACTTCCCTCGATATGGCAATAGGCAACATCCATCTGTATTCGACACATAAAAATCTAGGGTAAGCGTATATAAGTTTATGGCGGTGCTTAAGACAGCGAGCCATGCCCCCACTGACATGGTCCCAGGGTTATTCCTCAGGGTCCATAATTTTTCGCAGCTCTGGAATACCACATAGAAAATCCCTTTAAAGGATTGTCCAGTTTCAACGAATGGATGCACTGGGGAATAGCCTAAAATAAATGATTAAGCAGTGCTTACCTAGAAGATCCAGGCTCAACACTTTGGTTCTCCTGGTGGTGCTCTGTTTGCCCAAGTGACATCACATGGACAACGTGTGATGTTGCAGCCAATCAATGGCCTCAGAGGTGCATTTTAAGAGGCCAATGATTGGCTGCAACAACTGCACATTGTGAACATAGGGTCATCCAGGGGCGGATTGGGAACTTAAAATGGCCCTGGAAAAAAAAGGTAATAGTGGCCCAATGTTGTGGGTGGAGCCAAATTGGTAGAAGGTGTGACCAAGACAAATAGGCGGGGTCAGCAAACCAGCCTATTTTGCACCTTAGTGACAAAGCATTTATGTTATTTTTTTCTTCATCACGTCCCAAGAGAGCGCCTTTTTTATTTTTACGTCAATGTAGCTATAACGCTCATATCCCCGGAACCCTCATAGAAACGAATGAAGCAACTTCAAGTATGCCCGACAGGCCGCCCCATTTATTTTGGGCGCTTCATGGGGCCCTTGCCTTTTTTTTTCTTTTTTTCACCAAAACCTGGCTTAGTGTCATTCATAAATGACCCCTATTAGTCCTGAAGGTCTGAATGCACAGATTGCCTTTACTTGATTAATCGAATGATGCAGTAAACTGCTAGTTTATAAAGGGCACTGGCACATATAGTGGTTCTGCCACGTTTATGGTGTGGCAAAAAAAAAATGCAACAATATACCTGCATTGATTGTGCGTTTTCTTCCAGTAAACAAAGCAGACCTAAAAACGGACGAAAAAATGCATCATAAATGCAGGTATATTGTTGTGTGATGCGTTTTAAAAAAAAAATTTTTTTGCTGCACCAAAATGCACATGTGGTGCAGATGGATGCAGAAAATTGAGATAAGTGATCAATTTAAAACTTAACTTTTAATAATCTATTCATAGAAAATTGGCCCCAAGATAAATAGATAATGTACATGGAAAATACAACAATAAAGAAGCACGGTAGGTCACCCCACAGATGATTGTGGCACTCGGTGACCAGAACACACTTAGATTACAATAGGTGCTCGGCGGCACCAAAAGAAGGTAACCAGGTGGTCCTACCGCTCTGATGAGATGCTCCTTGGTACAGCGATTGCCTCACCGATGTTAGATAATGTGCGTACACCGTAGCTGGAGGCAGTTGCCAAACACAGGGTTAGGGACACTAGGCTATCTAGCCCTAGTGATGCCCTAGGGGGACCTACACTGGCCTAGGTGACCTGATCACGGACCCCCGTGACCAGGTACAGTCAGGAACCTAATCCTGGAATTAACGCGCCCTATAAAGCCCTCTCCTGCCTAGTCCCTACACGCATGTTTTGCTAAAAGATGAATGTGAAGCTCATCAGGGGAAACAAGGGAGCTTGGGCTATTTAGCTGAACGGGGTACACGGGCAATGATGCCGGCTGTGTCCCCTAGACAGCAAAGTAGTGTGTCCACGATCCTGATGTGGCCTCAAGTGGACAAGCTGGCAGTATAGAATAAAGGGGACCCCTGATACTCGACCCCCCCTCCTCCTACCAAAGTATTAGCGCATGGATTGATGGATGCAGGTCCAACTTGAATGGGACTGTGATCTGTCCGCATCGCAAAAAAATAGAACATGTTTAAACATATTGAATATGTTTTTTGCAGTGCGCTGGCACAGAGAGAAACCCCACGGAAGCGCTCCATAGTGCTTCCGTGGGGTTCCGTTCTGTATGATACCTTCCAGATTGTGGACCCATTCAAGTGAATGGGTCCACATCTGTGATGCGGTGCACAAACGGCTGGTGCCATGTATATTGCGGACCCGCTGTTTGGGGGCCGCATTATGGGCCCGGTATAGCTTTACTGCCGTTATACAGTCAATCCAATGGAGTCCTCTGGTACTCCAGGGGTCCTGGTGTGCATAGTGGAATTAACAATTATTTACCACCTTGAAGACAACCTACTGACACAAGTGTAATGTCATGTTTATGCAGGACATTATCTTGTTTAGCTATGGAGCTATTTACAGCTCCTTCAAAGGGATGGTGGCCAGTGCCCTCTTCCCCCCCAACAACCCTTCCCCACCGAGAGGACTCGGCAGCTCATAAAGATAACGTGAACTAATAAATCATTGACCAAACAACTTCTAAACTAAACTACACACAGTTAGACCGTCCGTGGGCTAACCATCATTTTCCCCTCCTCAGGGTAGGAGTGGGCTGGAACTTTTCAGTCGCTATCTCGTTATCATCACAGGCAGAATTACAATGACAGATATCACCTCTGTATAGATAACACAGGATTCACCATATATGATATCAAAGCTTATCTGCCCCCTCCTGACCACTAGCATGCCTAGAAACCTCTCCCATAAAAGTCAATGTGGTCCCCTCTTGTCCATTGTGTCTATAGTCCATGTAGCTGCTCTCAAAGAGCAGGAAGTCTTAAAGGGCATCTGTCAGTAGATTTGTACCTATGACACTGGCTGACCTGTTGCATGTTCGTTTGGCAGCTGAAGACATCTGTGTTGGTCCCATGTTCATATGTGCCCACATTGCTGAGAAAAATTATGTTTTAATAAATGCCAATGAACCTCTAGGAGCAACGGGGGCGTTGGCATTACTCCTAGAGGCTCTGCTCTCTCCGCAACTGCCACACCATCTCCAGTTGATTGATGGGCCAGACATCATCACACCTTTTTAGAGGTTTTTTTTTCCAATGAGAACTGCTTGTGGATGTGGCCTCTGTAGGTGCAATGTTCCAGGAAAAGAGACACCAGGACCTCAAGTTGTGGAAGACAAATATGTAATAGTGTCAATCAGCACCAGGAAGGGGAAACATTTTTTATCTTTGCTATGGACCCACCACATCTACTGAGACTATACATGACTGATGAATAAAAAATGTAAAAAAAAATTAACACTATACACAAAAAGCCACACCTCCCAGAAAGAAAGTACTTATCCAGTACATCAGTCATTTTTAATTTCTCAGCAAATATGAGATGCTTTATCCATGAATATATGATGTTCAACCTACCTGGGAGCTTGGTATTAAAGCTTTCCACCAATGTCCTCCTTTCACAAGGTCAACCTCATTCAACGGCATGGAGACTTTCCCAATAACACAATGTCGTGAAAACTTGTCAAAATCCACCACTGTCAACAGCAATGTTCTTCTTTGGGCTTCTAAAAATGGGATGTCAAAAGTGTATCTCTCCTCAAATACTGGATTCTGAGTCTTACGTTTGACTCCAGTTTGCTTAGAGTTCTTCTGATCCGGCAGTAGACATATCTTCACATACGGGTTTGAATGAGCCATGTCTTGCCTGGAACCATCGTAAGATATGGGTGGCGGTAGGTCCCTAGCCTCTATCACTCTGACAATCAGATAGTTGTGAAGCAGATCATACTGAGTGCTAAAATGCAGCATGCCTAATTGATACTTGGTTAGAATTTCATCATCTGTTAATGAGTCTACATCATCATTACTGGAATCGACAGGATACAGGTGGAGTTCAAATTTCCTAAAATAGTCCTCAGGGGTATATGTTTTCCTCAGTACGGTTGGTTGCACAATTTCTTTTTTTGCCCCTAATGCACCAAACTCAATTGGTTTAATGTCAATTAATGGAGAACTTGGTCTTCTGGATTCTAAACCTAGAAGATAACAATATATGATATTTTATGTGAATACTATACAGGTATGGGGCGCACTAATAAAACTAGATAAACATCTCACAATCTGTAACACAAAGCCATACAATGAAAATGTTATACTAATGCCCTTTAACGGGTGTGCAATATGGTTACTGAACTGCAGAATGAAGGTGTCAAAGGCATTATTCTCCGGTTCCTTAAAATCCACTTATCAAAAGTCCATCAATATAAGATCTTGGTGTCCAACTCTCGACACCCGACTGATCAGCTGTTTGAAGCTGTTTACTAGATACGGCTCCATACATTTAGTAGCAGTTGTGTCTCGTATTATAGCTGTGCCCGGTTCAAGTTAATAGGACAGAGGTGCCATACCAGGCACAATCGCTACTGAAAGTACAGAGCTGCTCTATATGAAGCAGTGTGAAGGGCCGCAGTGGTCACTGGAGCACCGTGGCCCCTTCAAACAGCTGATCAACAGGGTAACAAGAGGTGTGCCCATCTCAGACATCGATGGCATATCACTGGCATAAGTGCAAGGCCGACCTCTGGAACTCGCTCCGTTTTCCAGAATGGGCACCTCGAAGTGAAGGTGAGTGTACCGCTCAAGAATGGCCACCCTCCGTTCACCACTATGGGAGTACTGAAAATAGCCAAGTGCTGGCTCGGCTACTCCTGGCAGCTCTATACACATTAAAATAACAAAATTGGTATTATATTGCTATATTGGTTATCACATCCACATAATTGCTATCTTGTGTAGGATGTCTATTGTGGTACTTGTGGTCCGCTGCGGGCATCCTCCACTGTATGCATTTTTACTGGGGATCGCCATTAGCAACAGGCTACAAGTGCAGGATTTGCTCCCCTGTATACATGGGTTTAAGCAATTCCTCACCACGCCATTTTTCTGTTTATTAGCTCTATACACAGCTGCTACCATCCTGAAAGACCCTCTTCATATCACACGCAGATGTTCAACGTGCCCTCCAGGAGAGTTCGACTTTGCCACTAAATCCATCACTTGATTACATTGTAAAAAAAAATCTCTGCAGACTCAGGTAGAAGAATTCTTGAGTCCAAAATATTAGAGCTTTATACCTTTAGTGCTAGTGGTGGGTTCAATAATAAAGGATGTATACATAAGTTACAGTATTCAGAAGTCTTACTTGAAATGCGCCTAGTAAGACTATATGTAGATCTGGATGTATCTGAAGATCGTCTTCTGTCAGGTGATGTTTCCTGTGGAGTCGGAGGAGGCTCACTTGTTGCATTGTCTGAATCTCCTTCCTTGTCTTCACTGCGATTATTTATCCTGGTAAGTATAATGAACCACACATTTGTAACAACATGTTGATATATAGACAATTGAAAATGGACAGTTCGGGTGCTTGCCTGGGACCAGAGGACCAAATTGCCCAAAGCTTTGATGCACATTTTGGTTTTATTGTGGTTTCTGAAGGACCTACAGAAGGACCTCCATATGGTTACATGACCTCTTGAGATCCTCAAGCCAAGAAGGAAGAGCAGGGGCTAGGCTAAGCAGAAGCTGCTGTATAAGTTCAGGTGGTCTATGTTTATGGGATGTACATTTATTTAGGTCTGCCCTGAGTCTGTATGTAGTCTATATAGTGCAGAGGTGCACAACCTGCAGCCAGAGGGTCACATGCGGCCCTCAATAACATTTTGTGCTGCCCCCCTACATCTTATAACAGATATGTATGTCTAAGTCTTGTGGTTGCTCACATGTATTTTTTTTATGTATTCTCCCATTAGATGGGAGTCCTGGAAGTTTAACTAGATATTTGTGGCATACATTGTGTTTTCAATATGCAATAAATGCAGAATTTCAGTTGGTTATATCCTTTTAATTTTTATTTCCGACCCTTGTGGTTGGTTCAGTCTGACAATGTAGCCCCCAACCATAAAATGTTGTGCACCCCTGCTCTAGGGTCTGTATTAGTTTAGAGGGTCAACGCTGGGTCTGTATTTAGGGGGTCTGGTTTGGGGATCTGTACTTATTTAGAGGGTATGGTCTGTTTTTTGTTTTTTTTAGCAGGGGTCTGGTCTGAGCACTTGAGCACTGTAACAGTATGCCCTCAACAGTATTTATTGCTGCATATTTACTGCAGAGTTTACCCTATTCATGGCAAAGGGTGAAATCTCTGGTAAAAATCTGTAGTATAAAATAACATGATGCAGATTTAAAATCCGTATTGCAGGTCAATTTCTGTACGTATTCTGTGCAGATTTGTTCTGCAGCATGTGTAGGACATTTAGTAAAATCTTTTCCACTGTTCTGATATTATAAACGCTAGAGTGTATACACCCTGTATGGATGTACCCTAATATTTTAGGGTTCTGGGATCTCTATTTTTTAAGAGGCATATAGACTGTTTAGGGGACTGGGGCCTGTATTTGGTAACAGGGGGAAGGGTTATATTTATTCCTGGGTCTGTATTTATTCTGAGGATTGGCCTGTAGACTGAATTTATTTATGTTGCTATATAGGTTGGGGATGGCTGCAGAATCAAGAGGCAAAACTCTGAGGTCTTGAGGAGCAGTTGTCATGGCAGTCTGGGTTGGATGGAGAAGAAAAGGAAAGATAAACCATCACCTATGAGTCACTGGTTCTGTTACCTCTCCTGATGTGTTTTATTGGAAATCCTTATATTCTGCAAAAGGTCTATGTGTAGGTCAGATCTGATTGACAACTTTATGTTACAATTCTCCTTGTCAATTAGATGTCTCCCTACACAGTCTGATACTATCAGCGATGACCGAATGCTGTCAGTATTCAGGGACAGGGGAATGATAACACCCAGTTGTCAATACTAGAAGAGAGAGGTGATGTGGAGTATAGACACAGTGAGGCATGGTGGCGGTGGGGATTGCGAGGGTAATGCCATGGGAAAAACGTAAAACCTATAGTTTACTTAATCTGTAACACTATATATATATATATAAATATATATATATACTATTATAGAAACAATCTGGGCAAACACTGATGCACTGAGTTATATCTGGTGAGGAGGCTAAGGGGATAGTTCCTGACAAGGTGATTCTATGAACCCCAAAGTATCCTTTGGTCATAAACCGATACCTTGGACTCTGCAGTACCATAACACAGTATTAGGTTTTCTTGGAGTATTCCTTTAAAATGTTGCATGTACATGTTTTGCAAATTCTGCCATACAAATAATACTACTACTATTTTCATACCTGTCAGTCATCTTGGTTAAAGCTATATACACTGCTCAAAAAAATTAAGGGAACACTTAAACAACACAATGTAACTCCAAGTCAATCACACTTCTGTGAAATCAAACTGTCCACTTAGGAAGCAACACTGAGTGACAATCAATTTCATATGCTGTTGTGCTGTCATGGTCTTACCTGCTTGCTGCTCTCCTTCGTTTGACATGTGCTGGCGGCCATCTTGGGTCCTGGGTTTCTTGTAGCCTTCCACCCTGCGGCTCCTCCTTCCCCTGGGAGGAGCTGGATGCCTAGCTCATATATATAGGAGGTCTGTGGCTTCAGTTCCTTGCTTGGTCCTCTTGTGTTCACATGCTTCTAAGACTGCTGCTGCTTCTGGTTCCTGATCCTGGCTTCGTCTGACTACCCTGCTGGTTCCTGATCCTGGCTTCGTCTGACTACCCTGCTGGTTCCTGATCCTGGCTTCGTCTGACTACCCTGCTGGTTCCTGTTCCTGGCTTCGTCTGACTACCCTTCTGGTTCCTGACCTCTGGCTTCGCAAAGACTCTGCTCGGTTTCACCATCCGTTTGGACTTTTGCTTTACAGCTTTATTTTCAATAAAGCCTTCTATTTTCACTTATCTCTTGTTGTACGTCTGGTTCATGGTTCCGTGACATTAGGACCAAGCCATGAATTCTGACGGTACAGGGCCATCCTCGCTACCCACGCTGGTTGCCAGACTTGATCAGCAGGATCACCTGTTGGGTCGGTTCGCTGTGGCGTTGCAAACCCTGCTTGAACGCACGGCTCATTTCGCTCCCGTTGCCGATGGGTCGGTTGTCGCTCCTGGGCTCGCTCCTACTGCCGCTCCGGTTGTTGCGCCAGAGTCTACCCCGACACCTGTTGTTGCGCCTGCGGTGTTTCGGGGTATGACCGGTTCTGCCCCTCTTCCACGGCGCTTTGGGGGAGAGCCAACTCAGTGCCGAGGTTTCCTTAACCAGGTGGGCATTTATTTCGAGTTGCTGCCACATGCCTTTCCTACTGAGAGATCAAAGGTGGGCTTCTTGATCTCGCTGCTCTCGGACAAGGCCTTGGCCTGGGCCAGCCCTTTATGGGAGAACAACAATCCGGTGGTTGCCGAGTTTTCCGGTTTTGTTGCTTCTCTTCGGAAGGTATTCGATGTGCCGGCTCGTGCTGCCTCTGCTGCGAAGCTCCTTATGTCCATCAGACAGGGTTCACGATCCGTAGCTGAATACGCCATTGAGTTTCGTACCCTGGCAGCAGAGGTGGGCTGGAATAATGAGGCTCTGGTCGCTGCTTTCTCTCATGGTCTCTCGGATGCCTTGAAGGATGAGGTTGCAGCTAAGGACCTACCAGTTGAGCTCGAGTCTCTTATTTCTTTCCTGATTTTGATTGACACCAGACTCAGGGAGAGACCTTCCTTTAAGGAGAACCTGCGGAGGCCTTCTAACAGATTGGTGCCTACGTTTGCTGTCCCACCTGTGCCTCCCTCTCCTCCCACGCCTCCTGGGGATGACTTGTCTGGGGGTGAACCCATGCAGCTGGGGTTTGCTCGCCTGTCCGAGGGGGAGAGGGCACTCCGGAGACGCGAGGGCCGATGCATGTACTGTGGTCTCGGTGGGCATTTTCGGTTGGCATGTCCGAACCGTCCGGGAAACGCTCGTACCCTGAGATCCTGTCGGGGGCAGATCTTGGGTGGAGTCTCCTCGTCCCCGGTTTCCCGTGTTGACAAACCACTGATCACTGTTGTCCTCTCCTGGGTCGGGGGCTCGGTGACGACCCAGGCGTTGGTGGACTCTGGTGCTGGTGGTTTGTTCATTGATAGTGTGTTCGCTGCCGCCAATTCCATTCCTCTGCAGGCTCGAGGTTCCCCACTGGCTCTTGAGGCGATAGACGGCAGACCCCTTCTGCCGCCACACGTGACTCATGAGACCCTTCCAGTGGGGATAGCCATTGGTGCCGTTCACAGAGAGTCGGTCTGCCTCCAGGTTATTTCGTCTCCACACTACTCGGTGGTCTTGGGGTACCCCTGGCTCCAGAAGCATAATCCGACTTTCGATTGGAGATCGGTCGAGATCCTCTCGTGGTCACCGCAGTGTGGGGCTAGTTGCATCCATGGGTCTGTCAAGTTGCTGTGTACTTCCTCGGACTCTCTGTTGCCTCCTGAATACGAGGAGTACCGGGATGTATTCGATAAGGTGCGCGCGGTTGCCCTACCTCCGCACCGCCCATACGATTGTGCCATAGAGTTACAATCTGGTGCCGTTCCTCCTCGTGGCAAAGTCTATCCACTGTCGGTAGCGGAGAATGAGGCCATGGAGGAGTACGTGAGGGAGGCGCTTTCACGCGGACACATTCGCAAATCTTCGTCCCCGGCAGGGGCTGGATTTTTCTTTGTGAAAAAGAAGGGCGGTGAGTTGAGGCCTTGCATCGATTACAGGGGTCTCAATCGCATCACGATCAAGAACGCTTACCCGATACCCTTGATTTCCGAGCTGTTCGATCGCCTTAAAGGGGCCACGGTCTTTACCAAACTCGACCTGAGGGCGGCATATAACCTGGTAAGGATCAAGGCGGGCGATGAGTGGAAGACCGCGTTTAACACCAGGACCGGTCATTACGAATCCTTGGTTATGCCCTTTGGGTTGTGCAATGCGCCCGCAGTCTTTCAGGAATTCATCAACGATGTTTTCCGTGACCTGTTGCAGCAGTGTGTGGTAGTCTATTTGGATGACATCTTGGTATATTCTGAATCCATGGAGGCCCACATTCTGGATGTCAGACGAGTGTTGCAACGGTTACGAGAGAACAAGCTGTTCGGTAAGCTTGAGAAATGCGAATTTCACCGATCCCAGGTAACCTTCTTAGGTTACATCATTTCCGCTGAGGGGTTCTCCATGGATCCTGAGAAGGTTTCGGCTGTCTTACAGTGGCCCCAGCCCAGTGGTCTTCGTTCCCTGCAGCGCTTTTTGGGCTTCGCCAATTATTATCGGAAGTTCATCAGGGACTTTTCCATGCTGGCCAAGCCTCTCACGGATCTGACCAGGAAGGGCAGTAATTCCCAGGTCTGGCCGCTCGAGGCCATCCGAGCTTTTGAGGCCCTAAAGTCCGCCTTTGTGTCGGCTCCGATTCTGTCGCATCCCAACCCTGGGTTGCCCTTTGTCCTCGAGGTGGACGCGTCTGAGACGGGAGTAGGCGCCCTTCTGTCTCAGCGTAGAACACCAGAGGGTCCTCTGCTTCCTTGTGGGTTTTACTCCCGGAAACTGTCTTCCGCGGAGTGCAACTATCAGATTGGTGACAGGGAGTTATTGGCCATCGTGCAGGCCCTTAAAGAATGGAGGCACTTGCTCGAGGGTTCGGTGGTTCCGGTTCTCATCCTGACGGACCACAAGAATCTGACCTACCTTTCTGAGGCCAAGAGATTGACACCACGTCAGGCCAGATGGGCTCTGTTCTTGTCACGTTTTAATTACGTGGTCTCCTACCTACCCGGTTCCAAGAACATCAGGGCGGATGCCTTATCACGGCAGTACTCCGAGCTGTCCAGGGAGGAGTCGATTCCGACTTCGGTCATACCTCCGAATCAGATCCTGGCCGCCATTCGCACCAGCCTGACCTCTCCCCTGGGTGAGCAGATTTTGGCGGCTCAATCTGGTGCTCCCTCTGGGAGACCCAACGGCAGATGTTTTGTGCCTGAGGAGTTGCGCACTCGGTTGTTGCGAACCTACCATAACTCCAAGACCGCGGGGCATCCTGGAAAGAATCAGCTGTCCTGGGCTGTTTCACGTCTGTTCTGGTGGCCTTCCCTACGTTCCGACATCGCCGCATATGTAGCGGCATGCTCCGTTTGTGCCCAGAGTAAGTCCCCTCGGCACCTTCCGTTGGGCCTTCTGCAACCCATAGCCACCGGGGAGCGCCCATGGTCACACCTGGGGATGGATTTCATTGTGGACCTCCCTGCATCCCGAGGCCATACGGTCATTCTCATGATTGTGGATCGGTTTTCCAAAATGTGCCACTGTGTTCCTCTCAAGAAGTTACCCTCTGCACAAGAGTTGGCCACGATTTTTGCCAGGGAGGTCTTCCGGTTGCACGGTTTGCCTAAGGAGATTGTGTCGGATCGGGGGAGTCAGTTTGTGTCCAGGTTCTGGCGCGCCTTTTGCTCCCAGTTGGGGATTCATCTCTCCTTCTCCTCGGCCTACCACCCTCAGTCCAATGGGGCCGCAGAACGATCCAATCAGGCCTTGGAGCAATTCCTTCGTTGCTATGTCTCCGATCACCAAGACAATTGGGTTGACCTCCAGCCTTGGGCTGAGTTTGCCAGGAACACGGCGGTGAACTCTTCCTCTGGGACATCTCCCTTCATGGCCAATTATGGGTTCCAACCTGCCGTGTTAGCGGAGGTATTCTCTCCCCAGGATATTCCGGCTGTGGAGGATCACCTTTCCGTCCTACGTGCTTCTTGGGTACAGATCCAGAAGTCCCTTGAGGTCTCTGCGCAGCGCCAGAGATTCCAGGCTGATCGCAGACGAGCGCCTGCTCCTTCCTACCAGGTCGGAGACCGTGTATGGTTGTCCACCCGCAACCTCAACCTTCGAGTGCCCACTCCCAAGCTGGCGCCTCGCTTTGTTGGTCCCTTCCGAGTGCTTCGCAGGGTAAACCCGGTAGCCTATGCCCTTGCGCTTCCTCCTGGCATGCGGATCTCCAACGTGTTTCATGTCTCCCTGTTGAAGCCACTGGTGTGTAATCGTTTCACTTCCTCGGTTCCTCGGCCTCGTCCGGTCCAAGTGGGCAATCGTGAGGAATATGAGGTGAGCAATATCCTGGACTCACGCCTGGTCCGCGGTCGGTTGCAGTTTTTGGTCCATTGGCGTAGTTATGGTCCAGAGGAGCGTTCCTGGGTTCCCTCCGCAGATGTCCATGCTCCTGCCTTGCTCCGAGCCTTCCACGCACGCTTCCCTCAGAAACCGTTTTGTGCTCCGCGGAGGAGGGGCCCTTGAGGGGGAGGTACTGTCATGGTCTTACCTGCTTGCTGCTCTCCTTCGTTTGACATGTGCTGGCGGCCATCTTGGGTCCTGGGTTTCTTGTAGCCTTCCACCCTGCGGCTCCTCCTTCCCCTGGGAGGAGCTGGATGCCTAGCTCATATATATAGGAGGTCTGTGGCTTCAGTTCCTTGCTTGGTCCTCTTGTGTTCACATGCTTCTAAGACTGCTGCTGCTTCTGGTTCCTGATCCTGGCTTCGTCTGACTACCCTGCTGGTTCCTGATCCTGGCTTCGTCTGACTACCCTGCTGGTTCCTGATCCTGGCTTCGTCTGACTACCCTGCTGGTTCCTGTTCCTGGCTTCGTCTGACTACCCTTCTGGTTCCTGACCTCTGGCTTCGCAAAGACTCTGCTCGGTTTCACCATCCGTTTGGACTTTTGCTTTACAGCTTTATTTTCAATAAAGCCTTCTATTTTCACTTATCTCTTGTTGTACGTCTGGTTCATGGTTCCGTGACATGTGCAAATGGGATAGACAACAGGTGGAAATTATAGGCAATTAGCAAGACACCCCCAATAAAGGAGTGGTTCTGAAGGTGGTGACCACAGATCACTTCTCAGTTCCTATGCTTCCTGGCTGATGTTTTGGTCACTTTTGAATGCTGGCGGTGCTTTCACTCTAGTGGTAGCATGAGACAGAGTCTACAACCCACACAAGTGGCTCAGGTAGTGCAGCTTATCCAGGATGGCACATCAATGCGAGCTGTGGCAAGAAGATTTGCTGTGTCTGTCAGCGTAGTGTCCAGAGCATGGAGGCGCTACCAGGAGACAGGCCAGTACATCAGGAGACGTGGAGGAGGCCGTAGGAGGGCAACAACCCAGCAGCAGGACCGCTACCTCCGCCTTTGTGCAAGGAGGAACAGGAGGAGCACTGCCAGAGCCCTGCAAAATGACCTCCAGCAGGCCACAAATGTGCATGTGTCTGCTCAAACGGTCAGAAACAGACTCCATGAGGGTGATATGAGGGCCCGATGTCCATAGGTGGGGGTTGTGCTTACAACCCAACACCGTGCAGGACATTTGGCATTTGCCAGAGAACACCAAGATTGGCAAATTCGCCACTGGCGCCCTGTGCTCTTCACAGATGAAAGCAGATTCACACTGAGCACATGTGACAGACGTGACAGAGTCTTGAGACGCCGTGGAGAACGTTCTGCTGCCTGCAACATCCTCCAGCATGACCGGTTTGGCATTGGGTCAGTAATGGTGTGGGGTGGCATTTCTTTGGAGGGCCTCACAGCCCTCCATGTGCTCGCCAGAGGTAGCCTGACTGCCATTAGGTACCGAGATGAGATCCTCAGACCCCTTGTGAGACCATATGCTGGTGCGGTTGGCCCTGGGTTCCTCCTAATGCAATACAATGCTAGACCTCATGTGGCTGGAGTGTGTCAGCAGTTCCTGCAAGACGAAGGCATTGATGCTATGGACTGGCCCGCCCGTTCCCCAGACCTGAATCCAATTGAGCACATCTGGGACATCATGTCTCGCTCTATCCACCAACGTCACGTTGCACCACAGACTGTCCAGGAGTTGGCAGATGCTTTAGTCCAGGTCTGGGAGGAGATCCCTCAGGAGACTGTCCGCCACCTCATCAGGAGCATGCACAGGCATTGTAGGGAGGTCATACAGGCATGTGGAGGCCACACACACTACTGAGCCTCATTTTGACTTGTTTTAAGGACATTACATCAAAGTTGGATCAGCCTGTAGTGTGTTTTTCCACTTTAATTTTGAGGGTGACTCCAAATCCAGACCTCCATGGGTTGAAAAATTTGATTTCCATTTTTTAATTTTTGTGTGATTTTGTTGTCAGCACATTCAACTATGTAAAGAACAAAGTATTTCAGAAGAATATTTAATTAATTCAGATCTAGGATGTGTTATTTTTGTGTTCCCTTTATTTTTTTGAGCAGTGTATATCCCAATCACCCATACTGCTACATAACGAGGCAGACTTAAGGACTCACTGGGGCAGATTTACTAATTCTGTATATGACCTAAACTTAGACCAGACGCCTAGACCTGCAGCAGATTTATCATCGAGGTTCAGTCTGGATGATAAATGTGGTGCAGGGAGACACCCGGTTCTCTGACTCTATACTAACTATTGTTGGCTTACTTTGAGACAGAATTTTATGCCAGAATTATAGCACAGTTTTGGCAGAAAACATCACATTTTGGGCCGCACTCATTTCAGGCACAGCCACACCCTTTCGCAGTAAGCCACATCCTCATTTTTACACTAGGTGCAAATAATTTCTCAAAACCTAGATGCGTCAAATTACGCAACAGTTTTGACGTAATTTACACCAAAATCTAGGTGTACTTACATTAGTAAATATGGGCCTATGTATTCTGGTTTACGGAGTTATTTTATTGTTTACCTCCACTTCCAAAAACAAAAACAAAAAAACAATAAGGGTACGGCTACACGGCGACACTGGTCAGGAGACAGCTGTTGAGGCCAGGACTACAGGGGCATCACAGTTTAGCAGTGATCCCATAGAAATGAATGGGGTCGCAGCATGAGTCGCACATGTACCGGAACTGCAACCGCTGAATAGCAAAGCAAAATAGCAGACCCCACTCATTTCTATAGGATCACCGCTATACCGCAATGTCCCTGCGATCCTGGCCTCGACAGCTGTTGCACGACCAGCGTCGCTATGTAGCCGTACCTTTAAAAGAAGCAATACAGTATCATGCAGCCGCCACTATACTAACAGCCATGGTGGTGTTTGAGCAGGAAAGGGCCCCAGGATCTCCACTTCATCTTCACTTGACTGGCAGCAGCTGCATTCGTAACACTTCTGACAGCAGTTTCTGCACGTCCACCGACATAGCAGCAGATCAGAAATTTTGGAAAGGAAACCCTGTGCCCAAACATAGCAACAAGTAGCAATTTGTTATGTTGACATCGTACTATAGAAATGATCAAGAGATTACATGGTCAAATCCCCAAACTGGGCTAAAACAATGTAAAAATGTATAAATTGGTTAAATAACATGATCAAAATTTTGAAAATAAATAAAAAAAGGAGGCATGATTAGTATCAACATGTCTGTAATGACCCAAACTATACAATTATCATGTTTAGGGATGAGCAAATCGCCTTCGGATGAAACATCCGAAGTCAATTCACATAAAACTTTGTCCTAATACTGTACAGAGCAGGAGCTCCGTACAGTATTAGAAAGTATTGGTGATACCTTGGAACTGAAACAGAGTTCGGGAAATGTTTTTTTACAGTACAAATTAATTTATAAAGTTATTACACGAAGCAATAACTTCGGCTCAGTATTGGAACAGAGTTTTATGCGAATCGACTTCGGATGAAACATCCAAAGTCGATTCGCTCATCCCTAATCATGTTATTTAAAGGGCATCTGTCAGCAGATTTGTACCGATGACCTGTTACATGTGCACTTGGCAGCTGAAGACATCTGTGTTGGTCCCATGTTCATATGTGCCCCCATTGCTGAGAAAAATTATGTTTTCATACATGCAAATGACCCTGTAGGAGCAACAGGGGCGTTACCGTTACACCTAGAGGCTCATTTGCATATATTAGTTTTTCTCAGCAATGCGGGCACATATGAACATGCGACCAACACAGATGTCTTCAGCTGCCAAGCGCACATGTAACAGGTCAGCCAGTGTCATAGGTGCAAATCTGCTGACAGATGCCCTTTAACCTGCACAGAGAACGCCATAAAGACAGAGTAAAAAAAGTAATCCAAAAGGCTATGTAATATGTACCATAAAATGGCACCAATGACAGTCAACTCATTCTGCAAAATAAAAAAAAGGAAAACCTAAAAAGTTAAATAAATTTGGCATTGCCAAAATTATGCTGACACTTATAGCACACAGTGGGTTCTATTAAAGGGGTTGTCCGGATTCAGAGCTGAACCCGGACTTAACCTCTTCTTCACCCGTTCAGTCCTTATGCTCCCCCTTGCTCTGGGCAAGGGCTTTTTTTTTCAGATACAGTGACGTACTAGGCTTCTAATGGGCATGCTAGGCAGAGGTTTCCACCTAGCAGTGAGCCTGGTGACATCACCGGCACTAATGGGCGGTCTTTAGCATTGCCTGTAAAACACTCCGCCTACCAGTGTGCCAATGTAAACAAACAGCCTTTACCCTGCACTAGGAGGAGCATCGGAGCATGAAATGCTCTGATGCTCCACTCATAGGGGCGGAATGGGTGAAGAAGAGGGTTATGTCCGCGTTCAGCTCTGAACCCGGACAATCCATTTAAAAACAAAATTCAAAGAATTGCGAAATTGCTGACTTTTCTCATTCATCCCCCATCAAAAAATTTTTATAAAAGCTTTTCAATATATTAAATGTACCATGAAATGCTTGTTTTTTTTGAAATGGGGAAATCTCTAGCATTTGATTAAAATCCATACTTTAAAAACATACCTGAGGAGTCCGTAAAATGGTTCCCCTTATAAATACAACCCTTTCCCCAAACCACATACAGGTATGCTGATGGGAAAAGTTATGAATGAAATTAAAAAAACTGCTGCCTCCTGGAGGCCAAAAGAGGCCAAGTACACCGCTCTGCTATCTCTGGACCCCCCCCCCCCCCCCATAGAAATGAATGGAGGGGCTGAGCGCTGAGTGGCCGCTATCCATCCACCTTCCATGATAAAATGTGATATCACATGTTCGGTTTCCACTCACCTCATTTATTGGCTCCAACTGTCCTTTTTGATATCCGCAATGAATTCAATTGGAAAGCATTAAGAGAAAGAACAAAACCAATTTAGTGGGTTTTTTTTGTTGTTTTTTTTTCACAGAATGTTGTCAGGACAAATTTGTGACAACCTGTCATGACTATCAAACTAAGACTATCAGCTTCCATAATTAATTGCTTTATGTGGAATTCAAAGAGAATGCTCTAAAAGTAGCAAACATGTAGAGACTGTCCATTTAGGGTTACACAGTAAATACCAGTAAATAGTTCACAGGGAGAATGAGGAGGGGGATGCAGCTGCAGTCTCTCTGTCAGACTGCATGCTGTGAGAGGGAGGGCTAGCCGAAGCGTGGAGACATCTTCCTGGGTTACAGTAGTGAGCATAGCACCAGCATCACACCGAGAAGAGCCCGCTGCTCAGCAGGCATGGAGAAATAAAAGGCAGAAAAAGGAACAAAAAAGATCTAAAACACACGTTTTTGACTGCACTAAAATTGAAGGGGTTGTGCAGAGCAAAGATATTGATGATCTATTCTCAGGATAGCTCATCAATATCAGAACAGCAGGGGGTCCGGGTCCCGCCACCCGCACTGATCAGTTGTTCGAAGAGGCTGTTTCCGAGCACTGCTTTGGCTTCAAAACTACCCGTGTCGTCTCTTTTGCAGCGCTGGAGCAATGTAATTACAGCAGCGCAGTTCTAATTACACGGCACCTCTTCTACAAGCGAGATGGCGCACAGGAAATTTTGAAGAAGAAACAACGCTCTCACACAAGTGCCGCTACCTCTTCAAACAGCTGATTGGCGGGGGTGCATGTAGTTGGAGTCCCTCTGATCTGACACTGATGATTAGTGTTGAGCGAATCAAAGTTAGACCTCTTGCACACAAACGTTTTTTTTTTTCTGTTTACGTTCCGTTTTTTGCGTTCCGTATACGGACCGAATACGGAACCATTCATTAAAAAAAAAAAACGAATGTACTCCGTATGCATTCTGTTTCCGTTTTTTCCGTTCCATTTGAAAGATAGAACGTGTCCTATTATTGTCCACAAAACGAACAAGGATAGTACTGTTCTATTAGGGGCCAGATGTTCCGTTCTGCAAAAATGGAATGCACGCGGATGTCATCCGTATTTTTTGCAGATCCATTTTTTGCGGATCGCAAAATACTGAAAAAGTCCTACGGTCGTGTGCAATAGGCCTTAACGAATCTGATTTTGCCACGAATTCCGAATTTCCTGGCACTTTGTGGTAACGAATCAAGTTTTCCTGAAACGGCAGTAAAAAAATAAAATACACTCACTGATGACGTCCCCTTGCCCACTCAGCGTGACATGGGCTTTTCGCAATTAAATAGATGAAGTATGTTTTTTTTTTTTTTTTTTTTGTTTCAAGCCCTGATTAATTCCCTGATATGTGACTCTCAGATGCTGCAATCAGTGTTTAACGCGGCAGCTGAGGGGTTAAATGATGGGGGGGCAGCGCGATCGCCGGTCCCCGTCATTGCGACTACTCTATACAATGGAATGCAATTCTTTGCTAAGTAATTCGAAACAAATCAAATTTCTTGTCCAAGTTTGGCGAAGCAGCCGAATCGAATTTTTGAAAATTTCGCTCATCACCTACTGATGATATATCCAGAGGATAGGTCATCAATATTATATAATATATATTATAAATCTATAATATTATACACATGTTATATGGTAGAATACACCCGCAGGTTCACTGTCTGGAGGATACAGAAAGTAGTGTTCCTAGTAGATAGGTCTGTGTTATTAGAAACTCATCAGGGAACATAATTGTAAATGGTCCAGACACATTGATCATTAGCCTGTGATTACTAAAGCACTAGGCACATTAGATAACAGGCAAATTAATGAGTGGTAAAGCTTAGTGCCGCTATATGCCCTTTTTGTTAACTATGCAATAATGACCAGCGATTAAGCCAATTACAAGGGGAGAATTCGTATTCTGCGATCAGGCTGCTAATTATATTACTACTACTTAGCACCGACAGTAAATTACCCTTCATGCTACTAGGCAGGTGTGTACATAGAGGAAAGAGGGACCAACAGCAAACATTAAAGACTATGGACACCTTTGGGGGGATTTTTTTTTCTTCTATTACTGCATTTTACTCCTTTGGGCTAAATACCTTTTTTTCAATTGGTCTTTACTAAAGAAAAGTTTTTGTTCCCTTTCTTGTTTTTGGGTCCGTTTCTGATGCAGATTGACACAACTACCGGTCAAATTTTATAGAAATACTGACGCTGCCATTCAAGTTGACATTCAAATTACACTGCCATATAATAGCTAAGGCTACTTTTACACTAGCGTTAATATTTTCTGGTATTGAGTTCCGTCATAGGGTCTCAATACCGGGGGAAAAAAACGCTTCAGTTTTGTCCCCATTCATTGTCAATGGGGACAAAACGTAACTGAACCGCGTCCCTTCCGGGCGGTAAGAGTCCGGGCCCTGATGAGTTCACCGCTGGCTTCTTTAAATCTTTCTCCACCATCCTTGCTCCCTTTCTGGTGAAGGTCTTCAATGCGGTGTCTCCCCAAGACCCCTTTCCCCCCCAATCCACTATGGCCCACATCGCGGTTATCCCTAAGCCCGACAAAGATCCCCATTTGTGTGCTAGTTACCGTCCCATCTCTTTGTTGAACGTAGATTTAAAAATATACGCCAAATTATTAGCTAATAGATTGAAAGCTTTCTTGCCCTCTCTAATACACAATGACCAGGTGGGTTTTGTCCCGAGAAGGGAGGCTCGCGACAACACTCTCCGGACCTTGGACATTATACACCACGCAAAAGTCTCCAACACCCCTCTTATGATTTTGTCCTTAGACGCGGAGAAAGCCTTCGATCGTATATCTTGGCACTCTCTTTGATCTGTCCTGTCTAAACTGGGTTTGGGCCAAATCTTTTTGGGGAAAATACTGAGTCTCTACCACCAGCCCTCGGCCAGAATTAGAATCAATGGTGCCCTTTCTCCACCCTTTCTCATCCGCAATGGCACACGCCAGGGATGTCCCCTGTCTCCTCTTCTGTACGTTCTAGTAATGGAGCACCTCCTCTCCGCGATCCGTGCTAACCCAGACATCTCAGGGGTCACGATTGGCGATGTGGAACATAAATGCGCGGCCTTTGAGGATGACCTCTTGCTATATATCACTAACCCCCATTTCGCCCTCCCGTCCCTTCTGCGAGAGATCGCACTCTTTGGTAAATGGACAAATTTTAAAATCAACATGACCAAATCAGAGGCACTGAATATATCCTTACCTCAAACACTAGTCTCATCGCTTAAATCTACGTTCCCATTCAAGTGGCCATCGGCGGGGATTAAATATCTTGGGGTTAAAATCTCGACGGAGCTACCCGCCCTTTTCAAGTTGAACTTTGCCCCACTTCTGCGAAGTTTCCAGAAAGACCTAGATGCATGGCACCGCCGAGACTTCTCTTGGTTCGGCAGGGTCAGCATTTTGAAAATGAACCTACTGCCCAAGCTGCTTTACCTCTTGCAAACCATACCCATCCGATTACCGCTCAATTTTTGGTCACAACTCAGACGCTGTTTCACGCGTTTTGTGTGGGCCCCTGGTAGGCCGCGAATAAAATGGGAGGTTCTGACCCAGTCTAAAGAACTTGGGGGTGTTGGTTTGCCAGATTGTAAACTATATCACTACTCCGCGGTATACGCCAGACTTTTGGACATGTTGCGTTCAGATTCCAGTAAAACGTGGGTCAATATTGCACGCGCCTCTTCCTCATACGCGCTCACGGTCCTTCCATGGTTAGCAGGCAAGCCGGGTTTTAAAATCCCCCCACTGTCCTTCACAGCCAATCACACTTTCGCGTCAATTGCGTCCATTAATCGGCGTACACTCCTCATTGATACGTCTGGCCCTCTAACGCCGATCACTGATAACCCAGCATTTTGCCCAGGACAATCTTCGAAACCCTTCCTCACTGCTACTAAATTGCGCCCCCTTCGGTTCTGTGATGTCCTCACTACCGCGGGATTGAAGCACTTAAATCAATTGATGGAGCCCTCTCTAATACGCCCCAGGCATAACTTTGAATACGTACAACTCCAACATTTTTACTCCTCTATACGTGCCACCCACACTTTACGCGGGAGCCTTACGGTGTTTGAACAAATGTGTCTTGCCCCCTCTGCTGTCTTCAGGGACATTTCCACCATTTACAACTTGCTTGTTCTCCAGACCTCTGACCAGCTCCCCTCCTTCTGCCACGCCTGGAATCGTGATCTGGGGAATGACGTTACCCCATCTCAATGGAAACGGGCTTTTCTTCTTTCTCATAAAGCAGTAATTTCCACTAAGGCGCAGGAGACGAATTATAAAGTCCTCTCCAGGTGGTACAGAGTGCCGTCTGTGCTCCACAGATGGTTTCCATCTGCTTCGGATCGCTGTTGGAGGTGCTGTACTGACGAAGGCACCTTGCTACACATTTGGTGGAATTGCACCATCCTGCGACCTTACTGGAACTTTGTGCACCGTATTGTGCGGGTAGTGACGCTCTTGAAGCACTTTTGTTGTTTATCTTCGATCTGACCATCCCTGCTTTTAAGGTTTCGCTCCTTAAGTATATGTTACAGGCTGCTAAAACGGTCGTCCCTCGCCATTGGAAATCACCTACGCCCCCCTTCCCGGAGGAATGGTTTGAAGAAATTGCCCTACATCAGCGGATGGAAGATCTCATCTGCGTTTCTCCTCAGGACACCTCTCGATTCGTTCAAACCTGGGGCCCTTGGGAAACTTTCCGAGGATCAGATGAGTTCCGTAATGCCAGTCTATAATCCCGCACTCCCCTACCCTCTCCTTCCCCTATGCCTTTCCTCTTTGTCTGTGTCCTAATGTTCTGTGCTCCCCTATGTTTGTTTTTTCCCTTTCTTTTTTGTTATGTACATGCTTATTAGGCTTAGATTCATATAGCCTTCTCTGCTTCATGTAAACAATGTGATTTTTTATTTTTTTTTGCTCAAGTGTTGCCACATGTTCTTACTGCATTTACGCATGGGAAATTATACCTTGTTACCTCCTTTGTCTGGAGATTACTCTACAATGTATAAGGCATTGCATGACATTGCAATTTGTTACCTTTTGTATCGCATTTTTATCTACTTATTTGAAAAACTCAATAAAAAATTTAATCTGAAAACGTAACTGAACAGATCGGAATGCTCCAAAATGAATTTTGTTCTCATACTGGAGATTTGCTTTCCGTCCTAGGATGCGGAGCAAGACGGATCAGTCACGACCCACAATACAAGTCAATGGGGACGGATCCGTTTTCTTTGACACAATAGAAAACGGATCCGTCCCCCATTGACTTTCAATGAAGTTAATGACGGATCCGTCTTGGGTGTGTTAAAGATAATATAACCGTATCCATTCATAACGGATGCAGATGGTTGTATTATCAGTAGCGGAAGCGTTTTTGCTGAACCCTACCGGATCCAGCAAAAACTCTGGTGTGAAAGTAATATAATAATGTAGACACATACAGTGTCTTCATAATATAGCCTCCTGTATATACATAATACTGCAATTTAATGCTAAATTATTACTGATATATACTGTACAGTATACATAATACTGCCACATATGTCCATAAAATTCTGCAATTTATCACCATACATGACACCATAATATTTGTGCATTCATCCAAATAATACTGCCATATAACAGCTAAATAATATACCCATACTGTGTCTAAACAATACTTCCTTTCGTATATACATAATACTGCCTCCTGTATATACATAATACTGCCACTTAATGCAAAATTTTTGCTGACATATACTGTACTGTACACATAATACCAACTTATACGCCGACATAATTCTGCACTTTACCACCATACATCACTTAGTAACACTTGTCCATTCAGTCATACCAGAAGATTGCTGGTGAAGGGTCATGCCTGCGGCAATCAGGTCATGCTGGGAGTTGTAGTACCTAAACATTTGGCGGACCACAGGTTACATACAAAAAAAAAAAGAAGAGTAATAAAAAACTGAAAAATCACACAGAACGCCACGAATATAGACAACATAACCAATGTGCTATTGTCCCATATTGTTACAAAATTTCTACTTTTTTTTTTACAACAGCTGCTTAATTAAATATGGTAAAGGATGGGGAAACTGCATGAAAAATGCTGTGGCCTATAATTTACTTATGTAACTATTTATAAGTAAAGGGTGACAAGGATACCAATCAGCTGAAGATAGGTGGGAGGTTCAGTATGGATCTTGTAGCTCAGACTTGGGAGATTGTCACTGTCGCCCATGACCTTCTCGTGGCCTCCCAGTTCACCGTCTAGTAATAGGGGATGGGTGATTGCAGGATTGTTTTTCCATCAGAGGAAAGATCTTAGCTTACAAATTAACGGAGGATGTAACCATAGAAACATCTGCAAAGGATGGCACGGCCACAGACCCTCTCACCTCTCCTGGGAGACAGGAATCAGACACCACAGATGATTCCTCCTGTGTGCCTTCAGCATTTGCAACAAGTAAAAAAAATATAAAAAAAAAATCAGACACTCCTCTGGACGTACAGCGTTTTATCACATAAATCCCCAGCAGGGCTGGTGGGCATAAATCTAATCATAGTGGATACAAGCCGCTCACTGAGACAGTCTTGATGAAAACGAGAGAGGCCTGTCTTGTCTTATTGGCAAGGTTATTCAAAAGTCCTTTAATATCTGATAGTTGAAACAAGAAGGATGACGTCATATAAGAGTGAGCTCAGGAAGCTCCATATGTCGCCGTCTAAACATTTACATGGGGAAAAAGTCAAATTACAGTGGAAAAAAATGTCATTCACTTTATATCTAACACAAACATGTTAGTTTCGGTGTATCTCCATAAGGTTTCTACAAAGAGTTGGTAACATTTTTTGGAAACATTGGGGGGAATTTACCACAAGGGTAATATTTGACAAAAGTTTCTTTGAAGACTACGGGCACCTTCAGAAGGGTGGGACTGATCCTCTGGTACTCTGGTGGGCCAGTTCAACCCTGCTGAAGGCTCTGACAATAATAGACCCCTATTAAAACAGGGCTCTTAAGGTCCTATGTACACAGAGGGTGGGCCCTCAAAATCTTTTCTTCTGGAGGGCCCAAGGAACTTCACTCTGACACTGAGCTTTGGGGGATTTTTTTTTATGATAGCGGTTTACTCTTCATCTTCATTTAAATTTTAAAGTAGTTTTTATTATACATTTGGTTAAAAATCAGTCTATTTGCCGACTGTCACTCCTGAGTGAGGCCTTATCTCTGATCTCCTGACCGCATAAACATTCATTTAAGGCCTCATGCACACGACCGTTGTGTGCATCCGCGTCCGTTCCGTCATTTTTCACAGTTTAGCGGAGGTCCCATTCATTTCTATGGAGCTGTGAAAAAAAACTGATAGTCCTCCGTTTTTTCTCCGCGATCCGCGATTCCAGTCCGTCAAAAAAATATAACCTGTCCTATTCTTGTCAGTGGAAAACGGAGGACGGACCCATTCAAGTCAATGGGTCCGTCAAAAAAAAACGGATGCACTACTGGTATGTCATCCGTGTGCGCGTCCGTGTCCGTTTTTTTCTACAAGACCTTGGTGCAATAAAATTACACTTTTCATTAACCTTCCTTTTTTTTCCCCAGTCAGACAAAAAAAAAGGAAGACACAAGGAAACACAACTGAAGCAAAATCGGACACGGACCACTGAAGCCAAATCACTGACAGTGAAAAAACACTGTCGTGTGCATGAGGCCTAAGCCATATTCTTATCAGTTCGATAAGAGTTTAGCTATAATGAGTGTTTATGAGGTCAAGAGATCAGAGATAAGGCTTCACATAAGCCATCAGCTGATAGAACTCAGGAGTAACAGTCTGCAAGTAGACTGATTTTTAACCTCATGTATCACAAAAACTGCTGAAAATTTTTAATAAAGACCAATTGAAAAACAAAAAGATGTTTCGCTCAAAATGACTAAAATGCAATCATAAAAAATTGTCCCGAAGTTGTCCATAGCCTTTAAACCTGACTAAAAAAGCTACTCCAGTTTTCCTATGCCACCCATCTACTAGAATGAGTTTTGAGACTTTTATTGTTGTGACTTAAAAAAAAAAAAATCTCAGTGATAAATCTGTAATTAAACATAGCTAACCATTCCCACTTTCTCACCCATAATTCAAAACTAGAGTAAGTGGCGTAAAAAGGCAAAAAGTCACAAAATCTTTGCACAAGTGAGTCCCAGTTTGGGACTTTTTGAAGGCAAAGTTCTAGAGTGAAGGCATGATAAATTTTCCACTTAGTATTTATCATAACACATGGACTGCAAATGAGGGACGACAACTGGTTATGAGATGATCTATGAAGAACTCAACAGTTGTCCACGTCTGTCATAAACAATGCCTGTATAGCAGAGCTTGCCAAACTTCTTTGGGTCAAGGAACCCCAAAGCAGGTAGACACTAATTTGATTTCACCAGATTGAAGTGGTCACGTGGTGGTCCATGGTGGAGTCACCATTGTGGACTGCAAATGACCACCGTATGGGCAACACATTGAACAGCAGAAAATTAAAGATAGACCAAACTTTTTAAAGACACGTGCCCTGATCCTTTTGTATGGGCAACACCCCAATACTCCCAACCTAATGCCTGAGTAGCGCCCATGACCCCATTTATCAGACTTCTTCTTCAGTCTCAAAAATTAATTCAGACACATGCTGATGCTGGGTGAGGATAAAGCAACATAACCAGCCAGCGAGACTTCTTTACCCAGGTCCCTATCTTCTCTGGTGCATGTCACTGAATGGTGCAGGCATGTGGTACAACGGACACCATTGGAACCCATAGACCCTGTCACTGAAAACTGGAAAAACACTGTTATATCCCACACCAATATGTACTTCAGTAAAAAAAGAAAATAATTTATGGAGCCTTACAAGACAATATATTTTACACGTATTATAGTTGACCTAATATACTTGGCAAACGGTCCACACGTTCTATTAATGGAAGAGATATAACATCTGTAGTAATTCAGTAAATCAGTGATATAAAATATAAATGAAATAGATGAAAGTCATCTGAACACAAGACAGCAGTAGTTGATGTGATAATAGCAAATCTAATGCACTAAAAAACAACCGATACAAAGTAACCATGATGTTCATCAGATTATAATTGACTACATTAGGGATAGCATAGAAGATTCTTCCCAACGATAACTTTCCCTAATTCAATTTGTTACATTTTTTATGCCTTTTCACAAATGATTTGCACAAATCATATACCAAGACCCCCCCTACTTATGAAATATCCCCTTGTTAACAAGGTAGAAGGTACATACCCAAATCTGATCACCAACCCCATGTATCTACAGTATCTCTGTAATCAATATTAAGCCAAGCTCAATGCTAGTCATACAGTCGTACACACCCTTTGAATCTTTCCATAGAGACACACAGACCTGATCCGCCTAGGTGGTCACACAATGACTTCAATGTTCTATATAGTTTTATAATATACGACTACAGGTTCCCGGTATCAACTGATGCCATTATGATTAGAAAACAATAGAATATACCGATATCTATCGATGACATTTAGCAAATTATTCAATGCTATAGGAATACTTACAATCATTGTCTTTGGTAATCAATGCAAGGCAGAGTGTGCGTGTGCTGCACTGATATTCCAGACCCACTGATATATTAGATTACATTTGATTACAGTGAGATGAGATGGTTGCGTAGCAGTCGCTAAGTATGTGCTTGCTCATAGATTATACCAGAGAATCCTTCATATATATATATATATATATATATATATATGTAGAATAATGGGTACTACGGACAATAGAGATGGTCTAAAAAGCAAGTGGTGGGAGGGAAATAATAATTGGCACCGAGGAGATAGATGAGTGTGGGAGGGAAATGGAGAATAAAAACATGTTGAAGGTCAGAACATGTATGGTATAGAAATGATGGGTTAGGACTTCAGGGATGGGAGGTGGGGACCAGCAATTATGGGAGAGAACTTGGGAAATGTGGAGGAAACAAAATAGAACAGGACTGAGGAGGATACAAGTGGAGGAAGAGCAAGCTAGTTTGAAAGTTAAACTGAACCACACACATTTTTAACTCTTTTTCTTGACACTTGGTCCTCCTATGGTTGTCCAAGATTAGAACTTGATTGGGGATGTGCTTCAATACCAGACATGGCCCATGGACAAGAGTGGCACTGTTTCAGGAAAACTAAAGCAGGCCTTTTTTCCCATATTTTCCTAATCCTGAACAACCCTTTTAAATGCCTGGTGATTCTCCAACTAGTCCTCTAGTTCCAACTAGTTCTCTAGGTTACTTTGTAAACCTAGTGGATCTAGTTGTCTTTTTTTTTTTGTGTAGCTCGGTCAGGATTTGTGAAGCACCAAAGGATGCAGCAAAAATGTAGTCAAAAACTAGTCTAGACAGAAGGTAGGAGTTCAGAAGCCAAACATGGTACAAGGGGGAACAACCTAATAACCAAAAGTTAGGAAACAGAGAAGATTAGACATTCAGACGAGGTACCAAGAGGTCAGAAATTAGTATAGTTAAACAATCCATGTCAGAAGGTATATGAAGAGCAAGGTACAGGGTGGGGCCACAATAACTGGCAAGACCAGCAGGACAGAATAGATTTTAGTAGAACAATGTCTTCTCTGATTGGTTGGAAAGCCATATACAATGGGTATTAGTACCACCTGGTTCCTGGATCGGTCAAGCTACAGAGTCGTGTCAGGACCGGGAGATGCTGGCCTGGTATGTTTTTTAAAGGAAGAAAATAGAAGAGATGGTGGAAAGGATGTATAAATGGAAATACTGAGATGAACGTAGATCAACTGGAAAACTTAATGTGATTGACAATATAACATGCTTTGTCAATACTAATGTCAATGCACCGTTTATTTTGATTTCTGCAACAGGGTATATGTTGAGGCAAGGTCACATTACTACTGGGTGGCATCTCCTCTTACTGCGATACCACTCTGGCATGATGACGGTCATAAGGATGCTGGATATTCTCCTGAGGTATGTCATTCCAAGTTCTTTCAACTTGGACCCGTAGTTCAGCCAAAGTGGCTGTTGGCTGCTTTCCATGGGAGATCTGTCACCCCATCCAGTCCCAGACATTCTCAATGGGGATGAGATCTGGAGATTAAGCTGGCCATGGGTTCTGCTGGATACCCTGAAGGGTACGTTGTGTAGCGCAGGCAGTGTGTGGATGAGCAATATCTTGTTGGAACAGCACATCTCCTGGTTCCAAAAAAAAGGCAGTAGGACTGGTTACATGATGTCCTGGACATACCGAAGGCTGGTCAAATTTCCCTCCATGAATACAAGACAGGAACGGCCATGGTAGCTAATGGCTCCCCACACTAAGTCAGCTGGTGTTGGTCCTGTGTGTCTCCGCACTATTCATAGAGGCAGTAGGCCCTCTCCAGCCTCCTGGGAACTCTGATATAGAAATTATGGTAAAATAAACCAGAAAATATGGCAACAGATGTCCAGTCTATAAGAGCAGACATCTAGCACTGAATAGATCATGAAACAATGAATGGGAAATCTTCTTGTCTGATGTAAAAAAAAAAAGACTCAGAGTCCTCCATATAAGTGTGAATGTGCCGTGTACTACACCGTAGCCTACTCACATTCGCAGCACCAGGCCTAGTCACACTGGAGTAGACTGTAACTGCATACACAATTACTGGTCATCAACGCTCCAGATATTGATTCCTGTACAGTCACACACACTAAGGCGGTGTTCACACTTACGTCGGAGGTTTTGCCATCAAAATGACAGAATCTGATAGACTCCGTCAAAGTCAACGGGGTCCATTGTTCACCACCAGTGTCCATTGTAAAAAGATTTTGGCACCGCGTCATGGTCTCTGTTGTTTAACAGAAACCATGATGCAAATGTGAACAGAGCCTAGGCCAAAAGTAAGGGTGCAACCTGAAATCACATCCATCCTTCACAACATCTCAATGCATAACTATTATGTTTCAATGGACCTTTTTCCTGTTAAAACTGTCTCCAGTCTTCCATCCACTAGATTCTGGGCGCAGGAATTTGAATGAAGTAAATAGAAGAATTGGCAATGCTCCAGTCTCACAGTACCTTCTCTAATCCAACTACAAAATATCAGGGGTCTTTAAAGGTAGGTTACAAACTCATGTTCTGGTATTAAAGGAGGTATGGTACCATGAACCAGCAGAAGAAGGCATTCATTTAGATATTGCCATATGGCCCATTGGGCCCTACACTGCATGCAGAATTATTAGGCAAATTAGTATTTTGACCACATCATCCTCTTTATGCATGTTGTCTTACTCCAAGCTGTATAGGCTCGAAAGCCTACTACCAATTAAGCATATTAGGTGATGTGCATCTCTGTAATGAGAAGGGGTGTGGTCTAATGACATCAACACCCTATATCAGGTGTGCATAATTATTAGGCAACTTCCTTTCCTTTGGCAAAATGGGTCAAAAGAAGGACTTGACAGGCTCAGAAAAGTCAAAAATAGTGAGATATCTTGCAGAGGGATGCAGCACTCTTAAAATTGCAAAGCTTCTGAAGCGTGATCATCGAACAATCAAGCGTTTCATTCAAAATAGTCAACAGGGTCGCAAGAAGCGTGTGGAAAAACCAAGGCGCAAAATAACTGCCCATGAACTGAGAAAAGTCAAGCGTGCAGCTGCCAAGATGCCACTTGCCACCAGTTTGTCCATATTTCAGAGCTGCAACATCACTGGAGTGCCCAAAAGCACAAGGTGTGCAATACTCAGAGACATGGCCAAGGTAAGAAAGGCTGAAAGACGACCACCACTGAACAAGACACACAAGCTGAAACGTCAAGACTGGGCCAAGAAATATCTCAAGACTGATTTTTCTAAGGTTTTATGGACTGATGAAATGAGAGTGAGTCTTAATGGGCCAGATGCATGGGCCCGTGGCTGGATTGGTAAAGGGCAGAGAGCTCCAGTCCGACTCAGAAGCCAGCAAGGTGGAGGTGGAGTACTGGTTTGGGCTGGTATCATCAAAGATGAGCTTGTGGGGCCTTTTCGGCTTGAGGATGGAGTCAAGCTCAACTCCCAGTCCTACTGCCAGTTTCTGGAAGACACCTTCTTCAAGCAGTGGTACAGGAAGAAGTCTGCATCCTTCAAGAAAAACATGATTTTCATGCAGGACAATGCTCCATCACACGCGTCCAAGTACTCCACAGTGTGGCTGGCAAGAAAGGGTATAAAAGAAGAAAATCTAATGACATGGCCTCCTTGTTCACCTGATCTGAACCCCATTGAGAACCTGTGGTCCATCATCAAATGTGAGATTTACAAGGAGGGAAAACAGTACACCTCTCTGAACAGTGTCTGGGAGGCTGTGGTTGCTGCTGCACGCAATGTTGATGGTGAACAGATCAAAACACTGACAGAATCCATGGATGGCAGGCTTTTGAGTGACCTTGCAAAGAAAGGTGGCTATATTGGTCACTGATTTGTTTTTGTTTTGTTTTTGAATGTCAGAAATGTATATTTGTGAATGTTGAGATGTTATATTGGTTTCACTGGTAAAAATAAATAATTGAAATGGGTATATATTTGTTTTTTGTTAAGTTGCCTAATAATTATGCACAGTAATAGTCACCTGCACACACAGATATCCCCCTAAAATAGCTAAAACTAAAAACAAACTAAAAACTACTTCCAAAAATATTCAGCTTTGATATTAATGAGTTTTTTGGGTTCATTGAGAACATGGTTGTTGTTCAATAATAAAATTAATCCTCAAAAATACAACTTGCCTAATAATTCTGCACTCCCTGTATGTAATGTGTATGATTGAAGTCATTGAACCCAAGAAGCAGAATGGTTGCCCAGAAAGTGGACAGAACTATGCCATGATCTTCTACCACAGCAAATATTATTTCATATCTGACTGAGCTGATCGTTCCACTCTCAGTGGGGACTACATAGCATTTACAATCACAGCACACAGGTCCACAGCCTATACAGTAAATTTATATAATAGTATCACATTACCACAGATATACATTACACAGCGATCAGCCATAACATTATAACCAGATGAAGGGAATAACACTGATGATCTCATGGCGATGACGTCTGTAAAAGGGTTGGGATATATTGGGTAACAAGTGGATGTGTTGGAAGTCAGAAAATGGGCAAATGGGGTCATAGGTGACCTTAGCTCATTGATGAGCCTGGGGAGTAAAGGCTAGCCCAACTGGTCTGATCCCACAGAATATGCTGGCTATGATAGAACAGTGCAGCCACAGACTGGTCAGAGTGTTCATGTTGACCACGTCCACTGTCAAAATGGCAGAAGGTGGCCTGATCTGATGAATTCCATTTTCTTTTTCATTATGTGGCCGGTCAGATGCGTGTGCGTAACTTACCTAGGGAAGAGATGGCGCTAATGCATACTCTGACCAATGTTCTGCTGAGAAGCCTTGGGCACTGGCCTTCAGCTGGACATTTCTTTGACATGTACCGTTTACATAAACATTGTTAAAGACCAAGTGTTGCCCTTTGTGACAGCGTATTTCCTAATGGCAGTGCCTCCATGAGCCGGGTAATGTGCCTTGCCTCACTGCAAAAATAGTTCGGGAATGGTTTAATGGACAGGGCAAAGAGTGCAAGGTGATGGCATGATCTACAAACTCCTCAGATCTCAGTACAGTTGGGCACCTGTGGGATAAGTCAGATCCATAGAGAACCAACCTCACAGGCCTTAGAGTCCTGCCGCTAACATCTTGGTGCCAGATACAACAGGACATCATTAGAGGTTTTGTGGAGTGCAACCAATGGCGGGTTTTAGCTGTTTTGGTTTTATGAGGACGACCTGCACGATACAGGGCAGGTGGTTTTAACCCATTGGCAACATGTGGCTTATGTATATATACGGATTCGCTGTACGTGTACAGCGCTGTGATGGCACAGGCTCAGGAGCTGGGCCCACGCCATCAATAGTAGATGTCAGCTGCAATAGCCAGGTTCTGAGATACCTCCAGTCCAGGCCATTTAAGCTCTTAGACGCCACATTTAATAGTAACCAAAGTATTTAAGGGATAGTCAAAGGTAGGGGCACTCTCTGTCAATCCTGCAGCGATCGGTTGCTATGGGCCTAACAATGTTCCCCAAGGTTTGCCATCTTAGTACATCTATTAGGCCCTGATCTGGTGGGATTAAAAAAAGTTTAAAAAGTTCAATAAAAGGTTTAAAAACACACACATATAAGGCTTCTTTCACACTGGTGTTAGGCTTGTCCGTACTAACATTTGCACACGTGTGCTCCCGGAAGTCCGCCCCAGCTCCAATCACCATAATGGGGACGGGCCGGAGATACGTCCGCAGCATATGCCAAGACGGGCCAGACAAAATCCTGTATGGTAAAGCACTTGGGCTAAAACATAAACTTCCTATTTAGCTGCAGCAGTCTGTAAGCGGTTTCTCCTGGAGTCCTGCCTCACTCAGCTCCTCCTCACTCCTACCCCCCTCCCCTCTCCATAGAGGTGTACTATAAACCTTCTGTGAGCTGCTGGACAGATTCAAACCCCATTTCATACAGAAAAGCAATTAGCAAGAGGGGTGGGGGTAACCAGCATCAGAAGTAGACATTCCTCTCTTGCACGTAATATTGATTTATGCAAAGTGGTGTGATACGTAGTGATTAGAGATGAGCGGATTTCATATTTTTGACATTTGTTCACGCTTCGTTTGGTGGTAAAAGCAGAATTGCGTTATGGATTCGGTTACCGCGGACCATAACGCAATTCTATCATGGAACGCATAACGGAATGAAGGCATTCCGTTATTCATTCCATCATAATAGAAGCCTACAGGCTTCGTTATGCAGGGGACTCCGGAACAGATCTGTTATGCAGGCCAAAGACTTCTATTATGACGGAATGAATAACAAAATGCCTCTAAAGGCATTCCGTTATGCATTTCACCATAGAATTGCGTTATGGTCCGTGGTAACGGAATCCATGACGCAATTCTGCTTTTACCACCAAACGAAGAGTGAACGAATTTCATAACATGTAGTGATCATTTATCTGCTCATTTCCATATGGATTATTTTGCTGCTCGATAAGTGAACGGTATCATTCCATTCAGCTGAGCTAGCCCTACAAGACATTGCGTCTGGTTTTAATAGTGAATTCCCTGGTAACAGGTTCCCTTTAAAGAGGTTCTCCTTCAGACAACCCCTTTAATGTTCTGGTTATAGAAGTTACGATATAAATTATTATAGGAAATATTTGTGTGTGTGTATGATGAAATACTCCGTGTTTGGCGACATGTCAGAGCGTAATGCAGATTACTTCAGGATGATAATAACCCAGGTGACTGACAGATGGAAGCGTTACACAGATACTGAATAGCCAGTGTCAGCACGGTGTGCAGCAGTAGAATAGAATGCGAGGATACGGTCGAGAGTATTAGTCATGGGTAACCTGACATGTCAGCCCATCTGTAACAAGTGAGTAGCATCTGCTGCCGACATGTTCAGCTGTTACTCTTCACCATGTGGGCTCTAAAGCCTTGGGGCCCATTCACACTTCTGGATCCTTTTTGCAGATGCAAATATTCGGACTGTGCTGCATCCGTAGTTGCCAACTGTCCCGAATTTTCAGGGGCTGTCCCTGATTTTCAGAGACAGTCCTGGCAAATTCGGCCTGTTCCGTGTCTAAACTGGGCGTGGCTAACTATGGCATCACCCACACGTGGGTGTTTCCGTGTGGAGTCAGGACGTTCCCAGGGGCGGGTGCATCTGAGTTTTTTGAATCTTCTAAGGTCTGTGTTAAAGGGGTTGTCCAAGATTTTGATATTGATTGCCTTTCCTCAGGATAGGTCATCAATATCTGATCACAGGGGTCCGACTCCCGCTTGTGGCCTAGGTGGCATTGTGGCCTAGGTCCCGTTCAAGTGGATACGTCTGAGCTGCAATACCGAGAGCAGCCGCTATGCAATGGGCGGCGCTGTGCTTGGCATGCTATGAGGTGGCCGTGGCACGCACTTCAGGCTCTTCCAACAGCAAATCGGCGGGGGTCTTGGGAGTTGGACCCCCACAGATCAGATATCGACCTAACCTGAGGACAGGCCTTCAATATCGAAATCCCAAACAACCCCTTTTAGGCTACATGCACGTGACAGTGAAAAACGGACATGTACTGTACATTTTTTTAACGGCCATCACAAGTCCGTTTTAAGACCAATGGTCGTCTATTCGGTTATTCATACAGCAGTGAAAAACGGACGTCAAAAACATGTTCTATGGCCTCATGCACACGGCCGTGCCGTTTTTTGTGGTCCGCAAACCGCAGATCCACAAAAAATGGAAGCCGCCCGTGTTGCCTTCCGCAATTTACGGAACGGGCGCCGGCAATATAAATGCCTATTCTTGTCCGCAAAGCGCAGACAAGAATAGGACATGTTATATTTTTTTACCGGGGCCGCGGAACGGAGCCACAGATGCGGACAGCACACGGAGTGCTGTCCGCATCTTTTGCGGCCCCATTGAAGTGAATGGGTCCACTTCCGAGCCGCCAAAACGGCGGCTCGGATGCGGACCCAAACAACGGTCGTGTGCATGAGGCCTATCTTGTCTGTTTTTCACTGACAGACTGCCCCCATACAATTTAACGTCCGTTTCTCAGAAAGGCATCAGTGAAAAAAACGTTGTGTGCATGTAGCCTAAGGATGTGTGCACAAAAAACGGAGACCTTTTTTTTTTTTTTACAACTTCTACATCAAGTGTCCTTGCAGTGAATCAGTGAACACGGGTGCCATCTGTGCTCTGTCCATGGTTAGGCCTCTTGCACACGAACATATTTTCTTTCCGTGTACGTTCCGTTTTTTTGCGGACCGTATGCGGAAGCATTCACTTCAATGGGTCCGCAAAAAAAACGGAAGTTACTCCGTGTGCATTCTGTTTCAGTATGTCCGTATTTGCGTTCTGCAAAAAAAATAGAACATGCCCTATTATTGTCCGCATTACGGACTAGATAGGACTGTTCTATGAAGGGCTATCTGTTCCGTTCCGCAAAATACGGAATGCACACAGATGTCCTCCATATTTTTTGTGGACCACAAAATACATACGGTCGTGTGCAAGAGGCCTTAGGGGGAGATTTATAAAAACTGGTGTAAAGTAGAACTGGCTTAGTTGCCCATAGCAACCAATCAGATTCCTCCTTTCATTTGTCACAGCTCCTTTGGGAAATGAAAGGTGGAATCTGATTGGTTGCTAAGGGCAACTAAAACAGCTTTCCTTTACAGCAGTTTTGATAAGTCTCCCCCATAGACTTCTAGGGGAGTGTTTGGTCTGGAAGATGGACCCAAGTAGGGCGCGTCTGCAGTGTTTTTCCATTGACCCATGGTCAGTGGATACGTGGAGAACATGGACTGAAAACAACCTGCCTACAGTATGCTGCTGTGTACACATCACGTCCCAATTAACCCCATGATGCATAGCACCCTACATTACTCTAATTATACCCTATGTACAGTATCTCTGCTTAGAGGTAATTTGCTTAAAGGGGAACTCCATTTTTATGTTTAAAAGTCTCTGAAATGATGAAACTTCTTGCTCGGGGAAGTGGCGCACATACATTCACAGACATCCCAACCTGCAAAAACTCATTTCAGGGAGGTGCACTTCTCATTTCAGGGAGGTTTTCTTTTTTTTTTCTTTCACAAACTTTTTATTACATTTTCCAAACCTATGCAGTATCTGCACACTTTGCTCTATGGTGTGGAGGACTGGGCTCATTACCCTGCCCCAAATTATCATATTTATGTATATGATTAAAGGGATTCTGTCACCACCTATAAGCCCTGTGAGCTAAACATATGCTCATGTCCAGGGTAGCATTCGGATTTCTAAGGTGGCCTTATAAAAGCTATTTGTGGCTTTATTCTGCGGAAAAACAGGTTTTACTAACCTGTCAATCATTGAATTAAGGTGCCCAAGCAGGGGAAGTCTGTGGATGCATGGTGCCCGGCCGCACGCATCGCCGTTCGTGCCCAGCGCCGCCTTCTACTCCTCAGTGCCGCCTCTCCCTCTCCCTCCCTCCCCTCCCGCTTTGAGATCCCGCGCGTGCGCACAGGCTCAGCCTGATGCGCTGTTGCAGACTGCTGGCATCGGCTTCTTCTTGCACTGTGTGCACGCGCTTCGATTCACTTACTGACTCGCTGAGTCGGCTCTTGGTCTGAGTCAGGAAGTTTAATCTTTAAAACCCTGTGTGTAATTATCTACCCCACTGTAGGAAAAAAACAAGCATCCAGGGGGTGTGAATTTAACACTGTGGTAAATAATATAATTAAAATGGAGGGTTAAATGTGTAAATGTATTAAAAAAAAATACATCTCTCTCAATAGTTCTATAGCTACTGAATGAGACAGAAGAAGGGATGCCTTTAACATATATATCTCCTTGAGAAGCCAATTTGACCCTAAAGGGTTAATTCAACCTGTAATCTAAACTCTGTGTCCTGTCACTTCTCTTATCTCTCTGCTCTGCTATCAGTAAACCTTTCCGGGATGTCAGGGAGCCGCTATCTAATAGCGGGAGACTCCCTGAACCTCCGGGAGAGTTGAGATCCCTGCATTCAGCTGCTGCTGAGCACAGAAGCCATGAGCGCCACTACCACCATCAGGCATCCATGCCCCTGTAGAGGCTGACACTGACAGGACTGGGGTGTACACTGACACTTCAGCGCCAGGGAAGAGGATTTGGTGGCGGTCTCTATACATGGAACACTTATTTCTCCATATTTATTAGTATTTTACTGTGCTGGATTCACAAGGGGCTTAATTCACTCGACGCGTCACCCCCCATGTTGTCGCACCTGCTATAGTTTCCCAAGGGGGAAAACGTGATCTCACAACTACTGTATCTGCAAGAATTTCCAGTAGGGCTGGATCTTATGTCATGGTTGTAAGGTGGCTGATGGATTATAATGTTACTGCATCTCCAGAAGATGATCCATCACTGTGTATGGGATGTCTAATATGTGTCCATAGGCACATACATGTATAACAATATGTCATGTACATGATAGATAGATATTGCAAAAATATCTCAAATATCATGTTTCCATATGACAACATGTAAACCTGCTATTCAGCTCTGCTACATCTCATCTGAACATGTAATTGGCATATTATAGATCATGCATGTAATACACACAGAGTAAACTTTCTCATTTTTCTTATAAAACTTCTACAAGCATTTTTATTTTCCTATATACAGTATATTAGGCATACACTTGTATATGTTAGGTATTAATGTTGGATATACTGTATTTGTCAGGTATACATATTCAGATTATATGTTTGGTATGTTAGGTATACATGTGTATATATGCTATGTACGTTTGGTATACATGTGTACAGGTGAAACTCGAAAAATTAGAATATTGTGCAAAGTTCATTTATTTCAGTAATGCAACTTAAAAGGTGAAACTAACATATGAGACTCATTATAGGCAAAGTGAGATATTTCAAGCCTTTATTTGTTATAATTTGGATGATTATGGCTCATAGCTTATGAAACCCCAAAGTCTCAATTTTGAGGCACCCTTTCCTCAGGGGGTATGGATTAATTATCTGACTAGAGTGTGACACTTTGAGCCTAGAATATGGAACCTTTTCACAAAATTCTAATTTGAAGTTGCATTACTGAAATAAATGGACTTTTGCAGGATATTCTAATTTTTCGAGTTTCACCTGTATATATGCTGGGTATGTTAGGTATACATGTTGTGTATATATGCTGGGTATGTTTGGTATACATGTTGTGTATATATGCTGGGTATGTTAGGCATACATGTGTATATATGCTGGGTATGTTAGGCATACATGTGTATATATGCTGGGTATGTTTGGTATACATGTGTATATATGTTGTGTATATATGCTGCTTATGTAAAAGTTCTGCACCATGGATGGTCCACCCATAAAGCCAGCTGTATTCTCCTATGTCATTACCAGTCACAGCCCATCCTCTGCAGCCTGCGCCCATTTACTTGTTCATTGGCTGGAGCTTTGCAAGTTCTAACCAGAGACTTGATTTTCAGCAATCAGTAAAAGTATGAAAGCCACCTACCTGTATGTATGCCATCTTTGCTCACAGTGCCATCAGGGTTGCCTGGGCATGACTTTCCTCTTTGCCCTCTGTTCCCTCAATAGAAACCAAAATGACAGAAGAAAGGACCCAGAGGTGACCTGTGGCTGGTCAGGGAGCTGGATGGCTCTTCTCCTTCATGGTGACACTTCCCCAGCAGTAGACAGGAGGCTGCTCTTACTTGTGGCTTGCATGTCACATCAGATGTCCCCAGCTTTATTTGGGGGACAGTTTCAGTGGCTGAGCCTGCTTCTGGGGAAGGCTTCCTCCTCCCTGTCACTTACACACTGTGTTGCATTGATTAAAGTGTCCTTTGCTTGCTCTCCCTGTTTTGTTTTGAATGGTGCCTGATCTTCCCAGCCTGCACTCACTGTCCCCACCTAGTGGCCACCAGTGGCATTTTTGTTTGTCTTTTACTGTTATAAAAACCCTTAGGCAATGTAATAATGAACATAGATGTAATTGTTCTGTTGTGTTTCCACCCTCAGAGGCAGAGTGGATCTGCTTGGTAATACAATTTGCCTTACAGTAATTTCTATTTGTCATATTTTTATGTTTATTGTGTTATTTTGTATTTAGAATTTATATTTATTATTATAAACATTGTTTATACGTAAATATATAATTACTACATGTCAATTTATTATATTATAATGAGAATATTGCTGTGGAATAAATCATGATACAGTTATATATTGTTCCCTCTGGGATCCTCGCGTGTCATGGAGCCACGGCAATCACTTAGGCCTCTTTCACACGAGCGTGTCCGGATGCGTCCCGGTGCATTGTGGGTGCAATGCGTTTTGCACGCGCGTGATAAAAAACTGAATGTGGTACCCAGACCCGAACTTCTTCACAGAAGTTCAGGTTTGGGTTCAAGGTTGTGTAGATTTTATTATTTCCCCTTATAACATGGTTATAAGGGAAGATAATAGCATTCTGAATACAGACTGCATAGTACAATAGCGCTGGAGGGGTTAAAAAATAATAATAATGTAACTCACCTTAATCCACTTGTTCGCGCAGCCGGCTTCTCTTCTGTCTTCTTTTGTGAGGAATAGGACCTTTGATGATGTCACTACGCTCATCACATGGTCCGTCACATGATCCATGTGATGAGCATAGTGACGTCATCAAAGGTCCTATTCCTCACAAAAGAAGACAAGAGATGCCGGGTTGCGCGAACAAGTGGATAAGGTGAGTTAAATAAAATAAAATAAAAATTTAACCCCTCCAGCGCTATTGTACTATGCATTCTGTATTCAAAATGCTATTATTTTCCCTTATAACCATGTTATAAGGGAAAATAATAATGATCGGGTCCCCATCCCGATCGTCACCTAGCAACCGTGCGTGAAAATCGCACCGCATCCGCACTTGCTTGCGGATGCTTGCGATTTTCACGCAACCCCATTCATTTCTATGGGGCCTGCGTTACGTGAAAAACGCACAAAGAGGAGCATGCTACGATTTTCACGCAACGCACAAGTGATGCGTGAAAATCACCGCTCATGTGCACAGCCCCATAGAAATGAATAGGTCCGGATTCAGTGCGGGTGCAATGCGTTCACCTCACGCATTGCACCCACGCGGAAATCTCGCCCGTGTGAAAGGAGCCTTAGGCTCTTGCACACAACCCTTTTTTTTATTTATTTTTTCGTTTACGGGCCATTTTTTGGCGTTCCGTATACGGTCCGTATACAAAACCATTTATTTTAATGGTTCCACAAAAAAAAAGGAATGTACTCCATATCCATTCCGTTTCCGTATTTTAGTTTTTCCGTTCCGTTGAAAGTTAGAACATGTCCTATTATTGCCCGCAAATCACGTTCCGTGGCCCCATTCAAGTCAATGGGTCCGCAAAAAAAAAATGGAATACATACGGAAATGCATCCGTATGTCTTCCGTATCCGTTCCGTTTTTGTGGAACCATGTATTGAAAATGTTATGTCCAACCCAATTTTTTCTATGTAATTACCGCCATACGGAAAAACGGAACAGAAACGGAAACGCAGCGGAAACAGAAAACAGAACAACGGATCTGTGAAAAACGGACCGCAAAACACTGAAAAAGCGATACGGTGATGTGAAAGAGGCCTTAAAGGGGTTATCCCATGAGTAATGTAAAAATGAGATATCATATAGTGCATGCCTAACAAGTCTAGAACCAGCCCCGTACCTCACATGGATCCAGAGATCTCACCATTCATTCCTCCAATTGCTCTGCTAGATTTTTTTCAAGCTGGCAGTTTAGGGGACGTGCACTCTCTCGGGGGGGGGCACGTCCTTTCTACTGCTGCTGGGGGCAGTTGAAGAATGGAACTGAGCATGTGCTTCCATCTCAGGGAGCGGGATAGAGAAATTAGAAAAAGTGCAAACAGCAGGTGGCGCTATACAGATAGATTTCAGTGAATTACTCAGCAGCTATGCTACATTTTTAATTACATGCGATTATAGAAGTGTTCAGATCCAGGTGCTGGATTGAAAAATGTAGAATATTATTCATGGGACAATCCCTTTAACTAGTCACCGGGGCCATACGTGCTGTGGTACCTGGTACTGTGGCTTAGCCCTATTCACGTGAATGAGAGCAATGAACCATAGGACACCATGGCACTTCATCCTGCTGACCCCCTCCAGACTCCCTGAATGAAACCAGAAAAATAATGTTTTAGCTCTGGCCGCGGGACTTTTGCTGCCTATTGCAAATATACAATATGGGCGCTGTCGCTTTAAATCTATTAAAACTGTCAGGAGGCTCCGCAGCAGCTTATTCTCTAGAGTAGTCCCAGTCAGGGCAGGTGAAGGAATGACTCTGGATAGTGGAAAACTATGTCGTGGGAGGAAATGGTGTCTGGGAGATCTGAGCGAGACTCATCCTCCTAGGTCAGGGGTAGGCAACCTCCGGCACTCCAGCTGTTGTAAAACTACAACTCCCAGCATGCATAACTGCTCTGCTCCTCTCAGAACTTCCATAGAAATGAATGGAGCATGCTGGGAGTTGTAGTTTCTGGAGTGCCGGAGGTTGCTGATCCCTGTGAAAACACAGACATTTATTATTGGTATTTTATTATATATTACAAAGCTTCTTAGTGTAAAAAAAATACAAAAATAGACAAAAATCAACCGAAAACATAAAGTTCATTTTAAAGCTTCTTAAAGTAAATTTCTTCTCACTTAGGCGTATTAGACGACAGTGTGAAGACTGGCTTCATAGCGCCACCTTTTGGACAAAGTGCAAATAGGTTTTATGATCATTTTTATTCTCAGTAATGTTTTGATCTCTTAAAGGGATTTGCCAGGATTTTCATATTGATGACCCATCCTCAGGACCCCCGGCAATCGCACATTTAGGGCTCATGCACACAAACCTATTTTCTTTACGTGTCCGTTCCATTTTTTTTGCGGACCGTATGCGGAACCATTCACTTCAATGGGTCCGCAAAAAAAAAAACGGAAGTTACTCAGTGTGCATTCCATTTCCATATGTCCGTATGTCCTATTATTGTCCCGATTACGGACAAGGATAGTACTATTCTATTAGGGGCCAGCTGTTCGGTTCCGCAAAATACGGAATGCACACGGACGTCATCTGTATTTTTTGCGGACTGCAAAATACATACGGTCGTGTGCATGAGCCCTAATCTTGTATTCTATGGATAGAGGATACATGTTTGTAATGCGAAAACTCCTTTCACTGCCTCTTAAATAAATACAGATAATGAACGCTGACAGATTTCTATGAAATTGTGCTGGCCATATCGGCAAAAGTGACGTCAGAAGTTCAGCCGTATTTTTCCCTGCATATCTCCCAGCTCACACGTTTCTTATCTATGGTGCATAGTGCAGTGAGCCACTGATGAGCTGGTGCAGAGGGTGGGACTGGTAGTGATCCTGATGAGATGCTACGTCACGGTGTACTCCCTAAGACCGTCACTTCCCAGGGATCGGAGCAGTGAAAATGTAGATGGAAGAATCAGACCAGAAGTTAAAGACAGAGCCGGACTGGGGGCGCAGCCTTGGGGGGAGGCGACCATGACGGGGGGCTGGTTTGAGGGAGCCCCTGGGGAGGGATTGGTCAGTTTAAGTTATGGGGGCGGTGGAACGAGGGGTTAAATAGGTGAGGGCCCGGGATGAAGGAGGCCATTTTGTGGATAGAACGGAGCTCCCACCCACCCACCCTTGTTGTTCAGGTTCCAGAGCCTGGGTCAGATGGGGGGGGTTGGGGAGGGGACGGAGTGGGGTGATCGTGTAATGAATAAGTAAAATAAAATGTTATTTATTTTGTCACGGCGGCTGTGGCGGTGGGAGGTCCTTGAAGTTGGAGAGATTCAGGTGACGAGGATGGGAGGGCCCCACGGTTGGGGCTGGACTCCTATGGCTGGTGGTCGGTTGTGGCGGAATTTGGGCGAGCCGTCAGTGGTGCCTCTGAGCTGGTGCTTAACGGCTGGGGGCAAGTCGGCTCAAAAAGGATACTGGGAAAATTCCGAGGTTTGGGGCTTCCAGGACCTCCCCCGTGTTACTCAGGTGAATTAAGTTGGTTATATCTTATGGGGATGTTTTGTGGGAAATAAAAGGTTAATTATTCATGTATATGTTTTCAATAAACGGCTGCTGTGGCCGATATAATCCAACTTGGTGTCCGTGTCTTATTGGGGTTCTGACGGGGCCAGTTTAGAAGGTTGGGGCTTGTGGTAAGTGAGTCAAGGGTTAGTAGGTGACTGATCATGAGGGGCGAGCGGGTAATAACCAATACCCCGTCATGTATATCAGTCTCTCTTTACTGTGCAAATATAACTTGTGGCGCATTCGGCAGTATTAGAAACAAAGTGCAGATACTGGCACTAGATAAGGAGGTATGGTGGCAGGTTGGATGGCAGTAGGTTGGCACTAGCAAGCACATGTGGATATTGGTGTCCACTGTAATAGAGGCTTGATGGTAGACTGTTTCTTTGGATAGGACCGCGCTACCTCTGGAATCACAGAGAATCCACAATCGAAGCCAGCAAGATATTCACAAGCATGGGGAAGCAAACAGGCCAGTCAAAACCTCTCCTCCTCTCCTTTCCAGGCTTCTATGGAACACCAAAATTGCATCCAATAGTGAAGTACCGTCATGCAAGTCGGAGTAAAAACGGTTTTATTATACTCACAATGCACACGTATAAACAAGCAGTATACAATGGATCAAAATCACCCGACCCGGGTTTCGCTCGGTTGAGCTTCGTCAGGGGTATTCATCCCACCCACTTCAGGGCGGTCTTATAACGGGTCAGGTTGGTTTGCACCCGCCTACCCACACACATATGATCCAATCAATGGTAAATTAAATCATGCACATATACATCCTTTTAAAACAATATAAAATGCATAAAATACAAATACATAAAATACATAAAACAAGGACATCTCAAAATGAATCTATCATATGTCAGTATATAATCACTTGTGGCGATCTATGCCTACTTCTATACTGTCAGTTCCGTTCATGCTACTTCCTCTTTACTATACTCTAAACCTCCCAACCTATCCAAAGAAACACTTTTACCTGTGTGAACTGTACCCACTTCACCGTCGGGACCTGCGACACCACCAAGCAACGTATTTTTGAGGCTTATTTATTTATTTTTATAAATTGATGGTAGACTGGTCTAGCGATTGGTTTAGGTCGGTGGTGGTGTCTGTGCTGTTGTCCCTCACCTTGCAGCAGTGTCTGTAGGGCTGTATTTCACTGATCACTCTGCTGTCTTGTCTCTTAAGTGGTTTCCTGAGGCAGGATTAAGTTGTTCTCATAGGAGAAGAATATCTGGTTCCTGAGTTTGCCTCACAGGGGAATAAGATACAGTTACTGGGAGTGGGAGCTCTGACAAATGCTTCCTCACTCCCCCACTGTCCGGACAGGAACCCTTTTTTACTGACTAAACTGGAATCCCGCCTCCTGGCAGGAAGTAGGACCAGCCCACTTTTACTAAGAGGCGAGGGACTGCTGTATTAAATATATGAAAAAGACAAAACATAACGGCAATTGCAGATACCCCCAGGTCTGAGGTACTGCATTAGCACAGCAGGAAGGATGGGTAAGTACTAATGGTGCACTGTGTGGCCATCTCTGGAATCCCCATATATTGGCAGAGTTGAAAGTCTCCTGATCCCTTTGTGCACCTCAAATGGGGCAAAAAGGAATCCCCATTGTCCTGATAGGTGGGAGTTCTGGAAGTGGGGCCAACAGTTGTAAGACATATGTGGCATGTGTGACAACCTCATGCTCACTGATGAGAACATCTGACCACTTGTGGGGTGGATTGTTCTTAATTTGCGCCAGGTGTACTGTTTATTTGTCCATCGTTTTGGGGAGGCAGTCAGGGACATGAGCCATTGTTTAATGTGTCTTTCCTGTTGCTGTCTGACTTCCACAGGAACTTGAATCAACTGTGCCTTTTGGTCTGACTAACAAGCCAGCAGATGTTTGGGAGTGGACCTGCTGATGACATCATCTGTGGATTGGTGGAGAGAGGCAGAGGCAGTCATCCTCTCAGGAATACTCCAGACAATAGGAGAAGCCTTAAATGGGCAGCATATTGCGGTGCTAGGTCTGCATTGATATCTATTATTATATAATATCATTATCTGTCTAATCAATATGGTTCTTCTTCCCTAGACTACAATGCATGTTGTTTCCTGTGCGGATCACTTCTGGTAATTGTGAGGTTGGTACAACATCTGCTGCCATCACAAGGCTTGCTCATGTAATGGTGAACTAGAGGCCTCCTCTAACCACGTCCACGTGCATAATTATCGTCGTACCATTACAGGCCTGTCCTCCTCCATTCAGCACAATTGTTGGTTATTTGGCGCAACATGGGAAAGCTGATCATTTCTAAGTCAAGCTTATAATGGCCGATTGCCATATGTAATTACTATTCTTTTACTGATTGCAATGGTCACCCCAAGAGACTGCAAATATAGCACAAGCTCTTCTATACACTTTGCATTGTTTTAAGAAAACTTTATACTATGGCTGCTACTGTAGGTAGACAAATATACAGTGTAGTGACAGATGTTTAATGCACAGGGATGGTTGGGGAGCAGGACAGTCAGTAGGTGCTCATCCCCAACACCCACTAGGGATAATATCATAGAAAACCAATTTTCCTCTTAGTATTTTTTGGAGTGTTGGAGGAAACCCCACAAAACATGAGAGAACATACAAACTTCATACAGATCTAGCCTTTGGTCAGATTTAACCCCAGAAGCCCAGCACTGCAAGGACACGGTGTTAAGCACTGAACCACCCACAGATTGGATGGATGGATGGATGGAAGTGTGGGTGGTTTGTCAATTGGATGGATATGAGGCAGACATATATTGATAGATAGATAATTAGGTAGGTAAGGCTACTTTTACACGTCTCAAAGAAATCTGGCAGGCTGTTCTAGCAGAGAACCGCGTGTCTGAGTTCTCTCGATCCGACATAGCCACAGAGTGCCGCATTCCCACTAAGCCCCATTGCCTATAATGTTATGCGGCGGGGATCCGACCGCTCCCCGGCATATCAGCCGGAATTCCGCAGGACAAAAATTTCTGCACAAGCAGTACCCAAGACCTGGAGGTATCTGCAATTACAGTGTCTAATTACGGTATGTATGGTATATTGTTCATTCCAGCCAGAGGAGGAATGGTTGGTAGTAACTGTGCTAACCACCCCTTTCCTCCCCCCTTTATTGGAGTGGGCTGGTCCTACTTCCTGTCAGGAAGAAGGGTTGCAGTCCAGAGAGTGAACGGAGAGGAAGCTCCTACTCCTAGAGACCCTATCCTTTTTTTCTATGAGACCAACACTTGAGAGAGATCTTCAGTATCCAGAACACTGATTTCAGAACACATCAGTGTGAAAAGACAGCAGAGTGATCAGCGAAATGACAGTTTTACAGTCACTGCTGCAGGTGAGGGACTATGGTTCAGACACTCCTCACTTAAACCAACACTAGGCCAGACTAACATTAAACCTGAATCACACAGTGGAGAACTAAATCCTCAAGTAACTGCTAGTGCTATTGAATTGCCAACCAATCAGCCACCATACCTCCTCATCTGGTGCCAGAAACTGCACTTTGTACTTAATACTACTGGATGTGCCACAAGTTATATATTACAGAGAGACTTTTATAGGTTTACTTCTGACCTGATTCTTCAAACTACCTTTCCAATGCACTAATCCCCAGGGAGCAATGGCCTGAGGGAGTACACCATGGCACAACACCTCATCAGGGCCAATACCACTCCCATCCTCTGCTTCGGCTGCTCGGGTGCTCGCTACACTTGCTGGATTTCTTTGATGCATGTTTGAAACTACCCTAATTGAGACAGATATAGTGAGGGAGTTTTGATTGGTTAGCCTTCCAGTTAACTGTTCATGTTTTGCGTTCTTTTGTTGGGTATAGTGTGAGCCCTGTGCATCTGTATCCAGAATCTGTGTATTCAGGAACGGATTAGGAACCTAAAGTGACCCTGGAAAAAATACCTAAAAGTGGCTCCATATTTTCGGAGGGTCTAAATTGACAGGAGGTACGGCAACAAAAGTAGGAGGGGTACAGTGCCGCACAATATATTGCTCTGAGTTGGCCATCAATAGCGGCCATTTTCTCTCCTCGAGCAGGGGGCTTATGGTGCTAGAGGTTAGATGCGGGACATAGTTGAATTCAGGAGGGCATGTCGCTGACCGGGTACATGTGTACCTGATGCTCACAGAGTTAATTACCACTGATAGCTTATTATGTACCCAGCCAGCGGCAGAGATGAGGGCTTGGGCGGCCCCTGGGCATCAGCCCACCGGGAAATTTCCCTGTAAGGTCTATGGCCATATGCGTCTATTCCTAGTATCCTGTTGTAGTCTATTTGTGTTCTGTCATTATAGTTTGGGATAGATGATAGATAGATAATATATAGGAGACTGACGTCTGTACTGCTCATAATGAGTTTTAGGCCATTAATAATGTAAAGCATAAACACGACTACGGTATTTCATCGTCTTTATAAAACTTGAATACTGTACACGGTTGTTCCAAACCAAGCTGCTGCCAGAGGCACGGTGTGAATTGCTAATCTTCTCCTACAACCTAAGGCCTCTTGCACATGACCGTATGAATTTTGCGGTCCGTTTTAAGCTGATCTGTTTTTCCATTTTTTGTTTCAGTAGTGTTTCCGTTTCCATTCCGTTTTGCCGTTCCGTTTTGCCATTTGGTTTCCGTTTGTGATCCGTTTTTTGGCGGATCGCAAACGGACAAAACGGAAGCATACAATAATGTTTAAACAGTAAGTACATAAAAAAATTGGGCAGGGCATAACATTTTCAATAGATGGTTCCGCAAAAGCGGGACGGATACGGAAGACATACGGATGCATTCCATATGCATTCCATTATTTTTTGGAGGAACCATTGACTTGAATGGAGCCACGGAACGTGTTTTGCGGGCAATAATAGGACATGTTCTATCTTTGAACGGAAACGGAAGGCATGTGGAGTACCTTCTGGGTTTTTTCGCGGATCCATATACGGAACGCAAAAAAAAACTGAACGGAAACTGAAAAAAAACTTGTGTGCAAGAGGCCTAAACCAGAGATCAGTAACCTCGGGTACTTCAGCTCACAGCAGCCTGTTTTTGGAAATCCCATATAAGTGAATGGAGTATGCTGGGAGTTGCAGTTCTACAACAGATTGGGTGCCGGAGGTTGCTTACCGCTGACCTAAGCATAGACACAGGTTGGGTCAAAGTTATGTTCAATGATCCCTGCATGGGTCTCAGCGCTGTAGGAAGGCGCAAGGGTCCGTCATTGACGGAAGGTATGTGTCACTGAGGTTCCTGGCCTCGGTGAGGTAAGAGCCGGTAATTTTAAGTGTCAGCTGCAGCTAGTGCTGACTGACACTATTTGTTGTTTAGTGTGGCTGTAAAGCCAATCCGAGCCGGCTCTTACTGGGAGCAGCCAAAGTGCAGGGTGGGTGGCTGCTCCCCACGCTCCAGGCCGGGTTTTGGCTGGGATATAAAAACCTAGCCAGCAGTCTCAGCTGTGTGGATTTTTACCTCCATCTGACAGTGAAGGCTGAAGGCTGAAGGCTGAAGGCTGAAGGCTGAAGGCTGAAGGCTGAAGGCTGAAGGCTGAAGGCTGAAGGCTGAAGGCTGAAGGCTGTCTGGAAGGGGCCAGTGAACTTTTCTGTGGCTGAGCATTCAGCTGGGTGTGAACTGACACCTAGGATTCCAGGTGACCATTGTTTTGTCTTGCTGTGAACAAGCACAAAGACTGTTGTGTTTTTGCTGAGTGTGAATAAAACACTGAAGTTTGATTTACAACCTGGTTCCTTGCCTCTATACCGATTCCGCTAACCTGTCTACCAGAGCAAAACCCCACAGTGCCCATAAAAATAGGGAATGCAGCCATCTTGGTCTGGGCACCCTCTCTCTATGTGCAGACGGCCCGATGGTGGTTGTGGTGGGGCGGGGGAGTATATATAACGGTAAGGCCTATTGCACACGACCGTATGGCTTTTTTAGTGTTTTGCGGTCCGTTTTTTACAGATCCGTTGTTCCGTTTTTAGTTTCCGTTGTGTTTCTGTTCCGTTTTTCCGTTCCGTTTTTCCGTATGGCATATACAGTAATTACATAGATAAAATTGGGCTGGGCATAACATTTTCAATAGATGGTTCAGCAAAAAACGGAACGGAAACGGAAGACATACGGATGCATTTCCGTATGTGTTCCTTTTTTTTTTTTGCGGACCCATTGACTTGAATGGAGCCACTGACCGTGATTTGCGGGCAATAATAGGACATGTTCTATGTTAAAACGGAACGGAAAAACGGAAATACGGAAACGGAATGCATACGGAGTACATTACGTTTTTTTTTTGCGGAACCATTGAAATGAATGGTACCGTATACGGAACGCAAAAAAAACGGCCAGTAAACGGAAAAAAAAACGGCCGTGTGCAGGAGGCCTAAGCGTCAGTGAAAAATCATATCTTCAGTATATCTAGAAAAATGCAAATAATGTTTTCATTTAAAAACTTTTGGTTGTCTGTGGGGACATCAATGAGTTAATTGTGCTCAGTGAGCTACGGAGATGATGAAACGTATTTCCGGAAGTCTACAGAAGCAACCATACTGCTATTACACAAGCGGAGGCCGGTGACAAGCCGTCTCCATGCTATCTCATCACACAGGGCAAATAACAGGCTCGAGTTACATGAGACCAAACAGAAGGTTTGGAGCTCAGAAGGAGATGCCAAGGGTTTCACGCAGACTTGTTGTCAGGCTGGATTAATAATACGGGGGGACGGCGCTGCCTAATGAAGTGATTGCCTCTCGCAGCGACACACTGTTATTATACAAGCCTAGGCAATGTCTGCGGGGAACTGCTGCTGTCTTATTATAGCCGGGTACAGGGGAGGAAATAGTAATCAAGGGAATATGGTAAAGACTGGAGAGATGAAGGCGTCTAACTAGTAACTATGAGGCCCCATAGTCAAAAATGTTAGCATATGCCTTGTCGGTGTATGTAGAAGACATGTCCGCCATCTAAGGCATTAGAACAACCTTGTAAATAGGACTCCTTAGATCATGCCCTAAAATTAATACAAACACCAGACCCCCTAAAAAATACAGGTCCCCTAAACCAATATAGGTCCAGACCCCTTAAATAAACACACACACGCCAAACCAGACGGCCCGACAAATATATACCCCAGACCCCCTAAATTAATATATATCCCAGACCAGCCTCTTAAAACTAGTAGAAACCCCTTACCTGAATCCCTAAATAAAGAACTTGAACCCGATCAGACCTAAATACAGTCCCCAGACAAATAGGCCGGCGCCTTTACCTATCATGTGCAAGCACGACCACCGCTGCTGTATTCTAGGGTGGTCGTAACCCCCTGGATACGAGCAGTGTATAATATGATGGAAAAATGAATCCAGCCAGCAAAGGAGGCAATATGGACAATCACAATACATTAGTGTGTGCCTTGTATGAAGTTTATCAACATGATCAATGCAATTTTCTGATGAGAGACGATCCCTTTAAGATGTAACAATGTATCAAGTCTTTCATTTCAAACATTTTCAACGCTAAACAATGTCTTTAAATACATGGGGTTTCAATTCTCCATGGGAGCCTAAGGTTCCATTCACACGTCCGCAAAATGGGTCCGCGTCCGTTCCGCAATTTTGCGGAACAGGTGCGGACCCATTCATTTTCAATGGGGCCGGAATGTGCTGTCCGCATCCGCACTTCCGTTCCGCAAAAAGATAGGACATGTCCTATTCTTGTCCACAGTCGCGGACCAAGAAAAGGCATTTTCTATGAGAGTGCGGTCTGCAAAATGTGGAACGCACATTGCCGGTGTCCGTGTTTTGCGGATCCGCAAAACACATACAGACGTGTGAATGGACCCTTAGGCTTCGTTCACATCACCGCTCAGCCTTTCCGTTCTCCTGCCCTGTTTAGGGGCAGGAAAATGGAAAGGACGGATTCCGCACATAACTGAGCTGAACGGAGCCCACGGGCCCCATAGATTATAATGGGGTCCGTTAGGTTTCCGCTCAGAAGATGATTTTGGAGCGGAGACAAAAGTTGTGCATGCAGGACTTTTGTCTCTGCTTCAAAAATCATCTTCTGAGCGGAAACCTAACGGACCTCATTATAATCTATGGGGCTCGTGGGCTCCGTTCAGCTCAGTTATGTGCGGAATCGGTCCTTTCCATTTTTCCGCCCCGTTTAGACATAAAGGCTGAACGGTGATGTGAACGAAGCCTTAGGCCTACTTCACACGAACGTGTGTGACCCGTGGCCATATTGCGGCCCGCAAATCGCGGGCCGCAATACACGGCCACAGTTCCGTGTGCATTCCGCATCACGGATGCGGACCCATTCACTTCAATGGGTCCGCAAATCCGGAATCGCGGAACGGCCGCACGGGACGGGACCCTTCGGAAGCACTACAGAGTGCTTTCGTGGGGTTACGTTCCGCAAAAAGATAGAACATGTCCTATCTTTTAGCAGAACGGGCGGATCGCGGACCCATTAAAGGGCTTCTGTCAGCCCACTAAACCGTTTTTTTTTTATTTTATTTTTTTACTAATAATCCCTATACTGCGAGCTCTGCATACAAAGGTTAAATCATTTTGGTTCAGTAGAATTTGATAAAAAGCTATTTTTAAAATATGCAAATTACCTTGCTACCAGCAAGTAGGGCGGCTACTTGCTGGTAGCAGCCGCATCCTCCGACCCTAATGACGCCCCCTCCGCATTGTGATTGACAGGGCCAGGGAATGGAATCATTCTCTGCTGGCCCTGCCTGTTGCCATTCAAAATCTGGCGCCTGCGCCGCGGCCGTACGTATCTTCAATCTGCGCAGGCGCACTGAGAGGCGGCCGCTCGCTCCTCAATGCGCCTGCGCCGGGTGTAGATGTGACGTCATCGGCGCAGGCGCATTGAGGATGGAGCGGCCGAGCGAGTGGCCGCCTCTCAGTGCGCCTGCGCAGATTGAAGATAGGTACGGCCGCGGCGCAGGCGCCAGATTTTGAATGGTAACAGGCAGGGCCAGCAGAGAACGATTCCGTTCCCTGGCCTTGTCCATCACAATGCGGAGGGGGCGTCATTAGGATCGGAGGATGCGACTGCTACCAGCAAGTAGCCGCCCTACTTGCTGGTAGCAAGGTAATTTGCATATTTTAAAAATAGCTTTTTATCAAATTCTACTGAACGAAAATGATTATTTAACTTATGTATGCAGAGATCGCAGTGTAGGGGTTATTAGTAAACAAAAAAAAACCGGTTTAGTGGGCTGACAGAAGCCCTTTAAGGTGAATGGGTCCGCGATCCGATGCGGCTGACCTACGGCTGGTGATCGTGCATTGCGGGCCGCAGCACGGGCACAGGTCACACACGTTCGTGTGAACTCGGCTTTAGTAGGATCTGATCACAGTACGGGGAAACTGAACCAGGAAGTTCTGCATCCTGCACTTGAAGCGACCACAGAGCAGAGGACCATGGAGAGGTCAGAGTCTACTCAGAATGGGTCTGGAGTCTCTAAGGGGATTCAAGTTTATTTTAGTCTATTTCTGGTTCAGTATCTCGCAGCAGTAGCCGGATGTGCCCGGATAGTGAATGGGAATATAGAACTGACATGACATTTTCCTTATTTGCAGCATGCTCTCACTGTGGAGTTTTTGGTAAGTTTTCCCCAAGTAACTTAAAGGCTATGCTAGCGGCGATCTAGCCGTGCATGTCCGCAGCTCTATAACCGAAAACGAGGTGACAGAATCCCTTTTAAACCATGATGATTTTTATTGGCTTTTTTTTTTTTTTTTTTTTTTTTAAACCTAACCCCCGAAAGTGGCCCCCAGCAGTAATAAAGTAATAATGTCCCACATAGAGGCCCCTGCAGTATCAATGTCTCCCATAGTGGCCCCCAACAGTAATAATGTCCCCCATAGAGGCCCCAGCTGTAATAATGTTCCCCACAGTGGCCCCCAGCAGTAATAATGTTCCCCATAGTGGCCCCCAGCAGTAATATAATAATATCCCCTGGAGTGCCCCCAGCAGTGATAATGTCCCCCAGAGTGGTCCACAGCAGACATATAATGTCCCCCTGGAGTGGCCCCAGCAGTAATAATGTCCCCCAGAGCGGTCCACAGCAGTAATATAATGTCCCCCGGAGTGGCCCCAGCCGTAATTATGTCCCCCAGAGTGGCTCTCAGCATAATTAATGTCCCCTGGAGTGGTCCCCAGCAAAAATAATGTCCCTCATAGTAGCCACCAGCAGTAATAATGCCCCCCCCCCTTCCCCCCAAGTAATATGTGCAGCATTTTTTTTTATGGCAAAATAAAACCCTTAACCACTTGTACAGTACAGACCAAAAGTTTGGACACACCTTCTCATTCAAAGAGTTTTCTTTATTTTCATGACTATGAAGGCATCAAAACTATGAATTAACACATGTGGAATTATATACATAACAAACAAGTGTGAAACAACTGAAAATATGTCATATTCTAGGTTCTTCAAAGTAGCCACCTTTTGCTTTGATTACTGCTTTGCACACTCTTGGCATTCTCTTGATGAGCTTCAAGAGGTAGTCCCCTGAAATGGTTTTCACTTCACAGGTGTGCCCTGTCAGGTTTAATAAGTGGGATTTCTTGCCTTATAAATGGGGTTGGGACCATCAGTGGCGTTGAGGAGAAGTCAGGTGGATACACAGCTGATAGTCCTACTGAATAGACTGTTAGCTGCTTTTTTCTTGCCATAATACTAATTCTAACAGTCTATTCAGTAGGACTATCAGCTGTGTATCCACCTGACTTCTCCTCAACGCCACTGATGGTCCCAACCCCATTTATAAGGCAAGAAATCCCACTTATTAAACCTGACAGGGCACAACTGTGAAGTGAAAACCATTTCAGGGGACTACCTTATGAAGCTCATCAAGAGAATGCCAAGAGTGTGCAAAGCAGTAATCAAAGCAAAAAGGTGGCTACTTTGAAGAACCTAGAATATGACATATTTTCAGTTGTTTCACACTTGTTTGTTATGTATATAATTCCACATGTGTTAATTCATAGTTTTGATGCCTTCATAGTCATGAAAATAAAGAAAACTCTTTGAATGAGAAGGTGTGTCCAAACTTTTGGTCTGTACTGTACGTGCGGGGACACTCACTCTTCACTGAAGGCAGAAGGGCTTGATGCTCCCTTGGTGATGTCATCATGCTAGGAGCATTAGGTCTTTCTGCATCCTGTGAGGAGCACACCGCATACATCATACTGAAAGTGCACTGAAACTAAAAGCTGTAGAAGAAAAACTGTTTATTTTTTTATTTTATTTTTATTTAAAAAATAAATAAAAACAATTTTTAAAAAAATAAAGACCAACTGAAAAAAAAGGGTTTTAGCCCAAAATGAGTAGAATGCAATAATAATAATAATAATAATTATTATTATTATTATTATTATTATTATTATTATTATATCCCCAAAAGTGTTCTTAGCCTTTAAAGGGGAAGAAAAACACAGTAGAGAAAGCTTCTAGAACTGTCATGATTGCCACGTATCACAGCTAATAATGTCTTTATCCATCAGGTGTCAGATTATAGACATTAATACAGATTTTTCTGATACAGAGCTACACATCTGCGGCATCCAAATACAGGTAAATTATGAAATTCTGGCTCCCTTCAGCAGTTATTTAAGGATGTATTGGGACTTGGTGCTTTACTCTGCAGTTCAATGTATAACAGTATGCATTAAGCTTTAAAGCTCCCTCTAGAGGCAGCTGCAGGAAGGAAGAAGTTGAAAAAGGATTAATGATATTTTAGGAAATTAATCAGCACAGAAATGTTGATCTAAAAATGACATGATGTTAAAGATGGACATTCCCTTTAAGTCCCCATCCAACAGCAGTATACTTAGAGCCAAGGACCGGATCAGAAGACGTCTTAGGCCTCTTTCACACGGGCGAGTTTTCCGCGCGGGTGAAATGCGTGAAGTGAACGCATTGCACCCGCACTGAATCCGGACCCATTCATTTCTATGGGGCTGTGCACATGAGCGGTGATTTTCACGCATCACTTTTGTGCGTTTTTCACGCAACGTAGGCCCCATAGAAGTGAATAGGGCTGCGTGAAAATCGCAAGCAAGTGCGGATGCGGTGCGATTTTCACGCACGGTTGCTAGGAGACGATCGGGATGGAGACCCGATCATTATTATTTTCCCTTATAACATGGTTATAAGGGAAAATAATAGCATTCTGAATACAGAATGCATAGTACAATAGGGCAGGAGGGGTTAAAGATGGTAAAAGATCATGTGATGGACCATGTGATGAGCGCAGTGACGTCATCAAAGGTCCTATTCCTCAAAGAAGAAGACAGAAGAGATGCCGGCTGCGCGAACAAGTGGATTAAGGTGAGTTAAATTATTATTATTTTTTTAACCCCTCCAGCGCTATTGTACTATGCATCCTGTATTCAGAATGCTATTATTTTCCCTTTATAACCATGTTATAAGGGAAAATAATACAATCTACACAACACCTAACCCAAACCTGAACTTCTGTGAAGAAGTCCGGGTTCGGGTCTGGGTACCACTTTCATTTTTTTATCACGCGCGTGCAAAACACATTGCACCCGCGCGATAAAAACTGAACAACGGAACGCAATCGCAGTCAAAACTGACTGCAATTGGGTACCTACTCGCGCAGGTTTGCCGCAACGCTTCCGGACCTAATCCGGACACGCTCGTGTGAAAGAGGCCTTATAATATAGCGATGTGCATGAGCATAAAGGGTATGTTACTGGTAGGGATAAGTAAATAAATTCTAACAAATCGATTTGTCTCATTAATAAGAGTTCCTCACGTCCAGGCTTGGACTGGCCCACAGGGGTACAGGTGAATCCCCCGGTGGGCCCCCGAGCAATGCGGGACCCTAGTCTCATACCCCCTGCACAAGTGCAACATGACACAGAAGAGTGACTGCAGTACATATAGACAGGCAGCACATAGCATCTCAACTCAAACCATTTAACAGTTTATTATTATAGATACGGGTGGCTGAGATGACTTCTAGACAACGAGGCAGGCCAGCCAGAATCCTCATTCACTAGGAACCCACCTTCTTGATGTTTCTGCAGGGACCACCTATAATCAATCACTTTGTAACATCTTGCTGCTGTGTGAATGGGTAATATTTGCATGTATCTATGTAGGGGGCCCCCAGAATGAATGTTACTGGTGGGCGCTGGGCACCCAATTCCGAAACTGTTCACCTCTGAGGGGCGAAGAAGCACCCACCTGCCTGTCGATTGTCAGGGCTTGACATCTCTCTCGACCCTGACAATCTCGCGCCTGCGTCACTGAACATGAACAGTAGCGCGTGAACAGTAGCTGAGCCAGAAGCTGGAACAGAGTCTCTGCGCTTGTGCCAGAGCAGCAAGAGAAGGTACACTGCAGTCTCTGATTAGAGAATGAAGCCAAACCCCCTAAATAAATACAGATGCCAGACCAGGTAGCCTGGACAAATTCAAACCCCTGACCAAACCCCCTGAACTAATACAGGCCCCTAAAACTAATACAAACCCCTTACCACACCTCCTAAATAAATACAGACTCCAAACCAGATGAGGACCCTACATAAAGGCAGACCCCAGACTAGACAGCCTGAATGAATACAAACTCCATACTGGACCACCTAAATGAATACAGACCCCAGAGCAGCCCCCTAAAAATAGTAGAAATGCCTTACCAGAATCCCTAAATACAGAACCTGAACCAGATCAGCAATAAATACAGACCCCAGATCAGACTCACTAAAAATATACAGACCAGACAGCCTGAATAAATACAGACCCCAGACCAGACCTCTATGAAATACCATGCCATGCGCAACATACATAACCAGTCCTACTAATCCATCCATCTCCAAAAGCTAGGGGAGCTAGGTCTGCACCTAACACAGTGCCTAAGCCTAATTAAGGCCTCATGCACACGACAGTATTTTTTCACGGTCCGCAAAACAGGGTTCCGTTGTTCCGTTTTTGTTTCCGTGTCTCTTCCTTGATTTTTGAAAGGATCACCAGACATGAAGGAAAGTGAAAAAAAATCTAAGTCAAGTTTGCCTTGCAAATGATAGGAAAAAAACGGACGCGGATCCCGATGACAATCTTGTGTGCCTCCGTATTTTTTCACGGACCCATTGACTTGAATGGGTCCACGAACCATTGTCCATGAAAAAAATTGTACAGGTCATATTTTTTTGACTTGACGACTGGAAACACGGATCAGGGACGCAGATGACAAACGGTGCATTATCCGAGTTTTCAATGGACCCATTGAAAGTCAATGGGTCCGCAGAAAATCACGGAAAACGGAACAACGGACACGGAACACAACAACGGTCGTGTGCATGAGGCCTAAGGCCGAATGCACACGGCAGTGTTCCGCGGCCGAGCGGTCCGTGGTATGCCGGGCTGGATTCCTGTTCAGAGCAGGAGCGCCCGGGAATCCAGCCCGGCATACCACGGACCGCTCTCGGCCGCGGAACACGGCCGTGTGCATTTGGCCTAATCACATGATGTAAGGAGGCTCCTGACACCCAAGAACATCTGTGGCTGACACTCCTGGGCCCCAATGCAAAATCTGTAACCAGACCCCACCTATCATGTGCCATTTATACTATTGGTGCCTTCTCATGTTCCAGTCTGGGCTTTGGGGCTCCTCAGGCACCGGGGTCTGGATGCAACGTTTACCTCAGCATTCGCAGCGTTACACCCCTGATTACAGGCATTGAATGGAGTCGTTTCTTTGAAAAATGATCATAAAAAGTTTCTGACATTCTCCTCTACACATTTGGGCATTTCGGGCCTTATCTTGGCTTACTTTCTGCAGGATCATTTCCTTTGTCACTCTAAACCGCAGCACACAAAAAAAAGAGGAAATGAATCATCAGTATATTTCGGTTCCATATGAGAAAAACTGAGCAAAATTCATACAAGATGGAAAATGTAACAGCCGTCATGCCATGTTCATCAGCAGATCCCACCATGGTCGGGTTCAGCCCATCTGATAATGTCCGTGGATGCCTGTGCCTCTGGATTTAAAGGGGTTTTGTAGGAGTAAAATATTGATAACCTTTCCTCAGGAAAGGTCATCAGTATCTGATCAGTGGGGGTCCAACTACCAGCTGTTTGAAAGGGTCACAGCACTCATGCGAGTTTACCCGCGCGCCATCTTCCTAGGTCAGTGATGTCACACTCCTCAGTCACATGGCCTACGTTCAGCTCAGTCTCATTCAAGTCGTTGGGCCTGGGCTGCAATACCAAGTACAGCCACTATCCAATGGACAGCGCTGTGACAGGTATGCTGTGAGGAGGCCTTAGTGGTGGCCTCTTCAAACAGCTGATGAGTGGTGGTGCTGGGTGTCGGACCCCCACCGAGGATAGGTCATCAATATTCTACTGTCGGAAAACCCCTTTAATAATCTTTTTTGGGTTGTTTTTGTGGGGGGGGAGGGGTGGACTTGCATTATCGGAAATTCAGATCTACTATTGTGCCGCCTAATCAGGGATGGAATATTAGTCAATTTACCCACTACTCTAGCATGGGACTCTTTTTTTCCTGGCGCATTATTGGAATTTCTGGATAAGGGTCCATTCACACGTCCGTATGCGTTTTGCGGATCTGTAAAACACGTACACCGGCAATGTGCTGATCCGTTGCATGTGCGCTTGGCTTCAGCCATGCGGGCAGATATGAACATGGGACCAACACAGATGCCTTCAGCTGCCAATCGCACATGTAACAGGTCAGCCAGTGTCATAGGTACAAATCTGCTGACAGATGTCCTTTAAAGAGCAGGAAAACCTAGTAGAGGCTGCCAAAGACTTGAGACTGGGGTGGAGGTTCACCTTCCAGCAGGATACAGCCAGAGCTACAATGGAATGGTTTAGAGCAGGGATGCTCAACCTGCGGCCCTCCAGCTGTTGTAACACTACAACTCCCATCATGCCCTGCTGTAAGCTGATAGGTGTAGGCTGTCAGGGCATGCTGGGAGTTGTAGTGTTGCAACAGCTGGAGGGCCGCAGGTTGGGCGTCCCTGGTTTAGAGCAAAGCATATTCATGTGTTAGAATGGTCCAGTCACAGTCCAGACCTAAATCCCATTGAGAATCTGCGGCAAGACTTAAAATTGCTGTTCACAGACGCTCTCCATCCAATCTGACTGAGCTTGAGCTCCTGTATTCTGCAAAGAATGGGCAAAAATTTCAGCCTCTAGATGTGCAAATACCCCGAAAGACTTGGAGCTGTAATTGCAACGAAAAGTGGTCCTACAAAGTACTGACTCGGGGGGGCTGAATATGAATGGACACCACACTTTCCAGATTTTAATTTATTAAACATTTTGAAAACCATGTATCATTTTCTTTTCACTTCGCACATACTCGCTACTTTATGTTGGTCTATCACATAAAATCCCAATAAAATACATCTAGGTTTTCTGAGATTTAAATACTGATGACCAATCCTCTGGATAGGTCATCAGTATCTGAGCGGTGGGGGTCCGCACACCAGAGACCCCCCACCAATCGGCTGTTCGAGAAGGCAGCAGCGCTCGCAGTAGTGCCGTGGCCTTCTCTCAGCTTCTCCTAGGCCGAGTGACGACACGGTCATCTGTCTTAAGTCGTCCTTCAGGCTGAATCGGAGGATCTATCAGCTTTTCTGACTACTTTATTTAGTATAGACGATACTTGTATTTTCCAAATTTGAAAAGGGTTTTCCAAGATTTTTTAACTGATGACTTCGGCCTCTTGCACACAAACGTGTGCGCCCCGTGGTCGTGCTGCCCGCAAAATGTCATCTGTCATGTGGCCTAGGCGCAGCCCAGCCCCATTGAAGTGAATGGAACTGAGAGTGATACCAAGCACAACAATATACGGCGCTGTGCTTCGGGAGCAGGGAGAAGTCTGCGGTACTCACAGGAGCCCCGGTGCCGTCTCAAACAGCTGATCGGTGGGGGTCCCAGGTGTCAGATCCCCACCGATAAGATACTGATGACCTATCCAAAGGACAGAATTTCTGCTCTAACTGTAACAAGGCATCATACAAATCCTTACAAGATGGACATTTATTTCAAGGTGTGATATACTCATAAACATGATATAAATCATCATATATGATATGGAATGGAACGTGATTCAGCTACATATATAGAAAGAAATCTGTTCAAATACAATAATATATTTTTATTTTACACAAAATATATTAGACATCCAAAATATGATATGCTTTATAATAATGAGGTATCTTAACACACAAATACAATAGGAATGACATCGGATGACAGCAGGGGCAGACGGAACAGGATGCTGGTGAGTAGGTAAGTAACTTCAAAGAGGCTTTCCAGGCTTCTGATATTGATGACCTATTGTCAGGATAGGTCATTAATATCCAATCCGTGAGGGTTTGACACACCGCACCCCCACGATCAGAAACCAGGACTGGAACTAGCACTGTGAATGGAACAGGAAGCAGACAGCTCCGTTCTTAATGTAGTGGTCATGCTGGGTTACTGCAGCTCAGCTCCTCTGAAGTGAATGGGAGCTGAGCTGTAGTACCCAGCATGGCCACTACACATTGAACGCAGCTGTCTGCTTCCTGGTCCATCTACGCAGTGCTGAAGGCTGTAGGGAACAGCTGATTGGTGGGGGTGCAGGGCGTCTGACCTTCTCACAGATTGGATATTACTGACCTATACTGACCATAGGTCACCAATATCGGGAGCCTGGAGAAACTCTTTTAAAAGGCAAGCAAAATCTGATTTAATGCCATTTAAAAATATATACAGTATATAAAAAGTCATGTGATGATTTGGTCCTTGAAGTATTAGAGATATTACACGTGTGATTTTTTTTTCAGATTGCATTCAATTATTATAAAGCTGATGAAATGGTCTGTGATTGTGAAAGCCTAGAGGGTGCTTTAAGGCAACATGAAAGCAAATAATCTACATGGGGTCCACAGCACCATCTGTTAGCTGCTCGGCCCCCATGAGCCTCTTTGCGTACCATACATAACCCATACTAAGTTCAATTGTGGCTGACAGTATGTGGACGCTCAACTAGATTTAAAAAAATTGTCTGATTTGACCTCATTCAAGTACTAGGCCGTACCATGGACCATGACACATGTTTTATGTCAGGATGAAATGCTGGCCTTGTAAAAATGTTGCCCAAATTGAACCTCAACACTACCCGCAGCCAAGGGGTATTCTAACCGAATGCACTTATTGGATATCCACAGGACATGAAATAGATGTCTGGTAGGACAGCGTCCCACCATGAAGAGAACGAGATGGAGTCCTCAGTGTCCACCCCAAATAAGAGAAGGGTAGACACTAACCATCACACATTGACTGCATACCTTCTGCACATGCCATTAATGTCCATGATCGGAACAAGGTAAAGTGTAATGGGGCCTTGATGTCCTCAACCAACCAAAAATGAAGCAGAACGAACGGTTAGAAGCAACCGTGGTGGTTCATAGAACCAATCTGATGTCCGCTGTAGATGATTATTTTAGCAAAATAAATAAATCAAACACTTGATTGGTTGTTACCGAAACATCACGTTTTCTCCAAGCATTTATTTCTATTACATATGTGTGGGATGATGTTCTCCGTCCCAACTGGCACTTCAGAAGGACATTTGAAGACTACTATTGCACCCTCTAAACGTAATTTGATCCTTACCGACAATTGTGTCGATAAATTCACTGCATGTAAGGTCACGCCCAAACAAGGCCTAAAAGCCTACTTCTGGGTGGGGTTTACATAATCCACACCCATTTTTCGGGGCCAGGACAAGTCAAATTTGCTAGGTTTGTCTCTGAAAATTTGGGACTGTTGGCAACTATGTAATTAGGACCTAAACAGGCCAGTCTCAAGACAGGTTTCACTGAATTATGACAATGCGACAAAATGTTTTTCTACCCTGAATTTCAGTGAAAATGACATTTGAAACACAACTACATAAACCATGTTCAGATCTGAACTGAAGTCCCCAACATTGTAGTTGATAAACTGGGGACATTTAAGCCCTGTCCTTGGAACGCCCCAGACCCACTGAGACTACCCACTTGTGGGAAGGACTTACAAATGCCCCATCTATTTCCAGCTTAAGACAGCCAGAATTGGTCAGGAGAATTGTCTCTGAAAATTAGGTACAGTCCCTGCAAATTCGGGACTAGTTGGCAACTATGACCCCTTAAATACAATTCTTATGGAGTCATTTATCAAACTGGTGTAAAGTAGAACTGGCTTAGTTGCCCATAGCAACCAATAAGATTCCACCTTTCATTCTCCAAGGGAGCTGTCTAAAATGAAAGGAGGAATCCGATTGGTTGCTATGGGCAAGCCAGTTCTACTTTACACCGGTTTGATAAACGACTCCATGAATCTTTTATTTTTTTAAATATTAAAAAAATAAAATATTCAGGCAAACTGACCAATAGTGTTGTAAGCGTTTAGTGCAAACTGTACTAATAGACTGGTGAAATACATGGCGTACCAAACAGGCTTCTTCTCTACCTTACGGCCTATGGCGGTTATACTTATAGTGCAAGTCAATAACAGTTTTGCCACAGCCATTGTAAAGTGCTGCGCCAAAGTGGATTTCATCAGTATGGCAGCCATCGCTGGACTATACCACTCTGTACTCATGTGCCCCATTGGTGGTCAATGGTACAGTATGCAGTTTTTCAAAGACCTGAACTCTTCTTAAAGTGCTAGACCCATCAAATAAATTGCATTGCAATCATATACATATCTAATATTTTTTGGTGAAATTGGTGCTGGTGATTTTGTACGTGATGTACAGATCAATAGTTTTCCTCTGAACTATGACCCCATGTGTCATTTTCTCAGCGATCGGATCCCCACCAGACTCTTATCCCCCATCCTGTGGAGAGGAGATATGTTTAAAATGTTAAACCTTGAAGGTCATCAATATCTAGAACAGGCATGGCCAACCTGTGGCTCTCCAGCTGTTGTAAAACTACAATTCCCACCATGCCCTGCTGTAGGCTGATAGCTGTTGGCAGTCCAGGCATGCTGGGAGTTGTAGTTTTGCAACATCTGGAGAGCCTCAGGTTGGCCATCCCTGATCTAGAAACTGGAAAACCTCTTTAAGTGTACAGTATGGCCAAGAGAAGAAAAGCAGGTCATTTAAAGGGGTTTTCCAGGAATAGAATATTGATGACCCATCCTCGGGATAGGTCATCAATATCAGAACGATAGGAGTCTGACTCCCGGCACCCCCACGACGAGTTGCTTGAACAGGCCATTGATCGCTTTTCTCTTCCTAGGCCAGTGATGTCACGTTAATTGGTCACATGGTCTACGTGCAGTTCAGTCCCATGCAAGCGAATGGGCCTGAGCTGCAATACCATGCACAGCCACTATACAATGTACGGCGCTGTGCTTGGTAAGCTGTGAGGACTTCACAGCCCTGAGCACCTTTCAGACAGCTGATCAGCAGGGGCTACCAGGATTCAGACCGCTACCGATATGATAAGCATGACCAATCCAGAGGATAGGTCAACGATTCTGTTCTCTTGGAAAACCCCTTCAAGGAGCGCTGTCCGCATCTTATGCGGCCCCATTGAACTGAATGCGGCTCGGTTACGGACCCAAGCAACGGACGTGTGCATGAGCCCTTAGAGTTGGCAGGTCAGAATCAATGCCATGGCTATTGGACTAGCAATTATGATTGCAGAACTTTTAAAATGGAGAAAAAAAAAAAAAGAATAATAATAATAATATTTAAAACTGACATCGGCACACACAGGAGCGATTATTCTCCGGAAACAATGAGAGTGCTTTACAAAAACCAGCGTGGGAAAAGCAGTATAGTGATCTAGCCTATGGCTGCCAATACTGGTGGGGTACTGGCAGCAGACCTCCTCGGAGCACGCACAATGGTCCATAATAAGCCACAATAACCCATCGTACCACGTCCAGTTGCTCCTGCTTAGTGAATGCGGAAAATAATAATTGAGTTAAAAATCGAATAAAAAAATAAATAAATAGAGCACTATAAAGAAAAGACAACCCTACCAGCCTCATTCTGTATCCAAAATGGAAAAAATACATTTGTTTGCCCCGTCCACCCAGACCTTTACCCTAGGAGGACCCGCTGTAAAGTTAGGCGTCTTGCACACGAACATGTGACTGATAAATGGCACATGACTGCTGCAGGACCTGCGGGGACTGGTGGGACATTTAAAGGTGAGCACAGGTTGTTTTTTTTATTCATTTTACACAGCCCTCTGCTCTAGGCTATCTTTTTAAAAATCTCAGAAAACCCCTTTAAGGGCTCACGCACACGGCCGTTGCAGTTTTTGCCGTCTGTAAATTGCGGATCCGCGAACCACAGACACTGGCCATGTGTGTTCCACATCAGAACGTCCTGTCCTCTATAGAACTGCCCTATCCTTGTCCGTAAAACAGAAACGAATAGGACATGTTCTATTTTTTTTTTTGCGGGACCACGGAACAGACATACGGAAGTGGACAGCACACGGGTAGGCTGCCTGCGGCTTTTGCAGCCCCACTGAAGTGAATGGTCCGCATCTGATCTGCATTTTTTTTCAGATCGGATGCGGACCAAAAATACGTTCACGTGCATGAGCCCTAAGGCTGGTTTTACACGTTTTTTTTTGTGATGTTTTTGCCAAGATCTTCATTTTTAAACCTATGGGAATTATGAAACACACTGCAAACCTGTAGTTTTTAGTAATGGTGTTTTCCATCAATTGCGGTCCATGCATTTTTTTTCTCTTTTTAAATTGCAGCATAACCACCCAATGGTTACATAGTTAAAGGGGTTGTCCGGGTTCAGAGCTGAACCCGGACATACCCTTATTTTCACCCAGGCAGCCCCCTGATGTTGGCACCGGAGCATCTCATGCTCCGATGTGCTCCCTTGCCCTGTGCTAGATCGCGCAGGGCACGGGCTCTTTTGTTTTCAATAACACATTGCTGGGTGGAAGCTTCCGCCCGGCAGTGTGTTCAGTGACGTCACCGGCTCAGATGGGTGTACTTTAGCGCTGCCCTAGATGTTTTATTGGCTAGGGCAGCGCTAAAGCCCGCCCATCAGTGCCGGTGACATCACTGGGCTTCCTGGCAGCCCCATGGAGAGCCCCGGTACAGGGCAAAGGAGAGCATCGGAGCATTAACTGCTCCAATGCTCAAGTCAGGGGGGCTGCCTGGGTGAAAATGGAGGTATGTCCGGGTTCAGCTCTGAACCGGGACAACCCCTTTAATATGGTTGAAAAAAGACATACTGTAAGTCCATCAAGTCCATCTATGATGTTTTTTTTATATACTGGTATATATTTTTCTGACATTGTTGTACCAAAGATATCGACGAGTCAGTGTTTTAATGGCATTTTTACAATGGCTTTGGGGAGAAAAGCACCATTACAAAAAAACGAAACATTTTTGTACTGCATTTCATAATTCGCATACTTACAGCCAGAGGTAGTGTTTTTTTCAATAAATGTAAATAAATTTCTAAAAATGTAAAAACTGGCAAAAACACTACAAAAAACCCCTACTATGTGTGATAGGCTTCGTTCACATCTCCATTTTGAGATCCGGCAGGCTGTTCCAGCATACAGCAGCCTGCTGGATCTCACAGGATCCTCTACTTCACCGCTTGATCCCCATTGACTGTAATGAGGCCCAGCCGGATCTCTGAAACGGAGAAGAAAACCATAAGAACGGTTAACAGAGACAGTACCTTATTTGACACCTTCCTCCAACTACAAAGAGCATCTTTTGCTTTGGAGGACTCAGGCTGTCCATGCACTAGGAACAGCCCATTCATTTACATAGAACTATGTAATGCTTCTTTTACCCAGGGGTGCACCACCAAAGAGGCCAGGTGAGGCGATCGCCTCGGGCAGCACCAGGTAGGGGCAAGAGAGGGGCAGCCAAAGGTCCATGGGCTGAAGGGAAGCAGTTAGGTGAAGAAATTGGCATTGTGGAGGGAGGGGCGCCGTTTCAGTTTTCGCCTCAGTGCTAGGTGCACCCCTGCTTTTACCCTGTGGTGGCGCTGCAAAGGAATTGTATACTTCCCCACAGATTATGACTGATCGTTGGAGGTCCAAGCACTGGAGTTCCCTGTGATAAGCTTATTTTCTGACAAAATGGATATCTTTAAAAGGGTTTTCTGACAGTAGAATATTGATGACCTATCCTCAGGATAGGTCATCAATATCTGATCGGTGGGGGGCCGACAATCAGCTGTTTGAAGAGGCTGCTGTGCACTGCTCCTCACAGCATAAAAAGCACAGCGCCGTACATTGTATAGTGGATGTGCTTGGTATTGCAGCCCAGGCCCATTCAGCTGAATGGGACTGAGCTCCATATAGGCCATGTGACTAATAAACGTGAAATCACTGGCTTAGGGCTCATGCACACGAGCGTATGTATTTTGCGGTTCGCAAAAAAAACAAAAAACGGATGACATCCTTGTGCATTCCTTATTTTGTGGAACGGAACAGCTGGCCCCTAATAGAACAGTACTATCCTTGTCCGTAATGCAGAACGGACATACAGAAACTAAACGCACACAGAGTAACTTCCGTTTTTTTTGCAGACACTGAAATGAATGGTTCCGCATACGGTCTGAAAAAAAAAAAACGGACATGGAAAGAAAATACGTTTGTGTGCATGAGCCCTTAGGAAGATGCTGGCCTCTTCAAGACGCTGATCGGCAGGGGTGCTGGGAGTCGGACCTCCACCGATATCATATTGATGACCTATCCTGAGGATAGGCCATCAATATATTACTTCTGGAAAATCCCTTTAAGAAAATTTAAGATTGTCATGAAAATCATGCGGCTCTTCTCTCTGTATTGCTTTAGATCAGGGATCAGCAACCTTCGGCAACTACAACTCCCAGCATGCACACAGCTGGAGTGCCGGAGGTTGCTGACCTCTGCTTTGCATCAATTTAAGCCTACCAAAAGACATACAAAGGTTCTGTGAGAAGAGTCGCCATTGGAAAAAGCACCCTAACCAGCCTGTCTATTCTGGTAGAAGTCACTTTGTTACTATTGTATGGAGACAAAGGGACCGCACACATAATGGATAATGCAAAATCCATCAAGCATTTAGTCACCGCAATGACACGACGCAACGCCTCGTACACAGAAGTCTTTTTTTAGGGCTCATGCACACAAACGTATTTTCTTTCCGCTTCCGTTTTTTTTTTGTGGACCATATGCGGAACCATTCACTTCAATGGGTCCGCAAAAACAACGGAAGTTACTCCGTGTGCATTTCGTTTCCGTATTTCCGTTCTGCAAAAAAGTAGTGCATGTCCTATTATTGTCCACAAATCACGGTCCGAGCCACCATTCAAGTCAATGGGTCCGCAAAAAATACGGAACACGTCCGTATGTCATCCGTGTTTTGCGGATCCATACTGTAGGAAAGCTATGCCCAGCCCCCATATTGCTCATGTGTTTGGTGATTAATAAGTTACTGTTTCCGATCTGCAAAAAAAACGGATCAAATACGGAAACCATACGGATATGTTTTGTGCAATAACGGAACGGAAGAGAACTTAAATCAGAGGGGAAAAAAACTCGGATACGGAACAGATCCATAAAAAACGGACCGCAAAACAACAACGGTCGTGTGCATGAGAGGGTCCATTCACACGTCTGTAAGTATTTTGTGGACTCACGGATCCGCAAAACACAGACACTGGCAATGTGCGTTCCGCATTTTGCGGACGGCACATCGCCGGCACTTAATAAAAAATGCCTATTGCGGACAAGAATAGGACATGTTCTATTTTTTTCGGGAACGGAATTGCGGACCCGGAATTGGCAGGTCGGCAATTCCGGATCCGGCCAGCACATCGTGCGGCCCCATAGAAATGAATGGGTCCGCAATTCCGTTCCGCAAAATGCGGAACAGAATTGCGGACGTGTGAATGGTGCTGAGAAGAAGATAAGGACCAGGACCAGAGTCAGAGAGTCGCCACCATGTGCTACATAAATTCTACACCGATTCTGCATTATCCACTTTGCCTCTATGACATAGAATAGGATGGTGACCTGTGACACTGAGCACCATGGGGACCTGCAACCATCCAGGACAACACCCCTGATGCGAGAGCGCTGCTGTTGAATGGAATACATTAGGTCACTTGCAGTCGTACAGTCCCTACAGACCCAATGCAAGGACTGCAAAAACATCTATTCCAGTACTTACACACATTATAATTGGGTAGTCATAAAAGACATACAGTACCGGTATTCTGGACTCTCAAAGCAAAAAAAAATAAAACAAAAAATTGCTGCAGTAATACTGAAAGGCTGACTCAAAATGAAAAAAATAAATAAAAAAACAAGATACAAAGTATAACAAGTGTGCAAATACTGAGATTAGTTTCTTTGGCATGAAGCAAAATGATGTAATAGCACAAGTATGCACAAGGATTTCGCTAAATTGAGGCGCCTCACACCATTACGAATACATTTTCTGCATTGCCTAGAATTTGCCAAATGAACCCTGCTAAGATTCCCAATGCCACATGGGTGCAATAAAGCCCTATGTCATTGTATCACCACTCAGAGAGTTGTGTGTTTGCACCTTAATGCTTCCCTGATAAAGTTCCTCGGAGGGGAACTCATGCGAAGTATCCGAGGCATTTGAACCCACAAGTTAAGTAGCTGGAAACAGGCCCGGTCCAACAACTCGGGCCCGTAACCCTCCAGCAGGTTTACAGGCTGGGCTTCCTTGAACATTTTTGGCAACGTGATGAAATTAGGAAGGGTGCTGTTACCTAGGAAGAAATGCATAAGTGCCTCCTTTTGCAAACATTCCTTCCAGAACATGAAAATGTCGGCTATCCTCTCCATGAGGAGTGAGTCATCCCACTTTTCGAAAGGAATCTGAAGCAAAAGGTAGAAAAGTGTCGTTTTCAAGTTGTAGGAGCAGAAGATGGATCTCCACTGACAGGTGAAGGAAGGCTGGAAGGTCTTGCTGCTCAGGTCCCTCAGGCTCTTCATAATCTGTAGGCACTTCAGGTGACACGAGTTGGAAGGGGCCTGGTCCTTGAACCAGGTCAGGTACTTCTGCTCATATTTTGAAAAGTTTATCCCCCAATATGGATCCAGATTTAAGTTGTCCTGGTGGGACGAACTGCCCCAAGGTTGGGCAGTGACGTACACAGAGTCCCCCAGATGAAAGGCAGGGATAAGTCGTACGGACATGGAGATGTGGCAGCAGACATAATCAGACCTGGGGAGAATTTTCAAAATGAGTTTATTGTCGCACACCGTAAGCGTAATGTGACATCTCTCCTCAAACTGATACCTGATGACATTGAGACACCTTTGGATCTTCCAATGGAACCACTTGAGGATGAGGCTGGCGGACAGCTGGTGTCGGCGGTCTACCTCCAGGCAAAAGCAATCGTTGAACTGCTTAAACGTTTTAACCCACTCAGACTTTTTGGGCGCCGCCACCCCACATAGTACAGACCCACCAAGCATGGGCATGAACTCTTTTTTACCAACCTGTGCAAAAACAGGCTCCAGCTTCAGACTCTGTGGCATTTTTAGAGGCACCAAGATGTCAAAGCAGTCCGGGCTGTTGATCTTATGTTGCTCATAGGCACTTCCAATCTGTAGGTAGTCCCCTCTGAAGATGACGCCGCCATCATGCTGCTTGGCTTTGCCCACTTTGATGAGCTCGCCCACTATCTGGCTGACATGTGCTTTGCTGTGGCCAAGAACATGTGGAGAAAGCTTGATGTGCTGTTCATAGAAGGTTTCCAGGAGATTCCTCCTGAGCTGCTGCTGCTGACGATGATGGAAATTTAGGTGGTGATTCTTGGGTTGGGGGTAGTTGCAGAATCTGAAGACCACATAGCACACCAGGATCACCAAGCCCAACTTGAAGAGAAGTTGCAAACTGCTGAGGGATTGCTCCTGACAACCCCCATCATCCTCATGACTGCTTCTTCTGAGGGCAAGGAACATGCAGCAGACGCCTGTCAACAAGATGATCACCAGCAGCCAGAACACCTTAAGATTTAGTGAATAGGCTGTCATCCTGCCGAGGAGAAGGAGGAGGTGGAGGTCATCCTATCATCTGCTGGGGCACATCTCCCACAACTTCCAGATTCCTGCAGTCTTCTTCTCCCGGCTTCTTCTGGGGCTCTGACCGTTATTCAGAAACTTCCTCTTCCGAGAAGGGACTGGTGGGAGGATGCCTGCTCCTACTTTCTGTGAGCTCATCAGGAAATGCCAGTGTGCACGGGTACCAGAGGGGCACTGCCGCACTGACCTCCGAGCAGTGCCACGCTGCACTACTGGAGCAGGCATTAACCCCTCAGGAGCCGGCCAGACCTCACCACTTCCTGCTCAGCTCTACTGAGGAGTGCTGCTGCTGAGTCTTCTTAAAGGAACAGGATGTTTGTGGCTGGAGTTGAAGCCAAAATGCAGATACTTCTTCAGTCCTTAAAAAAAAATGATTCCCCCCCCTTTCCTTGCAAAAGATATTTGTACTGTAAATACCCTCCTCTATTTCCAGCCCTGGAGACCTTCAGCTGTGTTTACTGGAAAGTTAACTCTTGGCGAATAACTTCTGCAATTCTTCCAGTTTGAAGCTGCTAGGCAATGGCTTAACTGGCAGCTCCCTAACGCCATGGCTTCTTTGTGCTTGGAATTACTGAGACGGGAGACTGTTCCGGGCTTTTAATATCCTCAGGATAGGTCATCAGTATCACATCAGCGGGGGTCCGACACCGGGCACCCCCACCGATCAACTGTAAGAAGGGAAGGCGCGCGCCGTGTAAACATGCCGTCTCCCGTCTCTTTTCCTGCTCGCTGCTGCTGTGTCTATGGCGAAACAGGAGACGGCACGCGTGCACTGCACGCGCCTTCCCTTCATACAGCCGAGTGCTGGGTGTCGGACCCCCGCCGATCTGATATTGATGAGCTGTCCTGAGGATAGGTTATCAATATTAAAATCCCAGAGAACCCTTTTAACCCCTTCCTGATGCAGCGACTCTCCGTTTTTGTTTTTCTGAAGCCTCAACATTTTTTATTTTTCCGCCTGGGCTTGTTTTTTTTGCCGGACAAGTTGTACTTTCTGATGGCAACTTTTAAATATTGCAGACGATGTAGTGGGTAGCTGGGAAAAAAAATTCAACTAGGGTGGAATAGTGGCTGTGTGCATCCCTCACTTTTTCTCGGCCCCCTAATGTAGAAATGCTTTTTTTTTTACCACAAAATGGACAAGAATAGGACATGTTCTATAACTTGCAGCATAGATGCGGACAGCAGATGACATCCTGTGGCTACAAGGCTCAATTCCGATGGTCGCATATTAGAGTATTTATTTGCAACCCCTGGTTCTATTAGATCACCAAAAGAGGCTTCCAAAAGGACTGGAAACCCCTTTAGTGTAATTGTCGATGAAGTGTCAGGGAACATGGATGTACCGTATGTAAGGCTCTGTTCACATCTGTTTTTGACTTACATTATAAGTATAGTCTACATCAGGAGTAATCCCCAAGTAGACCTTTGATGCCCGCAAAACAGCTTCTTGTAAGCTAACTCACACGACTAGGGCTCGTGCATACGAATGTGTGCGCCCCGTGCTGCGGAATGCAAATAGCGGTCCACAATGCACGGGCACCGGCCGTGTGGCTGCCATTTGCGGATGGGTCCGCGATCCGCAAGATTCAGTCTGCACCACAGAAAATATAACATTCAAGTGATACGGAGTGCACACGGCCAGTGCCTGTATATTGCGGGCCCGCGAGCCGCAATACAGGCAGGGGCCACACACGTTCATGCCCTTCGGCCCTTGGATGGTTTGTCTGTCTTTTAAGGGGAAATAACATGACACTGACGTTAGTATGTTTGGACCATTTGCCCTTGATTTTGGATGTGTGTAGATGTAGAATCCCCCCCTCCCCAGTTCAATGCCTTGAATTATTAGTGGCAGGGGCATAACTTGAAACCTTTGGGTCCCCATTGCAAATTCTGTACACTGTCTCCTTCCGCCATGTGCCATTTACAATACTGGTGTCTTCTAATGTGGCAGAAAGGCCTTCGGGTCCCGTAAAGCACCAGAGCCCATGTGTGACAGGTACTTCTGCGCCCTCAATAGCTTCAGCCCACATGAGTGGCTTTCTTGGCCTTTGAAGGCTCTGTTCACACCTGCATTGGAGCCTCCATTGCAGATTCTGTCATATTTGCAAAAAAAAAACTCCCAGCGTGCAGCGCTCTGTTTTGTCTGCATCATAATGGAACCTGATGGACTCCTTCACATGTCGGGGAATCACAGACGTGTGCTGTCCATGGTCACCACGGACCACTCACGTATCCATGGACTTTAATGTGTGTACTCACACATCAGTGGTTTTTCGCAGTCCGTGCTGACACCACAGATGCTTGCCCTTTTTTTGTCCGTGATTATGGATTCCTTGCGCACATTATAGTCTATGGGTAAGTGAAAACCATGGACACAACACAGACGCCATTCATGTTTGGTCCGTGGTTTTCACAGACCATTGGTAGGAGAAGCTCTGCAACTCATTTTCGGCCTACCAGTGTCTGTGGAATACGGATGACACACAGCGGGAAAAAGACGGACGCACAGACCACACATGGATCCTTCATAGTGGCATAACTAGAACCAACTATAAACCCACAGCAAATTTTTGAACAGCCCCCTCCTCCCATCCTAACCTCACTTTTGGTCAAGATAGATCTATCCGACCAGGTCCGGCATGTGTTTCCTACACGTATATACTGTAAGTTATGTGGCGGTATGTACAGTCACTGACATACTATATTGTATAATACTGTTGAGGGGACCTGACGATGACGTCTCCTCCAGGACGGGCCCCTTCTGAGTTCCACTATAGCTACACCTCTGCCACGGACCATCTTGTCACGGACACGGACGTGTGAAAAAGGCCTCAGTCAGGGGGTTTATTGAGTTGGTGACAAATCCTTCACAGCTTGAATTCTGTTTTTCTGCTCCTATGATGGAACCTGCACAAAAGACGAATTTCCTGACGTCCATGTGGACTGAGCCTAACGTTAGCCATACACATTCGATTCATGTCGGCAGAACCGCCAATTTCAGTGGAATCTAACAACCATCTAAGGCTACTTTCACACTAGCGTTTCTATTCAATGGGGACAAAACGTAACGAAATGCTCCATAATGCATTCCGTTCCGTTTGGTTGCATTCTCGTACCGGAGAGCAGCGTGCTGCGGTTTTCTTTCCGTCATGGGATGTGGAGCAAGACGGTTACGTCATGACCCACAATGCAAGTCAATGGGGACGGATCCGTTTTAACTAGAAAACGGATCCGTCCCCCATTGACTTTCAAAGGAGTTCATGACGGATCCGTCATGGCAATGTTAAAGATAATACAATCGGGTCCGTTCATAACGGATCCAGCATAATCGCTAGCGTGAATGTAGCCTAATGTGCATGGGGGCCTCACAACTTTTCCGAGGCAGTGGAGGATATCCACTGCCCGATCCTTTTGCTCCCAGGAAGTGTCTGCTAGCGATTTTCTCTCCTCTCCCCATTCTCTACATGTGCATGCTCAGCCAAGTCATGCATGTGTATAGATGTCGGCTGAAGAAGCGTTTTCATGTTTATGGCCATTTACAGAGAGCGCAGACAATACCTACAGTATTTGGAGGCCTCTCCCCGTTACCCCCAATGTGTGAGCTGGGATAAATGACTGTTGTCACAGATTAAGGCCTCTTTCACACTACCGTATGGCTATTTCAGTGTTTTGCGGTCCGTTTTTCACCGATCCGTTGTTTCGTTCTTCCGTATGGCATATACAGTGTACAGTAATTACATAGAAAAAAATTGGTCTGGGCATAGCATTTTCAATAGATGGTTCAGAAACAACGTAACAGACACGGAAAACATACGGATGCATTTCCGTATGTGTTCCGTTTTATTTTGCGGACCCATTGACTTGAATGGAGCCACGAAACGTGATTTGCGGGCAATAATAGGACATGTTCTATCTTTCAACTGAACGGAAATACGGAAACGGAATGCATACGGAGTACATTCAGTTTTTTTTGCGGAACCATTAAAATGAATAGTTCCGTATACGGAACAGAAAAAACGGATAAAAAAAAAACGGTAGTGTGAAAGAGGCCTAATATTGCCAGCCTGCCGCTGATGCGGACATAGCTGTGATAAGGCTAGTCACAACAGATAGCCCTGCTGCATTCTGCCAGCTCATGGATAAGGAGGCCAGTCACTAAAAGTCAAAAGTCATTTGTTTCTTGTAAATACAAAGTCAGCTTTTTATTGCGTAGCCATTGTTTAATGGGCATCTAGCATGCAAGTGACTTTTCTCCATCTGTTTGACTTGATGAACCAGTCCAACTGGTCCGTTCTGCTCCTTGCACCCAAAACAGTGATCAACTAAACTTACAATTGCCTCATTTGCACTAAACTATTGGCAAAAGGCCATCCCCAAGTACCGATATTGCAGTTCATTTAAAGGGGTTATCCAACAATTAAAGGGGTTGTGCAAAATCTATAATGCCTCCCCATACGCCCGGGCCCCTCACAGAGGTTGTACTTACCTCGCTCCCCGGCACTGGCATTGCTTCGTGGGGAAGGCAGCCAATAGCAGGCCGCGACAGGAACGAGCCTCCCTAGCGTCACCCGCGATGGTAGGGAGGCTTGTTCCCTGCTATTGGTGGCTGCGCCAACACAAAATGTTTTCATCCACGTGACGGGGAGATGCAGTGGCGGCATCAGAAGTGACGCGGGTGCTGGGGAGCGAGGTAAGTATAACCTCTGTGAGGGGTCAGGGCATTATAGATCTTCGATAACCCCTTTAATGTAAAAAATTAAAATCCGAAATCATATAATACATGGTCTCTTTCTAACACAGCTAGAACCAGCCCTGTACCTCCTATGGATCCAGAGATCTCCTCATTCATTGCCACAGATTTATTTCAAGCTGGCAGCCTAGGGGGCCTGCACTATCTCAGGGGGCATGTCCTTTCTGCTGCAGCTGAAGAATAGAACTGAGCGTGTGCTTCCATCTCAGTGAGCGGGACAGAAAAATAAGAAGAAGAACAAACAGCAGGTGGCGCTGTACAGATAGATTTCAGTGAATAACCCAGAGGCTATGCTACATTTTACAGCTCACGCACACAAACGTATTTTCTTTCCGTGTCCGTTCCGTTTTTCTTGCGGACAGTATACGGAACCATTCATTTCAATGGGTCTGGAAAAAAAAAAACTTAAGTTACTCCGTGTGCATTGCGTTTCCTTATGTCTGTTCCGCCAAAAAATTGAAAATGTCCTAATATTGTCCGCATCACGGACAAGGATAGGACTGTTCTATTAGGGGCCAGCTGTTCTGTTCTGCAAAATACGGAATGCACACGGACGCCATCCGTATTTTTTTGCGGATCCGTTTTTTGTGGACCGCAAAATACATACGGTTGTGTGCATGAGCCCTTAATGACATGCACTTACAAAAGTATTCAGATCCAGGTGCTGGTTTGAAAAATGTAGAATATTTTTCCCATGACAACCGCTTTAAGGAAGACAGCGCCACTCTTTCCTATAGGTTGTGTCTGGTATTGCAGCTCAGCAGTTTGGATGTGGTGGCAGGCCCAAAAATGTGCAGTTCTGCAGCTGAAGCTTTGTATTTCACAATGGACGTATATCAGGATATTGGTATAGAAGCCGTTTCTGGAAGATATTTGATACCTTGTTATTTCCTAGTCGCAGGCAACATTCGCATAAAAGACATTAGAGCAGCTGAGGGGGCACTAATCCCCACGGGCACTATAAGGCGGGCACATACCTTCAGTGTTTGGCTGCATTCACATCACAGTTTCATTTTCCATTCTTCTGATCCATCAGAAGAACAGAAAACAAAAAAAAACACGAATCCTGTATTTTAAGCATCCGTTATGCTCAGTTATGCAAGTGCGTTTTAACCATTTCTGTCAGAGATCCGTTATTTTAGACGGGAAAAAAAGTATTTTTTTTCTGTCTAAAATAACGGAAATTGATGCAAAATGCGCATGACTGAGCATAATGGATGCCTAAAGTACAGGATCCGTTTTTTTTTATGTTGCTTTCTGTTCTTCTGACGGATCAGCAGCTGTCAGTAGAGTTTGGCAGTGACTTATTTCCCTCTCCCTATTGAAAACACATGCATACTTGGCCGAGCCAAGTGTGCATGTGTATGGGGGTCTGGAGGAATAGCCATCATCTGACAGATATGATATGTGCACGGGCAGCTAGATGGGATGCTTAGGCTACCTACACACATTGCGGATTATGAACGTTTTTTTCTGCTTGGATTTTCGTACAGAAAAACCGCAACGTACCGGCAAAGTGTAGATTAGACTAATCATACACTTTGCTTTTTTCTTCGATGCTGAAATTGACCTGCTGTGTGGATAATGAACTACTGCAGCATGTCAACTGTTTATACAGAGTTCACCAATTTTTAATGAAAGGCTGAGATCTTCAGAAAAACCACATCAAATCGGTAACGCACAGAATTCCGCACTAAGAACTGCACAGAATTTCTGTTCACTTATGCGCAGGTATCCTTGAAGTGGTGGTTTGGCGGGATTACATTTTTTTTACATGGGGTAGAAGAAGTATTACTGTGCACAATGATCCCCACCGCTGGCATTTTAACTGATGTTCCAGATGGTCCCCAATCCACTTTCCGGTCCTGACTCAACATGCGGGAAAAGCCCGGAAATGCCTGCTTAGCCAATCAGTGGCTGAGGCGAGTCATTGGCTGAGTAAGCATTGCCTGCGTGTCAGGCAGGAAGCGAAGACTCTGGGGAACCGGTAAGTGTCAGATAGGAAGTGACAGAGGATCAGTGAGGTGAGTAAGGCTTCTTTTTTAACTCTCTCTGCCCCATAGATAAAAAAAAACCTTAAAGAAGCACTCCCACAAAAAAATTTGAAATCTCTCACGTGTTAGAGAGGTGCATGATGTAAACTGCAGTGAAGGTAATCTTCTCACAACTGACTGTATTTGTGAGTTATCACCTCCCTTCTGATCCTCAGCTGTGTCATGTGACCAGCAATCTGACTCTCCAAATAACACAATAACATCCCATGTGTGGACAGAAAGCCAGTTTCTCTATATATTTCTATGGGAGCCTCAATGACAGTCTCATGGGAATGAACAAAGAAGTATCTGACTTCCTGTCCTGTGTCAGTTTGAAATCAGAGTGTTGGTTTCAGGACACAGCTGAGGATCAGAAGGGATGAATAGAAAAGTAACTGACTTCCTGTCTTGTGTCAGTTGGAGAGCAGAGTGTTGGTCACATGACATAGCTGAGGATCAGAAGGGATGAATAGAGAAGTAACTGACTTCCTGTCCTGTGTCAGTTTGAAATCAGAGTGTTGGTCACATGACACAGCTGAGGATCAGAAGGGATGAATAGAGAAGTAACTGACTTCCTGTCCTGTGTCAGTTTGAAATCAGAGTGTTGGTCACATGACACAGCTGAGGATCAGAAGGGATGAATAGAGAAGTAACTGACTTCCTGTCCTGTGTCAGTTGGAGAGCAGAGTGTTGGTCACATGACATAGCTGAGGATCAGAAGGGATGAATAGAGAAGTAACTGACTTCCTGTCCTGTGTCAGTTTGAAATCAGAGTGTTGGTCACATGACACAGCTGAGGATCAGAAGGGATGAATAGAGAAGTAACTGACTTCCTGTCCTGTGTCAGTTGGAGAGCAGAGTGTTGGTCACATGACACAGCTGAGGATCAGAAGGGAGGTTACAACTCACAAATACAGTCACTGGTAAGAAGATTACCTTCACTACAATTCACATCATGGACTTTTCTAACAGGTTAGGGAATACAAATTTTTCGTAGAAGTGCTTCTTTAACTCTAGCTTTACAACCCCTCTAAATGGTCCAGACACACTGTATAATCACTGCAGATATTATGCACTGGTCGGACATAAGCTGGATTGTGCAGACAGAGCTTCTTAAGGACAGGGCGGTAAAATCTCTTTCTTTTGAAGACGAAATATGAGGACATGTGAGAACACAATGCATTTCATGCTGAGACTGATACCATGTAATATCTTGTAGCCGCATCGATGCTGGCACTCCCCGCGGACAGGACATTGTCCATATTTAATAGACCATTATTATTATCAGGAGAATTTGTGCTCCTCGGGGACATGTTTTATTATGCCCAGTAATTCCAAAAATGAAAAGTCTATATTACTATTAGGGAATTGTCTCTTCCAATAACATGAATCATGTCTTCCACATATGAAAAATCTATTTTAATGAAATAACTTGTGGTTAAGTCTGTGCATGAGGAATGGGATATCGAGCCTGATCATTCCTTCCAAGTGTGTGTAATTGTGTTACTCATGTAGTAAACTACAGGCACAGACAGGAAGGTGTTAAAAAATAAGACCCCTTACTCACCTGTTAAAGGGGTTATCCCGTGATTACGGTAATGTAAAAAAATGAAAATGCAATATCATATAGTACATGACTCTCTTTCTAACAAAGCTAGAAGCTCACATAGATCCAGAGAGCTCAAATTGCTCTGCTGGATGTATTTCAAGCTGGCAGCTCAGGGGGTATCCTTTATGCTGCATCTCAGGGGGCGTTCATTTTATGCTGCATCTCAGGGGGCGTGCACTTTATGTTGCATCTCAGGGGGCGTGCACTTTATGCTGCATCTCAGGGGGCGTGCACTTTATGCTGCATCTCAGGGGGCGTGCACTTTATGCTGCATCTCAGGGGGCGTGCACTTTATGCTGCAGCTCAGGGGGCGTGCACTTTATGCTGCAGCTCAGGGGCGTGCACTTTCTCAGGGAGCGTTTCCTTTCTACTGTAGTTGATGGCAGTTGAAGTATGAAACTGAGCACGTGAGCAGAACATCATCTCAGTGAGAAGGACAGAAGAATTAGAAAAAGAAAGCAGCAGGTGGCGCTATACAGATAGATTTCAATGAATAAATCAGCGACTATATTAAATCACAAGAAAGTATTCAGATCCAGGTGCTGGTTTTGAAAAATGTAGAATATTTTTATATTCCAGCTTGAGAGCTGTTGTGTTTTAAACAAACCCCCCCCCCCCATTTATACTGGACAAGCCCTTTAATACTCTTCCATTTGCATAAACTGTTGTCACAGTATGTACTTAGTATAGATACAATGAAGAAATCAGAAGCTGTACTTAAAGGGGTTGTGCGGTATTTAAGTATTGATGACCCATCCTCAGGGTAAGTCATCAATGTCTAATGGGTCAGGGGTCTGAATCCCAGTTTCAAAAGCTTTTCCTGTGCCGGTGATGTCATATCAATTGGTGGTATAGAATTTATGACGTCCAGTCCCATGAAAGTGAATAGGACTGGGCTGTAATAGCAAGCACAGCCGCTACCCAATGTACGGCACTGTCCTTAGTATAGCATTGTGATGGCTAACCTCCGGCACTCCGGCTGTGGTAAAACTACAACTCCCAAGATGTACACTTGCTAAGGGCTCTTTCACACTTGCGTTGTCCGGATCCGGCATGTACTCCACTTGCCGGAATTACACTCCGGATCCGGAAAAACGCAAGTGTACTGAAAGCATTTGAAGACGGAACCGTCTTCAAAATGCGTTCAGTGTTACTATGGCACCCAGGACGCTATTAAAGTCCTGGTTACCATAGTAGTAGTGGGGAGCGGGGGAGCAGTATACTTACAGTCCGTGCGGCTCCCGGGGCGCTCCAGAATGACGTCAGAGCGCCCCATGCGCATGGATGACGTGTCCATGCGATCACATGATCCATGCGCTTGGGGCGCCCTGACGTCACTCTGGAGCGCCCGGGGAGCCGCACGGACGGTAAGTATACTGCTCCCCCGCTCCCCGCTACACTTTACCATGGCAGCCAGGACTTTAGCATCCCGGCAGCCATGGTAACCATTCAGAAAAAGCTAAACGTCGGATCCGGCAATGCGCCGAAACGACGTTTAGCTTAAGGCCGGATCCGGATCAATGCCTTTCAATGGGCATTAATTCCGGATCCGGCATTGCGGCAAGTGTTCCGGATTTTTGGCCGGAGCAAAAAGCGCAGCATGCTGCGGTATTTTCTCCGGCCAAAAAACGTTCCGTTCCGGAACTGAAGACATCCTGATGCATCCTGAACGGATTTCACTCCATTCAGAATGCATTAGGATAATCCTGATCAGGATTCTTCCGGCATAGAGCCCCGACGACGGAACTCTATGCCGGAAGACAATAACGCAAGTGTGAAAGAGCCCTTAGCTGTTCTCTGAACTCCACAGAAATGAATGGAGCATGCTGGGAATCGTAGTTTCACCACAGCTGGAGTGCCGGAGGTTAGCCATCACTGGTATAGCATGAAGAGGTCCCAGTGGTTGGCGGCGCGCTGCAGCCCCTTAAAACTGCTGAGGATAAGCAATCAAATTTAAATCCCGGGAAACCCCTTTAAAGGGGTCTTATCTTGGACACTGGGGTCACATCACTAGGATATCCCCCCAATGTCTGATAGATGTTGGTCCAACCTCTGGGACCCACACTTATCATTAGAATGGAGCCTGCAAAGTGACAGAGGGCGCACTATGCATGCGCGACCATCCTCCATTCCTTTCTATAAATATCCGAGCCATAGAAGCCCCATAGAAGTGAATGGAGCAGTGGCTGCACTTGCGCTGTGCACTTCCCAATCATGTCAGTGGGACTTCTGAAAATACCCGATCGGCTATTTTCGGCACTCCCATAGAAAGGAATGGAGGGCGGCTGTGCATGCGCGGCCACCGCTACATTCACTTTGCAGAATCCGTTCTAAGGATAGGTGCGAATCCCAGAGTTGGGGCCCGCACCTATAAGACACTGGGGTAATATTATAGCGATATGCCCTCAATGTACGAGATGAGACAACCCCTATAAACAAAACTTAAAGCTGGTATCCAGTTGTGAGCTAAAAAAAAAAAAAAAGGATATGTAACTTGCTGGGTAGTGATTCCATGGTCTTAAAGGGGTTGTCCGCTTTCTGCATAAATTTCATAATTGCCATAAACTGAAATTTTATTGCATAAAAAATGATAGGGCATACCTTAGCCTGCACAAGCAGTTCCCCCTTTTGGGTAGAGATGCGAACAAGCCACAGTGTCCATAGCTACCCAAGATGGTGGCTGTGTCTGCGCTTGCACAGTGGAGGATGCCTCCATTATTATGGGAAGCTATGGACACCCTGGTTTGTACGAAAGCCAGAAATGACTACTCATGCAAACTCTTGTTTTTTCTTTCTTAGCTTATTTCATAGAGGGGCATTGAAATGTATTAGTTCTGCACGGTTTTTGGAATATATAAATATAATATAAGGTTCATATGATAATGGGAGAATAGCTTAATTTTATCCACAGGATGGAAGGGAGATCACATCAAAGACTGGACAGTTAAGGAAAAAAGCAAGGATCCGGATAGGAGAGCTGCTCACCTGAATTTGTTGTGCTGAGGACACAGTGACATTGACAGATGAATCTCGAGGTGCTACACATGGTCCCCACCGGATCCACAATGATTGGCTGAGCAGGCATCTCCAGCCGGCATCTCCTGCGTGTTAGGGCGAAACCAGGAAGTGAAGACTGTGGGGAAGCGGTAAATGTCAGATAGGAAGTGACAGAGGATCAGTGAGGTGAGTAAGGCTACTTTCACATCTGCGTTTTCCTTTCTGGTATTGAGATCCGCCAGAGGACCTCGAAAAACGGAAGAAAAACGCTTCAGTTTTGTCCCCAAAAGAAACAGTAGAAGAACGGGTCTTCAACATGGTCAGAATGAATGGTGTCCTCACTGCTGAGAACCACAGGCATATATTTATCCATCACACAATACCATCAAAGGGGCATCTGATTGGCTCCAAATTTACTCTGCAGCAAGACAACGACCCCCCAAACATCCAGGCAATGTCATTAAGAACTATCTTCGGTGTAAAGAAGAACAAGGAGTCCTGGAAGTGATGATATGACCCCTGCGGAGTCCTGACCTCAACATCGAGTTTATCTGGGATTACATGAAGAGACAGAAGGATTTGAGCAAGCCTACATCCACAGAAGATCTGTGGCTAGTTGGAACCACCTCCAAAAACTGCGTGCAAGTGTACCTAGAAGAACTGATGCTGTTCTGAAGGTAAAGGGCGGTCACATCAAATATTGTTTGGATTTACATTTCTTTTTTCTTTATTCAATTAGAATTTTCGTTAATTAATAAAATATAACCATTAACCTAGCATTTTTCTTTTGCAGCTTGCCTAACACTTTTGCACAGTACTGTAAATATAAATTGCATGCCATATGCTGCCTGTACGTGCAGCATACTTTATATGGACTATACCACCTCATCTTACAGATTTGGCAGGTTTCATCAAATAAAACGGGTAAAAATGAGTGATAAATGGCTCCTCTGTTTCCGAAGACTGTGCTTACACTAAACCCATTCATCATGTGTAACAAGCACAGCAGATGTTTTCCTACACGGCCCTGAAGCTTTAACTTATTGTTTACTAGCTCACGCTGGGAGATCGCAGAGGAAAATGATTCTTTAATGCACATGTCTATTATTAACTGGTTTCATACATGACCTGAGGCTTTGTCCTTTTTTATAGTGTATTATTTATAAGAGCACTGGATAGTAATGGAAATGTATCCAGGATTATACAGGGTCTCTCTCAAGCTATGATTGGCAGATGGTTGGCTAACCTGTTCCTCCCCTCTTGGTAGGAGTGGGCTGGTCCCGGTTCCTGCCAGGAGGGGGAGTCCCTGTGCAGACACAGAGAGGAGAGGAAGCACACTGCTGAGCTCCTGTGAAGACACAGAGAGGGGAGGAAGCACACTGCTGAGCTACTGTGAAGACACAGAGAGGGGAGGAAGCACACTGCTGAGCTCCTGTGAAGACACAGAGGGGAGAGGAAGCACACTGCTGAGCTCCTGTGAAGACACAGAGAGGAGAGGAAGCACACTACTGAGCTCCTGTACAGACACAGAGAGGAGAGGAAGCACACTGCTGAGCTCCTGTGAAGACACAGAGAGGAGAGGAAGCACACTACTGAGCTCCTGTACAGACACAGAGAGGAGAGGAAGCACACTGCTGAGCTCCTGTGAAGACACAGAGGGGAGAGGAAGCACACTGCTAAGCTCCTGTGAAGACACAGAGAGGAGAGGAAGCACACTGCTGAGCTCCTGTGAAGACACAGAGAGGGGAGGAAGCACACTGCTGAGCTCCTGTGAAGACACAGAGGGGAGAGGAAGCACACTGCTGAGCTCCTGTGAAGACACAGAGAGGAGAGGAAGCACACTACTGAGCTCCTGTACAGACACAGAGAGGAGAGGAAGCACACTGCTGAGCTCCTGTGAAGACACAGAGAGGAGAGGAAGCACACTACTGAGCTCCTGTACAGACACAGAGAGGAGAGGAAGCACACTGCTGAGCTCCTGTGAAGACACAGAGGGGAGAGGAAGCACACTGCTAAGCTCCTGTGAAGACACAGAGAGGAGAGGAAGCACACTACTGAGCTCCTGCTCCTAGGAAAAAAAATCTTCAGAGAGATCAACTCTATACAGCCTCATGTAAATCTTTGAGAAGACAGACAGCAGAGTGACCAGATAATACCTGCATCAAAGACACTGCTGGAATGTGTAACAGATACATAACGGAAACCAGACGGATCCGTTATGATTGCCCATAGACTTCTATTATGACGGATCAAAACAGAATGCCTCTTAAAGGCTTCCGTTTTGCATTCCATCCAGGAATTCCTTTATATTCCGTTATAAACGGAACCTATAATGGAATAACCTAACGCAAGTGCGAACCCGCCATTACTGAAGCTGGCGTCCCAGCTGGTCCAATCAATTCTCGATTGGCGATAAATCTGGTGACGGGACAGGCCAAGAAAGTGTTGTAATCTGGAGGAGACATTCCTGAGAAAACCATGTTATGTGTGGGCAAGCATTATCCTGCTGAAAAATGCCAGTTGGAAGCCCTGCCATGAGAGGAACACAGGTGGCCACAGGATGTCCTTCACATATCGCTGAGCTGTTAGCATCCCTCGTATCACTACTAGGAGTGACCGTGGTATTCGATGGCTCACACTAGCAGTTGGGGCAGTGTGTCACCCCACAGCAAGGGCAGGATTGGATCGCTCTTCATGAGGCCATCCTACTTGAAACGACTGCTGTTAGACCGCAAACTGGATTTATAGCTAAAGATGATATGGTTTCAGTCCATAGCAGTCCAGGTTTATGGCTGGATATCAATGTTAGGACACATAATGGGCACCGTGAAACCAAATTTCCATCGCCTAAGAACCTGAAAATGGCCAGTGTACAGTCACAGGTGTATAATGACGGTGCCATCTGTGTCTGGAAGGTGGACAACAAAACTGTGGGATCTGCTCGTGCTTGACAGCAGACCAAATAATCCTCTCTACTGATGGCCTATCTGGGCCATCTGGAGTCTGTTCACCGTGTGGTTTTGCCTCAGAAACTGCATTTCTGATGTCACCCCACAAGTTTTCTATTGGATTAGGATCCGGGGATTGGGCTGGCCACTCCATAACGTCAATCTTGTTGGTCTGGAACCAAGATGTTGCACGTTTACTGGTGTGTTTGGGGTCGTTGTCTTGTTGGGACACCCATTTCAAGGGCATTTCCTCTTCAGCATAAGGCAGCATGACCTCTTCAAGTATTCTGATGTATTGAAACTGATCCATGATCCCTGGTATGCAATAAATAGGCCCAACACCTTAGTATGAGAAACATCCCCATATCATGATACTTGCTCCACCATGCTTCACCGTCTTCACAGTGTACTGTGGCTTGAATTCAGTGTTTGGGGGTCGTCTGACAAACTGTCTCCGGCCACTAGACCCAAAAAGAACAATCTTACTTTCATCAGTCCACAAAATGTCCCTTTAGGCCGTCAATGTGCTCTATGGCAAATTGTAACCTCTTCAGCACATGTCTTTTTTTCAACAGTGAGACTGTGCGGGGGCTTCTTGCAGATAGCTTGGCTTCACATAGGCGTCTTCTAATTGTAACAGTACTCACAGGTAACTTTAGACCTGCTTTGATCTTCCTGGAGCTGACTGTTGGCTGAGTCCTTGCCATTTTGGCTATTCTTCTATCCATTTGAATGGTAGTTTTTCGCTTTCTTCCACGTCTTTCAGGTTTTGGTTGCCATTTTAAAGGATTTGCGATCATTTTAGCTGAGCAGCCTATCATTTTCTGCACTTCTTTATATGTTTTCCCCTATCCAATCAACTTTTTAATCAAGGTACGCTGTTCTTCTGAACAATGTCTGGAACGACCCATTTTCCTCAGAATTTCAGAGAGAAATGCACTGTAACCAGCATGTACAACATTTGCTGCCTTCCTTCCTTAAATAAAGGCAATAATTGCCACCTGTTTTTCAAAGAATGAATGACCTCACTCATTGAACTCCACACTGCTATTATTTTGAACATGCCACTTTCAATTAGTGATTCAATTACACAGAATCAGCAGCATGCATGTCATGACTGTTGGGTCTGTTGGATTTCTATTACTCTACTACACCTGCTAGTATATTTGCCATGTAGAAATATCATTTCTACCAAAAACAGTGATTGATCAGGTTAGTGATGTCTGACTGCTATTATTTTGAACACAACTGTATATTTCACCGATAGATTGCTAAGATGCAGTGAGTTCGGGTCAGTCAAGGGTCCAGGAAATATGGCCTTCACGAGGACCATTTTTCCCAGACCACACTCACCCATGACCCATGTGATACTAACCTTGGATGAACACTTAGGCCTCTTTCACACGAGTGTGTCCGGATTAGGTCCGGATGCGTCCCGGTGCATTGCGGCAAACCCGCGCGAGTAGGTACCAAATTGCAGTCAGTTTTGACTGCGATTGCGTTCCGTTGTTCAGTTTTTATCGCGCGGGTGCAATGCGTTTTGCACGCGCGTGATAAAAAACTGAATGTGGTACCCAGACCCGAACTTCTTCACAGAAGTTCAGGTTTGGGTTCAAGGTTGTGTAGATTGTATTATTTTCCCTTATAACATGGTTATAAGGGAAAATAATAGCATTCTGAATACAGAATGCATAGTACAATATGGCTGGAGGGGTTAAAAAAAAATAAATTTTAACTCACCTTAATCCACTTGTTCGCGCAGCCGGCATCTCTTCTGTCTTCTTTTGTGAGGAATAGGACCTTTGATGACGTCACTACGCTCATCACATGGTCCGTCACATGATCCATCACCATGGTGATGGATCATGTGATGAGCGTAGTGACGTCATCAAAGGTCCTATTCCTCACAAAAGAAGACAGAAGAGATGCCGGCTGCGCAAACAAGTGGATTAAGGTGAGTTAAATTATTTTTATTTTTTTAACCCCTCCAGCCCTATTGTACTATGCATTCTGTATTCAGAATGCTATTATTTTCCCTTATAACCATGTTATAAGGGAAAATAATAATGATCGGGTCCCCATCCAGATCGTCACCTAGCAAGCTTGCGTACTTGCTTGCGGATGCTTGCCATTTTCACGCAACCCCATTCATTTCTATGGGGCCTGCGTTACGTGAAAAACGCACAAAGAGGAGCATGCTGCGATTTTCACACAACGCACAAGTGATGCATGAAAATCACCGCTCATGTGCACAGCCCCATAGAAATGAATAGGTCCGGATTGAGTGTGGGTGCAATGCGTTCACCTCGCGCATTGCACCCGCGCGGAAATCTCGCCCGCGTGAAAGGGGCCTAACTGGTATAAGGCTAGGTCTACACGACGACAATAAGTCGCGCGACAGATAGGGCACAACTACACTGCAACATTTGTCGCGTGACATTTTGTTGCACCAATGTCGCGCGACAATTTTTAGAATGGTCACAGTCTTTGGTGTCGCACAGCGACATGCTGCGACGCAACAGTGGCAGAAAAATCCATCTCGAATGAATTTTCTGCGACTGTCGCGTCGCAGTCGCAGCATGTTGCAGTGCGACACCATAGACTGCCATTCTAAAAATTGTTGCGCGACATTGGTGCAACAAAATGTCGCGCGACAAATGTCGTCGTGTAGACCTAGCCTCAAGGTCTCACCTGCTCAGCTCTTCAGTTCGTCATCTGTTCTTATTGTGCTGCAGGTTGTTCCAGTGAATGTGGCCGGGGCACAGAGCCTCCATCTGCAGAGTTTAATGCTAAAAATGGCAAATAATATTTCACTGATAGGTATTTTTTATTATGTGAATGTTGTTTCTTTTACACCACCTGCATATACTGTACAATATATTTAGGCCCTAAACCCGTCACGTCAGAGCACTGGATGTATATGTTGAGAGGACACACTTTTGGCATACACCAGTTTGAGGAATACATTGCATTAGGCTACTTTCACACTAGCGTTCGAGTGTCCGCTCGTGCGCACCGTTTGAAGGGGCTCACGAGCGGTCCCGAACGCATCCGTCTGGCCCCAATGCATTCTCAGTGGAGGCGGATCCACTGAGAATGCATCCGCCTGCCAGCGTTCAGCCTCCGCTCCGCTCAGTGAGCGGACACCTGAACGCTGCTTGCAGCGTTCGGGTGTCCGCCTGGCCGTGCGGAGGCGAGCGGATCCGTCCAGACTTATAATGGAAGTCAATGGGGACGGATCTGCTTGAAGATGACACAATGTGGCTCAATCTTCAAGCGGATCCGTTCCCCATTGACTTTCAATGTAAAGTCTGAACGGATCCGCTCAGACAACTTTCACACTTAGAAAATTTTCTAAGTTTTAATGCAGACGCATCTGTTCTGAACGGATGCGAACGTCTGCATTATCGGAGCGGATCCGTCTGATGAAACATCAGACGGATCCGCTCCGAACGCTAGTGTGAAAGTAGCCTTACTTCTCTTGTCAGCAACCCTAGTGGGAAAACACATCAATTCCATGGGGGAGAATTATCTAAACTGGTTTAAAGGAAAAGTGGCTTAGTTGGCCAAAGCAACCAATCAGATTCCAGCTTTAATTTTCCAAAGGAGCTCTAAAAAATGAAAGGCGGAATCTGATTGGTCGCTATGGGCAACTGAGCCAGTTTTCCTTTAAACCAGTTTTGATAAATCTCATGTCTATAATAGAAGTTGCGCAAGCATGGTACTTGTCTCTGAATGTTCCGCATACAGTGATCATATACTGCAACACTTGAGTAACTCCAGAACTTCAGCATTGTATGGCGTCTGCTGAGCTCTCACATTCCCAACATACCGTACGAGCTTTCTCTAGACCTCTAGTCAATCTGATGATTTGTTGTGGGACGCAACGTACGGCAGATAAAGCAGATGCTGAAGGTGGTTATGGACAGTGTTTTCACCAAGGTGCACCTCAGAAGACTACAGGCGAGGGGTCATACAGTGGGGGAAATAATTATTTGACCCCTCACTGATTTTGTAAGTTTGTCCAATGACAAAGAAATGAAAAGTCTCAGAACAGTATCATTTCAATGGTAGGTTTATTGTAACAGTGGCAGATAGCACATCAAAAGGAAAATCGAAAAAATAACTTTAAATAAAAGATAGCAACTGATTTGCATTTCATTGAGTGAAATAAGTATTTGAACCCTCTAACAAAAAAAGACTTAATACTTGGTGGAAAAACCCTTGTTTGCAAGCACAGAGGTCAAACGTTTCTTGTAATTGATGACCAAGTTTGCGCACATTTTAGGAGGAATGTTGGTCCACTCCTCTTTGCAGATCATCTCTAAATCCCTAAGGTTTCGAGGCTGTCTCTGTGCAACTCTGAGCTTGAGCTCCCTCCATAGGTTTTCGATTGGATTAAGGTCCGGAGACTGACTAGGCCACTCCATGACCTTAATGTGCTTCTTCTTGAGCCACTCCTTTGTTGCCTTTGCTGTATGTTTTGGCTCATTGTCGTGCTGGAACACCCATCCACGACCCATTTTCAGTTTCCTGGCAGAGGGAAGGAGGTTGTCGCTCAAGATTTCACGATACATGGCTCCGTCCATTTTCCCGTTTATGCGAATAAGTTGTCCTGTGCCCTTAGCAGAAAAACACCCCCAAAGCAAAATGTTTCCACCCCCATGCTTGACGGTGGGGACGGTGTTTTGGGGGTCATAGGCAGCATTTTTCTTCCTCCAAACACAGCGAGTTGAGTTAATGCCAAAGAGCTCTATTTTGGTCTCATCAGACCACAGCACCTTCTCCCAGTCACTCTCTGAATCATTCAGGTGTTCATTGGCAAACTTCAGACGGGCCTGCACATGTGCCTTCCTGAGCAGGGGGACCTTGCGAGCCCTGCAGGATTTTAATCCATTGCGGTGTAATGTGTTTCCAATGGTTTTCTTGGTGACTGTGGTCCCTGCTAATTTGAGGTCATTAACTAACTCCTCCCGTGTAGTTCTAGGATGCTTTTTCACCTTTCTCAGAACCATTGACACCCCACGAGGTGAGATCTTGCGTGGAGCCCCAGAGCGAGGTCGATTGATGTTCATTTTGTGCTCCTTCCATTTTCGAACAATCGCACCAACAGTTGTCACCTTCTCTCCCAGCTTCTTGCTAATGGTTTTGTAGCCCATTCCAGCCTTGTGCAGGTCTACAATTTTGTCTCTGACATCCTTGGACAGCTCTTTGGTCTTTCCCATGTTGGAGAGTTTGGAGTCTGCTTGATTGATTGATTCTGTGGACAGGTGTCTTTTATACAGGTGACTAGTTAAGACAGGTGTCCTTAATGAGGGTGACTAATTGAGTAGAAGTGTCTAACCACTCTGTGGGAGCCAGAACTCTTAATGGTTGGTAGGGGTTCAAATACTTATTTCACTCAATGAAATGCAAATCAGTTGCTATCTTTTATTTAAAGTTATTTTTTCGATTTTCCTTTTGATGTGCTATCTGCCACTGTTACAATAAACCTACCATTGAAATGATACTGTTCTGAGACTTTTCATTTCTTTGTCATTGGACAAACTTACAAAATCAGTGAGGGGTCAAATAATTATTTCCCCCACTGTATGCACGGACATTACATGGCGGCACATAGAATCCCTGCAGATCTGCATTACGGATCAGTAGAAAGTCCTTGTGCCACCATATAGTGCACAGTATAAATCATAGCTAAAAGAAAAGTTCTCTTTCAAAAGGGGTTAGCCAACTTTTTTTGAGGCCTCATATGCACATGAACGTACGTATTTTTCGGTCCTCAAAAAACAGATCCGCAAAAAATATGGATGACGTCTTTGTACATTCCATATTTTGCGGAACGGAACAGCTGGCCCATAATAGAACAGTACTATCCTTGTCCGTAATGCGAACAATAATAGGACATGTTCTTTTTTTTGCGGAACGGAAATACGGACATACGGAAACAGAATGGACACGGAAATAAAATACGTTCGTGTGCATGAGGCCTAAGGCCTCTTTCACACTACCGTTTTTTTTTTTCGTTTTTTGCGTTCCGTATACGGAACCATTCATTTCAATGGTTCCGCAAAAAAGAACGGAATGTACTCCGTATGCATTCCGTTTCCGTATTTCCGTTTTTCCGTTCTGTTGAAAGATAGAACATGTCCTATTATTGCCCGCAAATCACGCTCCATTCAAGTCAATGGGTCCGCAAAAAAAAACGAACACATACGGAAATGCATCCGTATGTCTTCCGTATCCGTTCCGTTTTTGCGGAACCATCTATTGAAAATGTTATGCCCAGCCCAATTTTTTCTATGTAATTACTGTATACCGTATATGCCATATGGAAAAAACGGAACAAAAAAACGGAACGCAAACGAAAACACAACGGAAAAAAAAAAAAAGGAACAATGGATCCGTGAAAAACGGACCGCAAAACACTGAAATAGCCATACGGTAGTGTGAAAGAGGCCTAAAGCTTGGGACTGTGAGCTGCAACACTTTCAGTACTCGAAGGGCAGTGAATTGCTATATAAGGCCCCTTTCATACGAGCGAGTTTTCCGCGCGGATGCGATGCGGGAGGTGAACGCATTGCACCCGCACTGAATTCCGACCCATTCATTTCTATGGGGCTGTGCACACGAGCGGTGATTTTCATGCATCACTTGTGCGTTGCGTGAAAATCGCAGCATGCTCCTCTTTGTGCGTTTTTCACGTAACGCAGGCCCCATAGAAATGAATGGGGTTGATTGAAAATCGCAAGCATCCTCAAGCAAGTGCGGATGCGGTGCGATTTTCACGCACGGTTGCTAGGAGACGATCGGGATGGGGACCCGATCATTATTATTTTCCCTTATAACATGGTTATAAGGGAAAATAATAGCATTCTGAATACAGAATGCATAGTAAAACATCGCTGGAGGGGTTAAAAAAATAAAAAAATAATATTTAACTCACCTTAATCCACTTGTTCGCGGCCCGGCATCTCCTTCTGGCTCCATCTGATCTCTGTGCAGCAACAGGACCTTTGGTGACGTCATTCTGGTCATCACATGATCCATCACCATGGTAAAAGATCATGTGATGGATCATGTGATGACCGGAGTGACGTCATCAAAGGTCCTGTTGCTGCACAGAGATCAGATGAAGACAGAAGGAGATGCCGGGCCGCGAACAAGTGGATTAAGGTGAGTTAAATTTTTATTTTTATTTTTTTTAACCCCTCCAGCGATGTTTTACTATGCATTATGTATTCAGAATGCTATTATTTTCCCTTATAACCATGTTATAAGGGAAAATAATACAATCTACAGAACACTGATCCCAAGCCCGAACTTCTGTGAAGAAGTTCGGGTTTGGGGACCAAACATGCACGATTTTTCTCACGCGAGTGCAAAACGCATTACAATGTTTTGCACTCGCACGGAAAAATCACGGGTGTTCCCGCAACGCACCTGCACATTTTCCTGCAACGCCCGTGTGAAAGAGGCCTAACAAAGCATGGGAAAGAACGGGGCGTGGTTTAGCTGTTTGGGGGCGTGGCCGGTGAGGTCCAGTTTTCTGGGGTGAAGCCAGTGGCCACCCTATTTCTACTGAAGTTGAAGGATGGTACCGACCTTGTCTCACCATCTCTGTTAGCAGGACAGAGAACAGCAGGTGGCGCTGTACAGATAGATGGCATTGAATTACTCAGTAGCTGTAATACATTTTTTATTCCATACAATTACAAAAGTATTCAGATCCAGGTGCTGGTTTGAAAGATGTAGAATATTTTCGTGAGACAACCCCTTTAAAAAAGGACCTGAAATGTCTGTTTCAGTAAATTGGTCTTGAAATGACTATTTTGGAGCATCTTTTCTTGTGACTGTATGCTATGCTTTTCCTTTAGTATTTCTACTAGAAGTTTATGAATAAATTGCCAGCTGGGTGTTACCAGTAGGGTGTGTGTCCTCACAGTCTGACACCGTCTAATTAACGCTGGCTGCGTCAGCATCGCTCCTTAGAGGTCTAGATGACCACCCGGTGGAGCACAGGTCTATAATAGCTCATATGGTAATGGCCACTAAACTAGTAATCACTAGACATTGGAGAACGAGAGATAAGCCACATCTACAGGAGGTCTTGCGTTCTGTTAATATAACGCGCTCATATGAGAGAGTAGTCGCTCGCATTCAAAATAAAATACCTTCCTTCCGATTTAGATGGAATAGTTGGATAGACAGTACCTTCTATGTGCCCTAAAACTAAAACCTGCGGAAGAAACCTGCCTGTTATTTTATGTTCTTCCTGTTAAAAATAATGTTATACGTTAATAAAACACATGTGTATATCATCTAACATGATGCGAAACACATTCAAGGATCAAATTCACATTTATACTTATTAATGACTGGAAAATTTCACTTGTTTTTATATGAACAACATATGCCTATCAGTGAAGTAACTGTATAGAAACAGATTTGTATAAAGGTGATGTAAGCTTATGATTGCTTTACTTTTGCATTTTCAAATTCTGATTTAATTTTCCTTTTTTTTTTTTGCGATAAATCATGGAATTACACATAAATGTATAATCAATAAAAAGATTATTACAAGAATGTTTACGGATACTCCCCTTTAACAAGTCGATTTGTAACACTCCGTTGCCAATTGTAAGAAGTTACAAGGAATCATCGTGGATGATAAGTACGTGTCACCGAGGTTCCTGGCCTCGGTGGAGTAAGAGCCGGTTTTTATGTGTCAGCAGCAGTTGCTGTTTGACACCTTGATACTTAGTATAGCTGTAATAGCTGATCTGGGACGGCTCTTATAGAGAGTAGTCAAAGTGCTGGGTGGGTGACTACTCCCCATGTTCCAGGCCGGGTTTTGCCAGGCATAAAAACCAGCCAGCACTGCCAGGTGGGAAGGATTACCTCCGTCTGACAGTTGGGATCCACGGCTTGAGCCGGGCTGGCTGGCTCAGACCCCTGTGAGGGCAAACAGGCCGCCTAACGCCTGCCTGTGGACTTGACAAAGCAGAACTTCAAACAGGGTGTTAAGTAACACCCAGGAGAAAAGGTGACTGTTTTGTATATGAACTTTTCATGTGTGTTAACGATCACCAAGCAACTTGCGTTTTTGTTTTGCTTTCACGTGTGAATAAACACTGATGTTTTGAACTAAGAACTTGTACTTTGCCTGCTAATCCTAACTAACAGAGCGAATCCCCACACAATTTATTGAAAAATGTATAGTAGGAATAATAGAGGAATTGTGCAATGGATAATTATATGACAAAATGCCCTAGAATGGGTATTTCATGAAATGCAACACGACGAGGGCATTGGTTACCAGCCACTCGACCCCCTTAACCAATACCTACCTGGTCTGCTGCGTCAACCCAACCTTCTTCATGCCCCTGGCCCCTAACCACCCCTCCCGAGTCCCCCCAATAAGACTCGGACAACAAGTTGGATTTAATTGGCCACAGCAGCCGTTTATTATAAAATAAATAAATAACCAAAAATATAACTTTTAACATGACCATTTTCCCCCACCTGAATGCCTAATAAAGAGGGAGATCCTTGGAGCCCCAAAACAACGGAGATGTACGGCGCTATGATCGGGCTGGCGCAGGAGCTGCAACCGCCTGATCAGCGGCAGGATCCCTGATAGCCGGAGCAACTGCTGTATGCGCCGGCATCGGTGAAAACACAGATGCAGGCACATTAACCCTTGCACTGCCGCGGTCAGCGCGGGATCCAGCTGGGTGCAGGGTGTCCATCGGGTCCCCGTGTAAGCCGTGTACCGGGGTGGGATCCCCAGTATACAGCGAAGTCACGAACGAGAAAAGCAACTCTGACACCAGCTTTTGTAAAACAGACATTTTACTGTAAGGCTGGGTTCAGACCTGAGCGTTTTACAGCGCGTTCCTACGCGCTGTAAAACGCTCAACAGGCAAGAACCAATGTTTCCCTATGGGAAGGGTTCTCACCTGAGCGTTTTACAGCGCGTATGATCGCGCTGTAAAACGCCCGACGCCCCAAGAAGTACAGGAGCTTCTTTGGGGCGTCTTGTCGCGCGTTCCCGTACATAGACTTCAGCGGGAACGCGCGACAATGGGCGTTCGCTTGTTCCGGAGCCGCGTCTGTAAACGTGCATACAATCGCGCATACAGAGCGCTCCATCCCGAACGCTCAGGTCTGAACCCAGCCTAACGGGATCTCAAACACAACCCCAAATGCAGTGAACATAAGTTTAGATTAAGTTAAATATACCAATTTGGTGTTAGTCTCAGGAAGATAGGTCCGTACTTCCTATAATCCAAATTAAATAATAAAAATATTAGGTCTGCGTGGTACTTTTAAAATAGAAGCTTGCAAAAAACGACTAATTCCTCAGGTGGCTCATTCGCTTGATCTCCTTTCGAATATCACCACCTTTTCAAATCTCTAAACCCACCAGCACCAAGCTTGTTCATTTCCTCCACAGTACACAGATCGACCAACGATATCCTTTTTCTATATACCCCTTCAAAAAGGAAACTAACAAGGTAGACCGGTGGGTAAAAGTACACAGAGGGCTTTATTATACTCACAAAGTTTTCTCTTTCAACATCACATATTTTATTGTATATGTGATGTTGAAAGAGAAAACTTTGTGAGTATAATAAAGCCCTCTGTGTACTTTTACCCACCGGTCTACCTTGTTAGTTTCCTTTTTGAAGGGGTATATGCAGGGCCGGCACAACCATATAGGCAGCCCTGGGCGAGCGGCTCTTGAGCCGCCCCCAGCGCCGTTACAGGGGGGCCAGGAGGTGGAGGTCCTTCACCTTAAATATGGCAGAGCAGGCATCTGCTTACCCTGATGGCAGGTGCCTGCTCTGCCAGTAAATTACCGGAGGAGAGGAGGCGGGAGGCAAGGGAGGCTTTTCTAGCAGCTCCCCTCTCCTCCCTCGTGCGCCCTCTGTGATGTCGGAATATGACGGCATTCACTGCACCGCACTGGACCCCAGGGAGGTGACTGTTTAAGTGTTTGACTGAGTGAGTGTCTGCCTGTGTATTTATGTCAGTGAGTGAGTGTATGTATGTCTGTCTGTCAGTGAGTGTATGTGTGTCTGTCAGTGAGTTTCTGTGTACGTCATTTAGTGAGTGTCTGAGTGTGTGTCTGTCAGTGAGTGTATGTGTGTCTGTCATTGAGTGTCTGTGTGTGTATGTCAGTGAGTGAGTGTATGTCAGTGAGTGTGGATGTCTGTCGGCCAGTAAGTGTCTGTGTGTTTGTCAGTGAGTGTGTGTGTGTGTGTGTGTCTGTCAGTGAGTTTCTGTGTGTCTGTGTGTGTGTGTTTCAGTGGGTAGGTGCATGTCTGTCAGTGAGTGTCTGTCAGTGAGTGAGTGTGTGTCTGTCTGTCAGTGAGTGTATGTGTGTCTGTCAGTGAGTGTATGTGTGTCTGTCAGTGAGTGTATGTGTGTCTGTCAGTGAGTTTCTGTGTACGTCATTCAGTGAGTGTCTGAGTGCGTGTCTATCTGTCAGTGTGTGTGTGTGTGTGTCTGTCAGTGAGTGAGTGACTTGAGGGGGCGGCAAAAATCCTTGCACCGGCCCTGGGTATATGGAAAAAGGATATCGTTGGTCGATCTGTGTACTGTAGAGGAAATTAACAAGCTTGGTGCTGGTCGGTATAGAGATTGAAAAGGTAGTGATATTGGCAAGCACCCGACTGTATAGAGAGGGTGCTCAGGGAGTGATGGTTCCCCCTCCTCCCCTTTTTTCCCCTTAGGGCGTTTAGGGAGTCTGGCCCAGTCACGGTAATGGGGAAGTAGGTGGCAGATTAGGGCCATTAAGGGTTAATTCGCTGGGATCCTCCCTAGATTGGATGGGGGCGGTGCAGGAAATTCCATATCGGAACCAATGACAAAGTTAGGGGTAGGTGGAGAGTCCTTAAAAATGATTTCAGGGATTTAGGTCAAAAAATTAGGGCAAGGACCTCATAGGTAGTATTTTCCGAAATACTACCTGTACCACGGGCCACACAAGAAAGGCAGCGGGAGATTAGGGAGATTAACAAGTGGCTCAAGAACTGGTGTAGGAAGGAGGGGTTTGGGTTCCTGGAGAACTGGGCCGACTTCTTTATCGGCTACAGGCTTTATAGTAGGGACGAGCTGCACCTCAATGGGGAAGGGGCAGCTGTGTTGGGGAAGAAGATGGCTAGAAGGTTGGAGGAGTGTTTAAACTAGGGACTGGGGGGGAAGGGTAATTACTTTATATAAGGGAGGGGAAGATAGTGCAGATAGAGACCGGGGGCAAGGTAGTGGGACTGGGGGAGGAATGGAAGGAGGGACTAGAACAGTTCAGAAGGAAAGGCTGTAGGGTAAAAAATATACATAAACCTCTCAAATGTATGTATATGCAGCGTCAAACTACAGGTGTGTGGGCACTGCTTAAAAGCACTTTTTTCCATAAGAATTGTATTATTCTATGCTATGTAATTTTGTACTAACTTATCTGCAAAATCCCTGTTACTAGGCAGATTAGGTGTAATTTATACATCCCACCACTAGATGGGGATAGCACCTAGGTCCTATAAATACTTAGGTCAGGCCTAGTGAGACAGTTTTTAGATTAGATTAGAGGAGATCAGATTAGATTGGTGGAGTAGTGGGAGAGATTATGCAGAGTGAAGACTCCACACCACAGATTAGTGAGTGGAGCCAACTTCGCTATGAGGTAGTACCAAGGTGTGAGGCGCAGAAGAGCGTTTTCCTTCTGTGGCCGGACTATACACTTGCATCCCTGACCAGTAGGAGAGAGTTTGCCTCCCTGGAACAAGCACCAGAAAGATTTATCGGTGATAATAGCCGTTATTTAGGGCCACAGACACCTTTGCGCATGGTGGAGGACTTTAGGGCTTCTGGCCGCCACACCATAACTTTGGGAAACAGATTAGCTACGTGTCCCAATATTCAGTTTGGAGGGAAAGGACAAGGTATAGAACTGAGCATACCAACAGGAATAAGGTACTCTATATCCACAGCTTAAATCCAGCCTAAGAAAGCCTATAAACAGTGGATTCACAGATTAACTCTACTGCTAACGAAAAACTGCATTTTGATGTACCTACTGCAACCGGAACCAACATCAGTAAAAGTTGTGAGTTGTATCTGACCACTGTCTACCTCATTATTACGACTATTGGTTGTACCACAATTACCGGTACTGGCGTCACGACAAATACCATCAAGGGACTCAGCCGCAACAAGCACCCTAAGCACCCCTAACATCAAGGGCACCTCAACCACCATCTTGGCTGATGCTTCACCTACCACAGAGCGTGCCCCAGAGGATTTTGTGCTGTCCACCTCAAGACTGTGCTGCCAGCCCAGGGAGGCTTTCTGCTAACCATGAGTAAACTGATGAACTGTGTGTTATTATTTTGCCCCTCATCGGTCCACCGTGCACCTCACGTGTTGCCCCTGCGCTACTGGTTGGCTGCATATACTAAATGCCAGAAGCCTGACAAATAAAACTGGGGAACTGGAATTAGTTATGTGTGAGGAGGACTATGACATAGTGGGAATAACTGAGACATATCTGGATGATAGCTATGACTGGGCAGTTAATGTACAGGGTTACAGTCTGTTTAGAAAGGATCGCCAAAACCAGAGAGGGGTAGGGGTCTGCCTTTATGTAAAGTCCTGTCTAAAGCCCACAGTCCGTGAAGATATAAGTGAGGGACATGAACATGTGGAGTCACTGTGGGTAGAGATACATGGAGCTAAAAACAATAATAAATTACTAATAGGAGTTTACTATAAACCACCTAATATACCAGAGTCCACAGAAAATCTACTACTAAATGAGATAGACAAGGCGGCAAATCATAATGAGGTGGTTATTATGGGGGACTTCAACTACCCAGATATAGACTGGGAAACTGAAACTTATATATCTCATAAAGGAAACAGGTTCTTGGCAATAACCAAAGACAATTACCTCTTCCAACTGGTTCAGGACCTGACTAGAGGGACGGCGATACTGGACTTAGTATTAACCAATAGGCCTGACAGAACAACAGACGTGCAGGTTGGGGGACACCTGGGAAATAGTGACCATAAAGTAATAACCTTCCAATTATCATTCAAAAGAGCGTTTCTACAGGGAGGAACAAAAATACCAAACTTCAAAAAAGCTAAATTTAGCCAACTAAGAGAGGAATAGGCCTAACTAACTGGGACAAAGTCCTCAAAAATAAAAATACAGCCACAAAATGGGATATGTTTAAAAGCATCTTAAAATCTCATTGTGAGAGGTACATACCGTATGGCCAAACTAGAGACCGAGAGATTAATTGCCAAAGAGAGTAAAACTAACCCTAAAATGTTCTTCAATTATATAAATGTTAAAAAGTATAAATCTGAAGGTGTCGGCCCTTTAAAGAGTAATGAGGGGGGAGTCGCAGAGAGCGACGAGGAGAAAGCAAAGCTGTTAAATATTTTTTTCTCAAATGTATTCACTGAGGAAAATAAACTGTCAGATGAAATGCTGAATGTAAAAATAAATTCCCCATTAAAAGTGTCCTGTCTGACCCAGGAAGAAGTACAACAGCGACTTAAAAAGATTAAAATAGACAAATCGCCAGGACCAGATGGCATACACCCCCTGTATCCTAAGGGAATTAAGTAATGTCATAGCCAGAGTTTATTATTTTCATATTTAATGTTCTATTAGGCTGAGATTGAATATTTCTATTGAACGTGTACCGCCATATTTACCTTATACTGTGAATTCAATGTCATAGCCAGACCCTTATTTCTGATATTTGCAGACTCTATACTGACAGGGAATGTCCCACAGGATTGGCGCATAGCAAATGTGGTGCCAATATTCAAAACGGGTGCAAAAACAGAGCCTGGAAACTATAGGCCGGTAAGTTTAACATCTGCTGTGGGTAAACTGTTTGAAGGTTTTCTGAGAGATGCTATGTTAGAGCATCTCAATGGAAATAAGCAAATAACTTCATATCAGCATGGCTTCATGAGGGAGCGGTCATGCCAAACTAATTTAATCAGTTTCTATGAGGAGGTAAGTTCTAGACTTGACAGCGGCAAATCAATAGATGTCGTATATCTGGACTTCTCCAAAGCATTTGACACTGTACCACATAAAAGGTTAGTATATAAAATGAGAATCCTCGGACTGGGAGAAAACATCTGTATGTGGGTAAGTAACTGGCTGAGGGATAGAAAACAGAGGGTGGGTATTAATGGTACACACTCAGATTGGGTCACTGTCACTAGCGGAGTACCTCAGGGGTCAGTATTGGGCCCTATTCTCTTCAATATATTTATTAATGATCTTGTAGAAGGCTTGCATAGTAAAATATCAATTTTCGCAGGTGACACTAAACTGTGTAAAGTAATTAACACTGAAGAGGACAGTATACTACTACAGAGGGATCTGGATAGATTGGAGGCTTGGGCAGATAAGTGGCAGATGAGGTTTAACACCGACAAATGTAAAGTTATGCACATGGGAAGGAATAATGCAAGTCACCCGTACATACTAAATGGTAAAACACTAGGTAACACTGACATGGAAAAGGATCTAGGAATTTTAATAAACAGCAAACTAAGCTGCAAAAACCAGTGTCAGGCAGCTGCTGCCAAGGCCAATAAAATAATGGGTTGCATCAAAAGGGGCATAGATGCCCGTGATGAGAACATAGTCCTACCACTTTACAAATCATTAGTCAGACCACACATGGAGTACTGTGTACAGTTCTGGGCTCCTGTGAACAAGGCAGACATAGTAGAGCTGGAGAGGGTCCAGAGGAGGGCAACTAAAGTAATAACTGGAATGGGGCAACTACAGTACCCTGAAAGAATATCAAAATTAGGGTTATTCACTTTAGAAAAAAGACGACTGAGGGGAGATCTAATTACTATGTATAAAAATATATTAGGGGTCAGTACAGAGAACTATCCCATCATCTATTTATCCCCAGGACTGTAACTGTGATGAGGGGACATCCTCTGCGTCTGGAGGAAAGAAGGTTTGTACACAAACATAGAAGAGGATTCTTTACGGTAAGAGCAGTGAGACTATGGAACTCTCTGCCTGAGGAGGTGGTGATGGTGAGTACAATAAAGGAATTCAAGAGGGGCCTGGATGTATTTCTGGAGTGTAATAATATTACAGGCTATAGCTACTAGAGAGGGGTCGTTGATCCAGGGAGTTATTCTGATTGCCTGATTGGAGTCGGGAAGGAATTTTTTAATCCCCTAAAGTTTCGGAAAATTGGCTTCTACCTCACAGGGTTGTTTTTTTTTGCCTTCCTCTGGATCAACTTGCAGGATGACAGGCCGAACTGGATGGACAAATGCCTTTTTTCGTCCTTATGTACTATGTTACATACAGTGGGGGAAATAATTATTTGACCCCTCACTGATTTTGTAAGTTTGTCCAATGACAAAGAAATGAAAAGTCTCAGAACAGTATCATTTCAATGGTAGGTTTATTGTAACAGTGGCAGATAGCACATCAAAAGGAAAATCGAAAAAATAACTTTAAATAAAAGATAGCAACTGATTTGCATTTCATTGAGTGAAATAAGTATTTGAACCCCTACCAACCATTAAGAGTTCTGGCTCCCACAGAGTGGTTAGACACTTCTACTCAATTAGTCACCCTCATTAAGGACACCTGTCTTAACTAGTCACCTGTATAAAAGACACCTGTCCACAGAATCAATCAATCAAGCAGACTCCAAACTCTCCAACATGGGAAAGACCAAAGAGCTGTCCAAGGATGTCAGAGACAAAATTGTAGACCTGCACAAGGCTGGAATGGGCTACAAAACCATTAGCAAGAAGCTGGGAGAGAAGGTGACAACTGTTGGTGCGATTGTTCGAAAATGGAAGGAGCACAAAATGACCATCAATCGACCTCGCTCTGGGGCTCCACGCAAGATCTCACCTCGTGGGGTGTCAATGGTTCTGAGAAAGGTGAAAAAGCATCCTAGAACTACACGGGAGGAGTTAGTTAATGACCTCAAATTAGCAGGGACCACAGTCACCAAGAAAACCATTGGAAACACATTACACCGCAATGGATTAAAATCCTGCAGGGCTCGCAAGGTCCCCCTGCTCAGGAAGGCACATGTGCAGGCCCGTCTGAAGTTTGCCAATGAACACCTGAATGATTCAGAGAGTGACTGGGAGAAGGTGCTGTGGTCTGATGAGACCAAAATAGAGCTCTTTGGCATTAACTCAACTCGCTGTGTTTGGAGGAAGAAAAATGCTGCCTATGACCCCCAAAACACCGTCCCCACCGTCAAGCATGGGGGTGGAAACATTTTGCTTTGGGGGTGTTTTTCTGCTAAGGGCACAAGACAACTTATTCGCATAAACGGGAAAATGGACGGAGCCATGTATCGTGAAATCCTGAGCGACAACCTCCTTCCCTCTGCCAGGAAACTGAAAATGGGTCGTGGATGGGTGTTCCAGCACGACAATGACCCAAAACATACAGCAAAGGCAACAAAGGAGTGGCTCAAGAAGAAGCACATTAAGGTCATGGAGTGGCCTAGTCAGTCTCCGGACCTTAATCCAATCGAAAACCTATGGAGGGAGCTCAAGCTCAGAGTTGCACAGAGACAGCCTCGAAACCTTAGGGATTTAGAGATGATCTGCAAAGAGGAGTGGACCAACATTCCTCCTAAAATGTGCGCAAACTTGGTCATCAATTACAAGAAACGTTTGACCTCTCTGCTTGCAAACAAGGGTTTTTCCACCAAGTATTAAGTCTTTTTTTGTTAGAGGGTTCAAATACTTATTTCACTCAATGAAATGCAAATCAGTTGCTATCTTTTATTTAAAGTTATTTTTTCGATTTTCCTTTTGATGTGCTATCTGCCACTGTTACAATAAACCTACCATTGAAATGATACTGTTCTGAGACTTTTCATTTCTTTGTCATTGGACAAACTTACAAAATCAGTGAGGGGTCAAATAATTATTTCCCCCACTGTATACCCCCTCCCTGTTTCGGTCACTTCCTCTTGCCAGTGAAAGAAAATTGGCCCTCCCTCCCTTTGTGGTTATTCTTGGGAGGCGGGTCGAGGTGCAAGGCTATGATTAGTTATGGATACTTGGTTATTCTGTTTTGTTTTTCTATTCTTAAGAGCCTTGATCGTTGGGAGTCCAGCGGTTGGATACCGCTCCGATGATTACAGATTTTGAGAGCTGCGAATTCTGGTAGAGTTTATGAAGTCACAGCTGGCGGCAGTTGAGTACAGCGGAGATATGGTGGTAGCAGATGGCATACTTGCCCGCCGGGAGTCCAGAGGTTGGCATACCGCTCCGATGATTACGGTTTATTAAGGTTTGTAGCTTCAATACAGAAGCTGTGGCCGATCACCATCCAGCAATAAAGTGACACAGTTGTCGGTGTATTTTTGTTATGGATCAAGGTTGGGAAAAGGGGCCAAGGGTGAGTTAAAGGTGGTCCTCCTTCCACTGTTTCCCTGGTTACCAGCAGTCTCGAAAGGAGATCAAGCGAAGAAGCCACCTGAGGAATTTGTAGTTTTGTGTAAGCTTCTATTTTAAAAGAACAGCGCAGACCTAATATTTTTATAATTTTAATAAGTTTAGATTACATACACTCAGCCCGCAGGCTGAGACCCCTGTGTCGCACAGCACGGCGCCCTCCGATGGTAGCTGGAAAACACTTGAGCAATTTACCTACTGCGAGCAGAGCTAACTGTGCCTCGCCATACCTGTTATTACCCTAAAGAAAATGCGAATAACTGTTTAGGTGCTTAGGACGGGTTAGCCTGTGGTGCAACTTAAGGGCTTACAATCTTGCAACATTACACAGAATTCCCCCCTTTCTCTTAAGTGATAACGTAGCACAAGCCTAAGAATCACTCCTGGGCAAACACATTTAACTGGCTGGAGTTCCTGGGATGAATGATGACAACACTTTCGGCCTGACACAAAATAGAGGCCCTAACTAGCTAACTACAGGCCGTAACTCAGTCTCTAGACGCCAAAACCTCTATGAGGTGCGTGCACGAATTTACTGACCCGGGTCTGTACTGTATCCGCTGGCGGCTCCGGACTGAACAACAAGTCCCTGCCACAACATGCGATCCTGCAGGATTTGCAACTTTGCTCCTCCATTCTCACCAGCTTCCTGAATTGCTCTTTCCTCGGGACAGAATCTGGTTCTGGAAAAAACAGTGCGGTCACTCAACTGCAGCTCCGATCGCTGAAGAATGCTCCAGACCTGGATGCAGACAGATCCTTTTTCTCTGGACGGACTCTGGCACTGGGACTGTGATCAGCCTCCTTCAGCTGCAACTCCGGCCACTCCAGGACTCCCTGACGCCTGGATGCGACAGGATTCTGTTCTCCAGCCCCTCTGCCTCTCTCCTAAGATGTCTGCTGCTCTGCTTCCTGCTTCTTCTCCAGACGCAGAGAGTCTCCACCTACAATTGAATATTCAAATACTTGCACAATGTTAGCTGTGTTAAGAAACAGCGGCATCTAGTGGCCAAAACACAAAATGACAGTCCAATATTTCATTACACACAGACAATGAACAGTGAGAGATGTTTCACAATCCCACACCCGCGCTGCTGTGACGGGGACCCAATGGCAGGAAAGGCAGCCCGGGCCTCTGTATCTCACAGGCAAGCAGGCTCAAGTGTATTACAGTGTGTACAGCCAATGCATTACAATACAGAAGTATTGTAATGCATTTTAAAGGGGACCAGACCCCCAAAAGTTGAAGTCCCAGAGTGGGACAAAAAAATTAAGTGAAATAAAAAAAAGTTTTCCAAAAAAATAAAAATAATTATAAATAAATTGGAAAAAAAAATAAAAGTAGACATATTAGGTATTTCCACGTCCATATCGACCAGCTCTATAATAATACCACATGAACTAACCCATCAGGTGAACACCTTTAAAAAATATATATATAAAAACGGTGCGAAAAACACATTTTTTTTGTCACCTTACAGCACTAAAAGTGCAACACCAAGCGATCAAAACTGCATATGCACTCTAAAATAGTACCAATCTAACCGTCACCTCATCCCGCAAAAGATGAGCCCCTACCTAAGACAATCGCCCAAAAAATAAAAACTATGGCTCTCAGACTATGGAGACACTAAAACCAGGGCTGTGGAGTCGGAGTTGGAGTCGGGGGAAATTTTGGGTACCTGGAGTCGGAGTCGGCAAACAATGCACCGACTCCGACTCCTACTAAATTTAGATTGGAATAAAAAAAAAAGAGCAAGTTTAAATGTCCCAATTCATTAAGGATCTGGCAGAGGCAATTCTCTTCCTTAGAACTCTACATTGAATTGATTTGCATTTGCTAAGCCTATAACTACATTTCAAGATTAATATAAACCATTTCTAGGTTTTACAGATTTTGTTTTTGGTTCATTATAGATAAGCTTTGTTTTTGTTCTAAAACAACCAAATAATGTGGTTTGTATTTTTGAACTGGAAAAGATCCTGTTCCTGATGTTTATGCCTGCTGCTACTATCCAGCCACTTGATTGATTAATAAAAATAAAAAAATAATTTTTGTTTTCATTGTGTTTGTCTTTTGCTTAAACTGTGCAATACAGTAGACTGTTGGCTTCCCAGCCAGTAGTCCTGTGGTAGGTTGCGTTTCTTTCCCTCAAGGAATGTATAAACTACATTTGCATATTAATACAGAGGAGTCGGGGAGTCGGAGTCGGAAGTACATAAAACTGAGGAGTCGGAGTCGGAACATTTATCTACGGACTCCACAGCCCTGACTAAAACATGATGTTTTTTGTTTCAAAAATGCTTTTATTGTGTTAAATGTAAAAAAAAACTAATTTTGGTATCGCCGCGTCTGTAACAACCTACTCAATAAAAAAAAATAAAAAAAAACAATGACCTAACCCCTCAGGTTAACACCGTAAAAAAAAAAAAAAACGGTGTCAAAAAAGCCATTTTTTGTCACCTTACATCAGAAAAGGGTTATTAGCAATCAAAAAGGTCATACGCAGCCCAAAATAGTTCCAATCAAACAGTCATCTCATCCCACAAAAAATGAGACTCTAAGACAACCACCCAAAAAAAAAACAAAAAAAAAACTATGGCTCTCAGAATATGGAGACACTAAAACATGATATTTTTTTTGTTCAAAAATGCTGTTAGGCCCCTTTCACACAGGCGTCGCGTGTGAGGGCCGGACAAGATTCGGGTGCAATGCGGGAAAATGCACGATTTTGCAGTGCAAAGCGTTTTAATGCATTTTGCACGCGCGTAAAAAAAAAATAGGCATGTTTGGTACCCAGACCCTTCACGGTAGTTCGGGTTTGGAATCGGTGTTGTGTAGATATTATTTTCCCTTATAACATGGTTATAAGGGAAAATAATAGCATTCTTAATACAGAATGCTTAGTAAAATGTCCATTGATGGGTTAAAAATAATAAACAAATTTAACTCGCCCCATCCACTTGATCGCGTAGCGGATCTCCTCTTCTTTCTACTTTCTTCAGGACCTGGATGGACCATGTGATGAGCGCAGTGACGTCATCAAAAGGTCCTCTAACCAGGTCCTGAAGAAAGTAGAAAGAAGAGGAGATCCGCTACGCGATCAAGTGGATGGGGCGAGTTAAATTTGTTTATTATTTTAACCCCTCAATAGACACAGATGAGATGTTTAATTGGCACTATTCTGGGGTGCATATGACTTCTTGATCGCTTGGTATTACACTTTTTGTGATGTAAGGTGACAAAAAATGGCTTTTTGTTTGAAATCTCTTATTGTTATATAAGCAATTCAAAGATCAACAAAAAGCTTGTGTCGCAGCACAGCGTTTATCACATCTTATTACAGAATATGGTGTGACCACCACTCGTCAAGGATCCAGAGATCCAACCAGTGATAGATTCAAACAATACCCTTGTGAGAAACGTTAGACATCCATTAACAATGTGGGAAAGAGGAGGGGGGGGGGGGGGGGAGGGTTGAAGAAGGGAAAAAAGGGGAGGGAAATAACAGCCCCAACAGCATGTCGGTCTATGGTACAGTTATCAGTCTTCTCAGAAAGCAGTGATATAACTAACACTTCAGGCAATAATTAAGGCATGAAATAAGCAAATCTTAATTACGTGACATTAGTAAGGACATACAATACAGAGTGACGAAAAAGTATGACAAAGGAAGGAGTCCGGGTTTTTGTTTTTGTACACAGTTTTTTTTTTTTTACGGTATTCACCTGAGAGGTCAGTTCATGTGATATTTTTATACAGTAGTTTCTTACAGACGCGAAGATACCTAATATGTATAAGATTTACACAATAAGGCCCCTTTCACATGGGCGAGAATTCCGCGTGGGTGCAATGCGT